>NC_137923.1:16272648-16710212 GCF_963457725.1 Sprattus sprattus
CCACCAGTTCTGGTTGGCGAACATTCAGGACGAGTGTATCCTGGGTTTGGATTTACTCGAGAAATGGGGGGCCATGGTGGATGTTTCGCAAGCACAACTTCACCTGGGAGCGGACACTGTGTCTCTATGTGCAACGGAGAATTCTTGTCAGGCTAGGCAAGGATTCGCAACATCGCCAACACAAGCCGCGCCTCTCGTTCAGGAGCACAGAGCGAGTACTCCTGCACGGAGGCGCCACCGAAGAGGAAGACCGAAACCATCATCACCTCACGTCCAGCGTGTTCTCCCGGACACACAAACCACACCCCCATCACCCTCGACCCCCAGCCAACACCACTGCCAGCCGTCACCGAGTCGAGGCACGCCAGTCTCGGCCAAGACAAAACAAGCCCTACAGGAGATGTGCGTGCGCAGCTGTGAAGGACTGGACGAACTTCAGTGTAGCCAGGTACGCGACCTACTCGACAGGTATGCCGATATCTTCGCTGCTAGGGATGAGGATTGTACCCGCACAAGTTTGGTGCAACACAAAATCGACACCAGAGATGCCCGCCCGATTCGACTTCGTCCACAACGACTGCTGTTCGCCAAGATAGCTGTAGCAGAACAGAAGGTCAAGGAAATGGCCGAGGCGGGGGTGATCGAACCCAGCAACAGCCCGTGGGCGGCACCTGCAGTCCTCGTCACAAAAAAAGACTTTTCATGGCGATTCTGCGTGGACTATAGGCGCCTCAATCAGGTAACAAGAAAAGACTCATACCCCCTCCCCCGTATTGATGATGCGCTTGACAGCATCTCTGGCTCCAGCTGGTTTAGTTCGCTTGATTTACGTAGCGGGTACTGGCAAATAGAGCTAGCCCCTGAAGCCCGACCAAAGACTGCATTTACGATCGGACAGGGGTTATGGCAATTCAAAGTGCTACCGTTTGGACTGTGTAATGGACCCGCAACTTTTGAACGCTTGGAAAGAGTTCTGGCAGGCATGCCACGTAGTTGCTGCATAGTGTATCTGGACGATATATTATGTCATGCAACCAGCTTTTCCGGGGCTCTAGAGAGCTTGGGGAAAGTATCCGATGCGATCCGCGGGGCTGGGTTAAAACTGCACCCAAAGAAATGCAACCTTTTGAGGAGACAGACTGGGCTTCTGGGTCATGTCGTGGGGGCAGTGGGAGTAGCCACTGACCCAGCTAAAGTGGACACTGTCAAAAGCTGGCCCGCTCCTCGTGATGTGGCAGAACTGAGGAGTTTTCTGGGTCTAACATCCTATTATCGACGTTTCATTCAGGACTTCGCTACGGTTGCCAGCCCAATGCACCAGTTGACGCACAAGGGTCAGCCGTTTCAGTGGACACAGAGCTGCAATGATGCATTCCAGTACTGGCGTTTCCCAACCCCCAGCTACCGTTCGTGCTGGATACGGATGCCAGTGACGTGGGGATCGGCGCGGTCCTCTCCCAGGAAGGAGAGAAGGGGGAACAGGCTTACTTCAGTCGTTCACTCAGTTGGGCAGAACGGAATTATTGCGTCACCCGACGCAAACTGTTAGCAGTGGTGCTTGGCATCCGCCACTTCCGTACTTATCTGTACGGCAAGCGTTTTCTACTGAGAACAGATCACGCCTCACTCACTTGGCTGCTGAGTTTCAAAGAGCCCGAGGGCCAGCGGGCTCGGTGGATGGAGACGCTTCAAGATTACGATTTTGAGATTCGCCACCGAGCTGGCCGGTTACACGGCAACGCAGACGCCTTGTCCAGGCTCCCCTGTGTGGCAGAGCAGTGTCGCTACTGTCAGCGCACTGAGTCCAGCTGCCGCAATGCCGGAGCCTCACATTGCCTGTCGGCTCCAAGTTGGTCCACCGGACGACAGCACGACAGCGAGCAGCCCTCATCAGCCCAGCAGCACTCATCAGCCCAGCAGCACCCATCAGCCCAGCAGCACACATCAGCCCAGCAGAGCACCTCAGCCCAGCAGAGCACCCCAGCCCAGCAGCACACATCAGCCCAGCAGAGCACCTCAGCCCATCCCGGTCGTCGGAGGGGAGGCGGAGACGGCGAGGCAGATCTGCAGAGTCACGGCTAAAGGCTCAGCGTCGCAGACTGCGTCACCGGAGGACAGCTTGAGGGACACTTTTGCAGCAGAGGAGCTGCAGGAGGCACAGTCTCAAGACCCGGTCCTCGCCAGGGTTTTGTCATGGGTAAGTGCAGGGCAACGCCCACCATGGACTGATGTCTCTGCACTTGACCCTGAGATCAAGGCTTTGTACTCACAGTGGCCTTGCTTTGTCTCACACAACGGGCTACTGCACCGACGCTGGCGGGCTCCTGACAGGCGTCATGATGTCCTCCAGCTGGTGGTCCCAGCTTGCTTACTAGCCCGTGTGTTGGAACTTGTGCACGGTGCAGTGGGGGCTGCCCATTTTGGTATATCAAAAACACTTCACTGCTTACGAGGACGTTTTTACTGGCCAGGATGCCGACGCGATGTGCAGCTCTTTGTTCACTGCTGCGACGCCTGTACAGCTAAAAAGGGTCCTACGTTACGTTCCCACGCCCCACTACAGCAGTACGCAGTGGGGGCACCCATGGAGCGTGTAGCAGTGGACGTGCTCGGTCCATTTCCCCTCACCGACCGTGGAAACCGCTATGTGATCGAGGCCATGGATTACTTCACAAAGTGGCATACACGGTACCTGATCAGACTGCCTCTACAACGGCAGGGAAATTAGTGACTGAGATGTTCTGCCGTTTCTACGCGCCTGAGGAGCTCCACAGTGACCAGGGGCGGAATTTCGAAGCGGTATTCGGTGAAGTCTGTAAGCGGCTGGGTATCAGGAAGACCCGGACAACTCCGCTCCACCCGCAAAGCGATGGGCTGGTGGAGCGGTTCAGCTGGCCATTCTCACTCATCGTCGACAGCAGGACTGGGACTGCCATCTCCCCATGGTCCTCTGGGCATACCAGACAGCAGTGCAGGACTCAACGAAGTGCACAACCGCAGCCCTGATGTTCGGACGAGAGCTTCGCACACCCGTTGACCTGGTGTTTGGCTCACCCCCGGAGCCAGAGATCGATGGAAAACCTGGCATGGAGTACTACAAGCAGTTGCGGGAGAGGATGCGAGAAGTGCACGAAATGGCCAGACAGGCGATGTGCGCTGCTGGAGTTCGACAGAAGCGGGCTTACGACACACGCTGCTGTGGACAAGAGTTCCACGCCGGTGACAAGGTGTGGGTTTTCTGCCCGGAAAGGAAAAAAGGTATTTCAACTAAACTCTCTAACCAGTGGGTAGGGCCGTGTGATGTACTGGAAAGACTGTCTGATGTAGTGTACCGGGTTCGGGTGTTAGGGCGTCGGAAGGTTGTGACCCTCCACTGAGATCGGCTGGCCCCATACCGGCCGTTGGCACCGACTGGGGCAGAAAGAGACTGTGAGACAGCGGGCACCACATCAACATCGGTGCCACCCCCAGCGGCAGCTCCTGAGGCTGCGCTGACTGCTGTGCCGACGGTCGCGTCAGCAAGGCGACCACACAGATTGCCGACACACTTGAGAGACTTTGTATTAAGAACTTGGGTTGATGGGGACACCAACCAGTCTTAGTGGGGGGCTGTGTAGCGTGCCGGCATAGTCGCTCCCATAATGCCGTGCGGCGGGCGCATACTGTTCTATTTGTGGTGCGCTAGCGCTCAACTGTGTTTCATTTAATGGTCCTTGAACTGTTCTGAATGGCACGTCATCATTCTATGGGTACTAGGTTCGTACAGGGGTTTAACGGGGATGCAACCTGTTCCTGATTATGTGTGCCAGAGCATAAAGCCTGTGCCATTCTGTAATGTGTTGTGTCTAGTGTTTTCTGAATAAACCATAACAACTTACTTCACTTCCGTGATTTGTTACAATACGAATGAGACCTATGTTGCTTAGTGTAATGTCCACTATGATATGTGTCTTAATAATATTGGTTATGTGTAATTGTTATAGTGTAACAATCATTCATATTGATGTAATCCAGTGCAGTGCGGATTGGTCCCTATTCCCATTGCAGACCACACCCATATGTACCATGTCATGCAGTGCCATGTAGTGAAAGCAGAAATATGCAGTCCTTTAACCTCAGTAACAAATGTTTCACTCAAAACCTGTTTTCTTCTCTTTGTGGAGTGCTATTTAAACCGCGCCGCCGAACTGCGCCCCCCCTCAAAAAAATTTCACCAGCCGCCACTGAACACACACACTTACACACTACTCAACACTCTCCAGCTGCCAGGCAAAAGGGAGGTTCTTTCTTCCACCACACTGTCATTAAGTGTTTGTTTGTTTGTTTGTGTTGTGTCCCTCTGGAAATTCCTTGTGTCATCAGAGTGCATCATCGGAGTGCTATTAGGGAGGGTTCCTGGTGGACGGGCCAGCGCAGGGCCAGTGCAGTCCTTTAACCTCAGTAACAAATGTTTCACTCAAAACCTGTTTTCTTCTCTTTGTGGAGTGCTATTTAAACCGCGCCGCCGAACTGCGCCCCCCCTCAAAAAAATTTCACCAGCCGCCACTGAACACACACACTTACACACTACTCAACACTCTCCAGCTGCCAGGCAAAAGGGAGGTTCTTTCTTCCACCACACTGTCATTAAGTGTTTGTTTGTTTGTTTGTGTTGTGTCCCTCTGGAAATTCCTTGTGTCATCAGAGTGCATCATCGGAGTGCTATTAGGGAGGGTTCCTGGTGGACGGGCCAGCGCAGAACCATCTCCACGCTTGAAAGTGACAAAGTGGGTCCATGCCACACTGGCTGGTAGCGACTTGCTGTCTGGATTGTATAGTGGTTTGGGATGACTCCTCTTTGATGTGGGTGACTCTAATGCTGTGTCTTTTTTCCGATGGAGTCTATATGTGGAGCATGGTTTTAGTATTGCAAACTGATGGGGGGAAGGCGTGTATCTTGGTTTTGTGTGGACATTGTGTGGGGGCTTTCATGTTAGACACAGTTGGCCATTAGTGAGGTTCTATGACCGTGACCTGAGTGCTGCTGTATAAGGGGGTGTTTTTAATGACAATCTGTGTTAAAACAGCACACTGATAACAATAATAACAGGAGTGATAATAATGATGTTGAAAATAATATCCGGGGATGATGCCAATGACAACATAAATAAAAGTAACATGGCATGTTATTTACAAATACAAATTATAAAAACACTGAAAATGATGAAAAGAAATGTAAAGATCTGCATGCAATGATCCCTTGGCAGTGGACAGTGGTCTGGTCCTTCAGGTACAGGTATGTGGGAGAAGAATTGAATAATTATTACACATAAAGAACACGAATATTAGCCTGGATACCAGCCCAAACCCCGCCCACAAAAATTTTTGTCAGGGAGATTTGGTCTGGCTCTGGGTTAATTGGGAGAGAGTTTCATCGGTAGGATCAAACCGGACCAATCAAATTGGCAGGGCGGGCTTTATACGTTGATGGACAGATACCAACGCTTGAGTTGAATTAACCGGTAGATTCGAACTCCGACCAAGATGGCCGCGTCTCGGGTGCTTAGTGGGGAATATTTTATGTGAATTAAGCTATCTACACGACTTTTTAATGTCTACATTGACTCGGTTAGTTGTGCATGTGCAACACGAATGTTACAGAGTATTGTTTGTCTTAACTAAAGTTCTCTAGACCATTATTGTTATATCATTGCTAACGTGTACACAAAAAACCCATCGAAATAAACTGTAGCTTGTAGCCTTAATGCTAATTAATTAACGTGAGCAGGCATATCTCAACAGACATTGACAGCGCATTCATTTTGAAAGAGGAACAGAGAAACGCGATTAAGGCATTTGTCATTGGAAATATGTTTTTGCCGTCCTTCCTAGGGATCAGGTAAAAGTTTAATCTATCAGATGGTAATAGGCTACTACGTTGCTCTGATTGGTTCTAGGTATCCAATTCAGCGAATAGGCATTTTCTTTCCTGGTTCGTTGAAACACGCCCCATAATCACAGCCCAAAGGTCCGGTATCAGACTCATATTCTGACTAGAATCATGAGTATGACATCGTCAGGCTACACGAATATATGTGTATGAGACCTATTAATATATATATATATACTGTATATATATATATATATATATATATACCGTATATATACACACACAGTAGTGGGGGTGTAGAGTTATGCGTCCTCATCCATTGTTATTTGTATTCATTTACTGTATGTTGCTGATTTGTATCCTATTGTGTCAATTATACTTATTGTATGTGTTATGTAAGTTAAGGGAAATGCACTTATGGAATTCTTAATTTGACTTTTCATTGTATGTAAATATCTGCGGAGCGGATGCGAATAAAACAAAACTTATAATTTCCACAGTCGTGGATTCATATCCCGTCTGGCGTGTGTCCAAATAATTTTAAACATTTAGAAGTGTGTGTTTAAGCAGGTAGAAATTAATGTATCAAATATATATGGATGCAGAAACAGCCCAATTTTCTTCTTTCTTTCTCCCTTTTTCCTTTTCCAGTTTTTTTTATTTTTGCCCTCTGTGTATTTGAGTTTGACACCCCTAGTGTAAGGCCTTATAGCTTGGTTTCAAGGTAGACGTCAGCTGGTTACTGAAGCAGCAGGTGACTGAAGGTATCAGTTTCTCAGTGCACGATCTTATGTTTACACTTTGCAACCTGGCAACCTTGCCCTAGAGTAGAGAGTGTGTGAGAAACAAATGGATACTGGTAATGGCACTTCAAGTCAATATGAAGGGATATTTGGGCAATGGCTTAAAGCCTTATGAATGTTTAAAAAGTGGATGGCAATGTTGCGTTATACATTTCATTACAAATGAATTAATTGTGTAACATTGCAGAATAACGAAGTGCTGTAGTCTGAGACGAAGACAGCATAAGCATCGTTAAAAGTAAGTGCTTGTATCCTGGATGTTAATTTTGTTGGTTCATACTTGGATATTATAAGTCACATCATAGGAAATATTATATTAGTACTCACTCAAAAACAAGTTGATGAAAAATATATTCTCCTCTCAGCATTTTTTAAGTTATGCCTCTGTTCAGCTATATGGATATTAATGCTAAATAACAATTGTGTGTGGCTAACCTTAGGGAGCTTGTTTGCATGAATATAAAACCTTAACTGTATCTGCTACTTTACTCTGCAGTTATCATTGAACTGTTGTTGCTCTCAGTTGTTTCTGATTAGTGCTGTTTTGATATATTTACTTAGGCTGTGAGTTTACATTCACAATGTGCTAAAATGAACTCTACTGCAAACTCAGAGCAGCAGGGTGTGCCTGTTAGTGGACCCTTCCCATCTCAGCCCACAGGTGAGCATCCCCTAGGCCGCTTTCACAGATTAACCATTACATGTCATACTTCTGCTAATCCACTTTTATACAAATCCTTTTGCTTTATTGGTCGTATTGTCCAGGATTGTTTTTTTAATGTTTTTCTAGCTTACTCAATCAACCTTCCACCTGGTGCTGTCTACCCTTCACCTCCATATGGTCAAGTCCCTATGCCACCAGGTAATTGGCACATCTAGCTCCGGTGACGTGATTTGCCGGCTGCAGTTTTTGCATTGTCAAGTACAACAGTACGGGATGTGTTTTCATGAACCATACTCAAATATGCTTTTCCATCAGGGTATATTCCATTTCAAATGCCACTTCACATGCCACCTCAGGTGCCCCCACAGTATCCTCCCCAGATGTCAATGCCTATTCCGGAAAGAGCACCAGGCTGCCCACCAGGGTTGGAGTATCTCACCCAAGTAAGATGGTCACTTAGAGAATGATTTAAAGATCACACTCATGCTGTGGTGTCCATAATATGAAGTAATAGTTCATGAAATGTTTGTACCACTGACAAACAATGAAAGAGCTGTGGATGTAACTGGCAGTACTGTGTTCCTCTGTCTCACAGATTGACCAGCTTCTTGTTCATCAGCAGATGGAGCTGATGGAAGGTAATTTAAGTAGTGAAAAGAAGCATATGAACATATGGAACTAAACCTGAGCCTGGAGTCAAAGTAATGGCATGTGACTTTGTCAAATCAAAAACAAAATTTAATAAAGAAAAACTACTTGCACAGGTCTCTAAAATAAAAAATGTAATATTAATATTATTTTTTAATAGTATAGGTCGGAAATTGTGTATGCAGTGTAAGAATAAGAAGGTGTGTAAGAAGAAGCACAGTGCTTTTGTATTAAAAGGAGAAATGTATTGCATGATGATTATTACACACTGGATAAACCAGGCTGGACTCAGAGGTTCCCAAGCTCTAATATAAATTGTATATTGTATTTATAGTGATGATGGGATGGGAAAGCAATAACAAGTATTTGGTGAAGAACAGTCTGGGACAGCAGGTGTTTTTTGCTGTGGAGGAAAACGACTGCTTCAGTTTGCAGTGTTGTGGACCCATGCGATCATTCGTCATCAACATCCAGGACAACATGGGCCAGACCGTGATGTCTTTGATGAGACCACTCAAATGCAGTGCCTGCTGCTGTCCCTGTTGCCTCCAAGAGGTAGTCTGACGTGCTCCCATACGTTTACAATTGGACTGGCGTGACATCGAACAGTGCTAGCTCTTAGTGTGTAGGATTTGTTATGATATTTGAGGGCACAGTCATGTGTGTTGCATTGGACTATTGTGAGATTATTTTGAACAAAAATCTAAGTTGTTTCATGGTAAAGCATGGCCTAACAATACATTACGTGAGTTAAACATTACATATCTAAGAACTAACCTTGCCATGATTGGAACACAAAACCTTCTGATCAGGAGCCAAACACGCTACTAGTTCAGCATCACCACACCTGTTGGTCAATGACTGCTCTTGCTAAGACACAGTACAGATGTGCAGAGTTGCTGTGGGTATAGAAAGTTTGTATACCAAGGATGACAAACTAAGAAAAGTGCTATATAACTGTACCCATGAGTTCAGCCACCATAGGATGCTGTTTTGGGCTTGGATATTTAGAGAGTATGTCGAGCAGTGACCAAACTTGTTGAAATTAATGTTTTTCTCATTTTTAATGCTCCCACCCTTTTGTTATTTAGCTAGAAGTTCAGTCCCCTCCAGGAAATCCTATTGGATACGTCAAACAGAATTGGCACCCATATATTCCCAAGTTCACCATTCAGGATGAAAAAAGAAATTCTGTGCTGAAAATCATTGGCCCTTTCTGTGACTGCAAGTGCTTCTCTGACGTGAACTTTGAGGTAAAGCACTGCTTGTAATTAGGCAAGGTGACTGAGGAAAGGAAGCACTTGAAAATACAGTATATGCAATGCTAGTCATACTAAAACTAATTTCCCATCTTGTGAAAACCAGATCAAATCACTGGACGAGACCTCAGTCGTTGGTCGTATTTCTAAACAATGGTCTGGCTATGGGAACGAGATGTTTACAGATGCAGACAACTTTGGGGTGCAGTTTCCAATGGATATGGATGTGAAGATGAAGGCCACCATACTGGGAGCTTGTTTTCTCATTGTAAGTCTTTATCAGTTTATCATTACTGCAGAGTTTATCACTGATCAAGAAGAAAATATGTTTCCATTTCCAAGGGAAGTAACTTAAGGTGACTGATATCTATATAGTCTTTCACAAACACATGGCAAGAAAGAACACATGGACATAAACTTATCTCCAGGCTTGTCGAGTAACGGAATACATGCATTATGTAATTAGGATACAAAAAAAGGGTAACTGTATTCCGGTACAGTTTTAAAAAAAAGATGATGTAATAAGATTACAGATACAGTACTTTTAGCAAAAAGAGATTTTAAAATGCAGAACATTATACTATCATCCATATGCGCACTTTACAACACAACAGAGAAAACTACAAGTCCATGATGACCTGGAGTTAAAAAAATGCTTTCTCTGGCTGGAAATATTGACACTATTTTGTCCTCAAAGCTGAAAGTGGGAAGAACATAACAGTGCAGTTGTGCTGTTGACTTACAGAATATGCTTAAGTGAAAGCCATCTTACGATGATGCCAGGTCAAACACAAAGTGAGTGGAATGAAGGGTTTAAGTAGAGAGGTGACAGGTGTGCGTGATTAGTACTCCAGTGGTTGAGTATGAGATGGAGTTGCGTGAGGGGGGCGTGGCAGGAGCAGAGTTCAGCGCTGGCGTGACAAACTCTATATGCACACACCAAACCACAACCACACGGCCCTCATGCCCATTTTCCTTCAGGGCAACCAACTGAAGTTCACATTTCCGACCAGCAGGCCCACGCTGTAAAGGGGATTGGGCAAAAAGTGTAAAATTATGCAAGGTATTTCTTTGTTAAAACTGTTGACAGTGAGATAGTGTTAAACTACAGGTAAGAAAAGTGGAGGCTGACCGGTCTATTTTTTTATTTTCAATGGTTCATACTTTCTTCTGTGTTGTCTTAAATTATGTGTTATTCACTAGTAAAATATCTCGGTGAAATGCTGCATTTGGGCCCAAAAAGGATATCCTGACATTCCAATGAATACAGTGGCACATCAAAAAAGCATTACATATTTAGTATTGAGTTCAGTTTGTTGTCTAACACATCTATGACAATATAGTACATTTTGATATTTGTAGCATACTAAGTTCAGTTCCTCAGTAATAAGTAGGACGCCTACACCAGATGTTATTTATATAGCACTACTACTGCACAAATGCAGAAAGTACTGAATACATTATTTAACCTGCAATCAGTAATTGTATCGGGATACATTTTTAAAGTAATCCTCCCAACCCTGCACATGTCCCATCAGTTATTAGAATTCCTATTAACGTAATGTACATGTATTTGTTACTTTTGAGTTACCATAAGTTGCTCTCTATCTTAAATATTTCCTGTTCTGTCTTTTCAGGACTTTGTGTTTTTTGAACATTCAAAGAAGCAAGATCATCATTAGAATGGTGTGTCAGTGAGTCGTGATGAATATTTTCAGATGAAAAGAACCATGACATGCAGAGCCTTGAGACGCCTTAATTTCACATGTGTTTATATTGCCTCTTCTCAGGGCCTCTTCTCTTAGTTTAGTCTTATAGTCAGCTGATTTGACCATCACATGTGTTATATGCATTTTCAAAATCCACTAAACCACTTAACTAACCGAAGTCATGAAGACTGGTAAAAAAAAACTCAGCTGATGTTTTCTGTGAGGACATTATTTATTAAAGTTATTATTCTTTTGATAAAATATAATATAAGTAAATATTAACATCTGATTCAGTTTTGTACCTACATACAGTATTTTATTATGTCTGCTGTCACTATTCAAGTGACAAATCTTTGGTTGTTTTTGTAATATCAAGACTCCACTAGATGGCGATGTAGTCAACTTCAAAATGTTGCATGAAATCCTACAACCTCAGATCATCATTTACAAGTGGACCTGTTTCATGACTCACAAATATGTATATTTATAGTTTAACTAGACGTTAACTAAGACGTTTTCAGGTTAAATGTACTGTTCTCACAACATGGGTTGATGCATTATGGTGTGTGTTCTTTTGTCAGCTATATTTGTTTGTTCATCAGTTACCAGGCAGTAGATTTTATATATTTAACACATTCAGCCTTATTTGTGCTTTTATTGTGAGGTCTGTGGAAATCAGGGCAGCTCCTTGAACTGAGCAATATATTATTTTAATGGATTGTGGAGTGGAGTATTTTTAACATTATGTACTATTCATACAGTGCTTTTAACAACCCAGTCTGTAAACAAGTCCAGCATGTTTTGTTTGATATAATACCATATATGTGACCTGGCCTGCCAGACTACCTATCTGCTCTGCTGTCACAGGGACATAGACTGCAAATCTTCACTTGAGAGCCTTACACATAGCTCTCTGCACCAGGACACAGGCTACATGTATGGTTAATCTAATCATGATATCTAATCCTATGGAGATGTGTCTCCATACAAAAATGGTTTGAACGGCAGCCGCGTGATAACAAGGGGTTTTTGGCCTAAATACAGCAGCCCTGCTCTCAGGCTCCTTTGAACCCCTGGATAACTGCTGGATACTTCCTGGGTGTGGAGCGCCACAGAAGCCAGACAGCAGGAAATGTTTGGTTTGATCAATAATAAAGGACTCACATGCTTCTGTTGGTATTAGAAGACTGAGACAGTCACTAATTAAGGCCTGATGTGGTATTTGCCTCATGAAATAAGAGCCCAGTTCATGAATGATTGCATTATAGAAGTGTTTTGTCTACATGTGTTGTCTACATTCTGTACAAAACAAATGTGCATATAAACTGTGTGTTATGTTTTTGCTTGTTTGTGTATTAATTTCCTTTGAATTGGCAAATTAAATTAGCTGATGCTGTGGGATTAGAAGTGTGTAGAGTTTGAACTGGATCAGAAATTGTGCTCTGAAAACAGGAGAGTTTCTGAGAGTTGAACTGGTACCTGGTAGTGGTGTGGGCTAGAAATTAAATTTTCACCTGCTATGAAAGTGGAATATCACCTATGTGCTTTATTTGTCTGTAGCCTGCATATAACACATTCCCCTTCACTCATACATTCTGATGTCAGTGTGAGGAAGCAATTAATCCTGATTGGAACACACAGAGACAGACCCACACACACACACACACTCCATAGTAAGTAAGTAAGTAAGACTTTATTTATATAGCACATTTCGTACAGGAGTTGCAATTCAAAGTGCTTTACATAAAATCAATAAGAGCAAGCAGCAGGAGCAATAAAATATTGGTCAACATCGTATCAGAACCTGATGTTCCGATAGGCTTAAAATATTAAAATCATAATAAAAGTAATAAAACCCTTCTGCCTGGTATTTAGCGCAGTCGAAACCATAGTGCTGCTCCATAGATTCCGACCTACCCTGTTAAATATTTTCCCTAGCTATGTTTCCCCGGCCAAAGGCCACCCTTCCTTCTATAGCCTACCCTTCCTTCAGAGGCCTCTTCGTCTTCTTCCACCGAACGCACTTCAGGGCTTCAGGAGAGACACTAGCTCTCTTTTACAGGCTTAAGGAAGGTGACTGCACCTAGGGGACTAGAACATTTGTTATGGAAATATCTCTGAGAATAATATGTGATATATTGAGCCACAATATGGTTTCCGACAGTGCCATGGTACCCTCAAAACAGTTTTACAGAGAAATAGTAAAAGTAATAAAAGTCATAAAACCCTTAAAACAGTTTCAAAGAGAACAGGGAAATAAAAAGTGCCAGATAAAATTAATAAAATGCTTTGGTAAAAAGATTTTTAAGGTTTTAAGCTGCCTTTTGAAGGTGTCTAGCGTGTTTGCTTCCCTAATATTAACGGGTAATGTGTTCCATAATTTTGGGGCGTAGTTGACAAAGGCTGCATCTCCAATCTTCTTATGACTGCTTCTGGTGACCTGTAACAGACCTGTATCTGATGATCGCAGTGTTCTAGCTGGTGTGTAGTTAGTAAGAGAGTTAGCAATGTAGCTAGGTCCTTGTCCATTTAGAGCTTTGTATGTGAGGAGGAGGACCTTAAAGTCAATTCTAAAGGTAACAGGAAGCCAGTGTAAAGTAGCTAGGACAGGACTAATGTGTTCTCTCCTTTTAGTTTTGGTTAATAGTCTAGCTGCAGAATTTTGAATGAGCTGGAGTCTTACAGTTGTTTTCTTGGGAAGACCAGTAAAAAGTGAATTACAGTAGTCTAGCCGGCTCGATATGAAAGCATGAATAAGCTTCTCGGCATCATTTTGGTTTAAGAATGATCGTACCTTTGCTATGTTCCTGAGGTGAAAGAAAGCTGTTTTGGTGACTTTGTTAATGTGGGAGTTGAAATTCAAATCTGAGTCCAGGGTGACACCAAGACTAACCACCTCAGGTTTAATCCACCGGGATAAACCTCCTAGATTCTTGGTGAGCATCTCTCTTTTTAATTTAGGGCCGATAAGTAGGACTTCAGTTTTGTCCTCATTGAGTTTTAGAAAGTTATTGTTCATCCATTTGTTTATTGCCAATAAACAGTTGGTAATGGAGTTTATTGCTGTTGCATCATTTGGCTCAGCGGAAATATACAATTGTGTGTCATCCGCATAGATATGAAAATCTATACTATGTTCTCTGATGATGTCACTGAGTGGTAACATATAAAGAGAAAAGAGCAATGGACCTAAACAGCTCCCTTGTGCAACCCCGTAGCAGCTTTCATGTTTCTCGGACATATGGTCTCCTAGACTGACATAAAACTTCCTTCCTCTAATATATGTTTTGATCCAGTTCAATACACACTCAGAGAACCCAATAAGATTTTCAAGTCTATTGATTAGGATGTCATGATCAATGGTATCAAATGCTGCAGTAAGATCTAACAGGATAAGGATAGAAACTTTATTTGCATCAGAGTTTTGTCTGAGGTCGCTAATTATTTTGGTGAGAGCGGTTTCAGTACTGTGATATTTTCTGAAACCTGACTGAAAGACTTCCAAGATGTTATTTTCTTCCAGATATGAATTTATTTGGACTAATACTATCTTTTCCAGGACTTTACTAATAAATGGAAGATTGGATATGGGTCTATAGCTTGCTAGTGTACTGGTATCCAATTTGGGTTTCTTTAATAGGGGCCTTACAACAGCTGTTTTGAAGGCATCTGGGAAAACGCCAGTTCTAAGGGATGTGCTTATGATGTCAAGGACCGGACCTGAGACACTCGCTTAAAGAATGCAGTGGGAATGGGATCAATATCTGAGGTTGTAGATTTACATTCGATGATGATTTTAGAGAGTTCACTTAGTGTGATACATGTGAAAGTGCACATAGTTAAGTTGCAAGATCTACTGATGTCAATTTCACCTCCAGTAGTAGTGATACTAGATCTGATCGATGTTATTTTGTTCTTGAAGAACTGAGCAAACTCTTCGCATTTAGCTGCTGAGGATAGTGGGGGGGCAGGGACAGTGTTTAGCAGCCGGTCAATGGTGGAGAACAGAACTCTGGAATTTCCGGCATTTTCTGTAATAATGTAGGAAAAATAACCTTTCCTTGCTAGACGGATGGTTTTGTTATAGGTAGTTAGTGCATCTTTGTAGATACCGTGGTGGATGGTGGTCTTTGTTTTTCTCCATTTTCTCTCTGCTATGCGACATTTTCTTTTTATTTCACTAACATTTTTATTTTTTAGCCATGGGGAGGTCCTACTAGTAAACTTCTTTTTAGTTTTAAGTGGGGCTACAGAGTCTAACACAGATGATAATGCATCATTTAGGTTTTCTACCATTTCATTTAGAGAGCAGTCATGACTAGTTGGCTCATATAGAGCAATCTGCTCAGAAAATCTCTCCGTAGCTTCATCGTCTAGATGTCTTTTATGGACTAAGAATTCTTTTGTGGTTTTTGGTAAGATGATTTCCACATCAAAAAGTATATAATGATGGTTAGAGAGCGGTAGATCAGTTATTGAAATATTATTGATGTTTAATCCAGTTGTTATTACTAGATCTAGTGTGTTTCCGTGCTGGTGTGTTGGATCCGTTATGTGCTGAGTTAGATCGAAACTGGTGAGGAGATTTAAAAGCTCAATAGTTCTTTGGTCTGCTTTTTTATTAATGTGGATGTTAAGGTCTCCATTCAGGACTATTTTGTCATATCTGGTGACACATAGTGATAATAGTTCAGAGAATTCTTGTATGAATATTGGTGAGTGCTTGGGTGGCCGATATATAATAACAAACAGTACTGATTCAGTTTTGAGCTCTATAGCAAGATATTCAATTGATGTAAATTCACCTAGCTCAGTGATTTGAACAACAGTTTAGATGAGAAAATAGCTGCGACTCCTCCACCTCTTTTTGATTTCCTAGAAACTTGGTGGAAGCTGTAATCAGGCGGACACGCTTTTATCAAAGTTGCTGTTGCCGTGTCATCGTTTAGCCAAGTTTCTGTTAGACAGATACAATCTAAGTTGTTTTCTTTAATCAGATCGTTGACCAGAAAGGTTTTGTTATTTAGTGATCTGACATTTAGAAGGGCCAGTTTCATCTGTGGGGTATTAACAGGTAAAACTGGGGGAGATATAGGGAGAACATGGATAGTTTTCAACCTTCTAGGACGAGTTTCGGGTTTATAACCATGCATTTTACCATGCCATTTGCTGTTTATGATGACCGGTATGTTTGATGAAATAGCATGGTGGCTGTCCTATTGTTGTTTTTCGGGCTGACAGTCCATATTACTGAGTTCATGGGCCTTCACAGCTTTCCCCACAAGGTGGTTTATCCCAGGGGAATTCCTTGGGGTGGTGGAGGTCTGTGCAGGGCCCGTGTCCTTGGAGGAGGCTGTTTGAATGTTCTGTTCTGTTCCACGGAAGGAGGTTTGGGGTGTGTCAGTCTTAGGCACAGCAGGAATAGGGAGTGAGGCTTGATTATGGCTGTTTGAGGTCGTCAAGAGCGCGTGGCTGATGTTTGCTATAAGTAATCTAGACCCTCTACGGTTTGGGTGGAGTCCATCGGCTTGAAAACGGTCTGCACAATTCCAAAAAATATTGAAATTGTCAATAAATCTCCGGTTGTGTGCAAGACAGACAGATGCCAGCCATGTGTTGAAAGATAGTAGTCGACTGAAGATTTCATTTCCTCTGCGAAAACATGCAATCGGTCCACTGATAGACACATCTTGATGTTTGTTTAGAGTGTTCAGTAGCTGGGTGAAATGTTCTTGAAGTATCACGTTGCCAGTTTTTTTGTGCAGGATATCAAATGAGCCAGTGTGGATGATAATCTTTGCATTGTTTGGTTTATTCTTGAGGATTGTTTGTATCTCTGATGACAGTTCCTCGACTGATGTGTTGCTAAGGCAAAGATTTTCTGTCCTTGCAAGTTTGACATGTTCTGTCATGGCATCTCCAACCAAGATAGTGGCCATCTGTGGCGTTGTGTTTGCATTCCACACACTTGCTTTATCAGTAGTTATGGGGCCAGTTCTTGGGTTGTTTGGGTAAACAGTCTTAGCTACAAGGCTAGTGCTAGCAGCGTTAGCTCCTCTGAGTGCTAATGGCCTGTGGGAAGCCTCTGCATTAGTGCTAGTGGTGTTAGCATACCTTAGTCTTCGGCGATCTTGTGGTAGTGGTCGAGTAGCGCCCCGAGTAGTCTGAGAGGGGTTTAGGGTGAAATGGGGGACTCCCGAGTGCAGCAGATGAGGACCATCATGATGTGTAGGGGATCCGGGCCCTTTATGCTTGTTAGCAGCACAGATAGCACTCCTGTGCCTTTTGGCCTTGGGTGTGGAGAATTGCTCCCCTTGGAGAGTTTCCAGTGGTGAAAAACTATTTCTGAGCGCAACAGGAGGAGAAGTGATGCGGGAAGAGTTTCTGCCTCGCTTTTTTCGTTTCTTATCCTGGGTGCTAGTCCATTTTTCGTTGGAGGTAGAAGCGGCGCTTGGCCTCTTTGGATTTGTGCCAAGAGCAGGCCATGGCTCATCAGATAGTGAGAAGTCCAGGGGAGAGCAAGGTTTGTCGGCAAGGTTTGGCTGATCAGCAATCCCGTCCAGAAATCGCTCACCATCATAGATCTGGTACAGGACAGCAACCCGAGTCTCCAACTCCGTGATCTTCTTTTTCAAGTTGAGACAGCTTACACAGTCTGGAGAGTCTTCGAGTGTCATGGGGCTGAGTGGCTAAGCTAAGCTAGGTTAACTGAAGCTATGCTAGGCTACGCTCCGAAGGGGTGTAGGAAAGAATTTAAGTTCCAGGGAGGCACCGTACAAGCCGAGGAAATAGCTTGATAGTGGATAGAGCAGTAAGGCAGTATCTAAGTAGCATTAATGTAACATTAATGTAACATTAATGTGAAAAAAAAGCAAGCGATAGCAGGCAAGAAGCAGGAGCAGCAGTGAGGAGCTGCTTCCAGGAGGAGTCCATAGCTTCCATAGGTTTAGACAACATGAAAAACAGTCATATTACACAGTGTGATTGAGGTTGCAGGCCGGCAAGGAGAGAGCAGCACAAATCCCAAATAAACATTTAGCTAATTACAGTGACAACAATGAAAATATTTAATTTACATGAACATGCAGATTTTGTCAGCCACATGTATTTTGACTCAGTAGCTGTGCCTTGTTGGCCTTTCAGCAAAAATCATGTTACATTTTTTTTAAATAAAGCAACTACACTCAACCTCCAGAGGATTATATTTCTGGATCAGACTAATGACTGATTCACTGTGTGAAGACACCATGTGTCGATAGTTAGCGGTCTAACTAGCTAGATACATGGCAAGAATACATTTACCACAGAATTGTTTTAATATTAGTGAAGTTGTTTTTCCAATTTAGTGGTTGGTAACCCTAGTCCTAGGCTCATAATGTTTCTTACAACATTTTTGTGGCTGGCTGGCTATCTTACCAGCTATGTAGTATAGGCCTTTTCCAAGCGTAAAATTTGCCACCACAGTTGAAGAACCACAGCAAATGAAGTGAGTGCTAAATCCTTGCACCGCTAGTAATGCTTGTTCGAAATGATGTGTAGTTACAGAACCTTTGTGTGAAGCTGGACAGACTTGACTTTCCTAAATGCATACTGAGTGTTACAAGGGTGGCATGGTCTGCACTGTTTATGGACTTTTGTTTTGAAATGTCTTGTGCTTCTGGTGTCTGTGTCTCCACCCCTCAGCTGATTCTGTTCATTAGTCCATTAGCCTGGCTATTGCCTGCACTGTTCTTGTAATGTTCAAGCTCTATGTAACCTGAATGAATGGTTATCTTGCTAAGAAGACAAAGATTCAAGAGAATCAGCCTTCTGGAAAGAGTTTGAATGAACCAGAGAGCCATCTGATAATGTCAGGAGTGGCTGGAGGAAGACCTGTTGACGGTAGACGGGTTTGAGTGACCAACCTACGCCTTGTGTTAAACTTGTCCGGATGGGCCCAGAGCTGGCCAGGACTTGCATGGCCAGGACATTTTAGTTTCAAGGCCTCAACATTTTTAGATTTTTTGGTTATTTAATGCTTAAAGTTATATGAAATACTGTAATTGTGATTACTTTATGTCATAGACTTTTGATATTTTTTACACATGAAAACCAAAGTAATTAGTGATTTTCTGCATATAAAATTCTACATAGAATTAATTCACAGAAAAAATATTTGATATGTTTATACATACACAGGTAACCTAACCATTATATTTCCTACAGGGCTTCACATGTAATTATCAAGTGTGAAGTACATGCCATCACATTAGCAGTGTTTTTGCATTGCTGAGGAAAGGGTGTTCTAGGTAGGCCATTCTACAATCACAATCTGGCTGTAAATTATTTTTTATCATTCAATGATTGGTGAGAGATGAGAACACTGTAGCCATCACATCGCCCAGGTAGAAAAAAAATCTCTTGATTGTGAGTTGTTGTATTATTTGTTTGTGTCCTTGCTCTCGTTATTTCAATGTATCAGGTTGTTGGGTAATCAAATCCTGCCTGGCTTCCTTTTCGAATTCAGAAGTTGCCAGCTGTTATTTATTAATCAGATTACGTTAATACAAAGCAGCCAGGCCTCTTTGCATGGATCATTGTGTATATGCCTCTGGCATGGATTCCAGCCATATTAAATATTTATCAGCATTCAAAGCGAGGCTGTGCTCTGGCCGAGCAGGCTTCCACACTCACATCCCATTCAGCTGTCCGTCATAGACATAAATAAATTAAATAAATAAATATTTCAAATACTTGGGTCGTCAGAGATGTACCGGCACTGAGAGAGTACTGTGAAGAGTTAGAATCAATATTCTTCAACTTCCAAAAAGATATGGGGAAAAAATGAGGAGAGTAAGGGTCCTTGGCAGGGTCTGAGTTGATTTGAGAGTATAAACCTTCTCTCCACTTTCTGGGCATAGAATATCAGGTGCGGAAGAGATGAATCTCAAACTTTGGAGGGAGGGCAAATACTGAGTTCAAATCATGAAAATTGTCTTGGCAATGTTTTTTCTTTCTTCTGTGTCATGGTATTGGCTGTCGTAAAATAACTTTAGTTGAAGTGGTACTGACCATACTTATCGCATTTTTCACCATTCCTTATTTGACAAAACACAGGGCAGTGGCGGTGCTTGTGATGCCAGAGAATTAACCCCTTGCCCTTGATCTGCTTCCCTTAATGTCCAATGTCCTTTATTTCTGCCTTATTTTCTCCTTTAAATGTCTTTCTGTCCTTCCTTCTTTCTTCACATACCGTACTTTTCCACATTAGGGGATTATAATATTAACATCATTACTTTCTGAAGTGTTTTTGTATTTTGCCCCATCAGAAATGGGGTTAATTAATGAAGCCCTTTTGAAAATGTTGCTCAAACAGCGGTCCCTCTATTGTTCCCTCTCAGCAAGACTCAGGGCCTGGCCTGTACCCCTCCCCACAAACCTCCCTTCAACCCCAGAGCCACCAGATGCCTGCCTTTTAAGGTAAACTCTTTACAAGTTCAGCCCTTTTGATCTGTTTTAATGGTAGAATTCAAGCAGAGAATATGAAAGGGACAGCTTTCCCTTTTGAAATATCAAAGTGTAAATATGACTAATGATGCCTCGCTGCACTCTGGTGGATTCAGTTGAATATGCTGAAAATGAAAGAACATCTCATTTGTGCATGGTAACATTTGTATGTTCCATGTATTTGATATAGGCTATCTAATGTTCTTTTTTTCCCCTTTTCAAATAAAAATGTGTTCTCTAATTTTTCAAAACTGGAAGGTTTTTATTTGAATTGCATGGCTCTACATAAGGTAGTGTTTCAGAAAGATGCAGTGGATACCAAATGCTAGAATAAACTTGACTCCCAGTTGCAAACTTTTATTTTAATGTTTTGGTTTGTAACAGAGCAGCAGTTGATTTTCTTAGGGAACCCTTATGCAGAGATTGTTGTTCCTCAGCTATGAAACTATCATAACTGCTTTACACTTTTTATTTTGTGCCTCAAACTTTCAAGAACTTAGCACAACAATTACTGTGGTAAGTTAATGTAAAGCCTTACAAGCAATTTGTAAGTGAATATTTTATCATGTCACATATAGCTTTTCTTGTAAGTCCATTTCCCATGGACGCCTGTGTAGAGCCATTTTTAAAATGAATGTATTCTTGGTCGATGCATCTCATCCTTCTTCTACTTTCGCTCCACACTCCGTCAGATGTCTGACTTTAATAAGCATCCTCTGAGTAACCCTAAGTGCCTTAGCGGAGCTGTCAGTGTGAGCTGATAACAGGCATGCCTTATTTACTGCACCCGACCCCACCCTACACTGCACCTTAGTCTGGCAGCATCCATGGCACAGACGAGATGTACAATCTTCCCCTTTTTCTGAAAGGTGTGACTCATGTGACTGACGCTTGCTACGTATGGCAGTGCGTAGCCTTTGTGGCACAACAGGATCACAGTGTACTATCAAAGAGCTTGCCTTGGTTGCTCATTAAAAAAAGAAAAGGTCTACGACTGTGCTGCTAATGTGGCCCCTCCCCAGTTTGAACATGGCTTAATAATGCATTGTCATTGAATATGGAGAAGGGATATCACTCATGCATGAAAGTACAAAGTGGACCTTTAAAAACCCCCACCACCACCACCCAAACGAATTGTTTGACAGAAGGGAGGATAAGTCATACTGTGAGAGGCCAACATGGAATTCTAAACACACAATGATTATGCCAGAACATAAAAAATCCATCAGTTTTTGTTCATTTTGCTTTAAGTTTAAGGTCACAGAGAAATTATGTTGTATTCCATCTTCAGCATAAATATTAATGGTGCTGTCATAGTCAGACATTGTTATACAAAAGTTGTCCTTGCTCTGATGCTCTAAAGCTCTGATATTCTGTGGTCTAGTGTTTCAGTGTCACTGTTCAAGAGCGGCCATTAGCTTAGGATACTCTAGTTTTGTGTTTTTAGATCATGCTCTAAATCAGGGGTATTACTAGGAGTTGAAAACATTTTGGGTTTATCCTAGACCTGTAGGGTGATCCATAGGAAAAGTGTTTAAATTCTGTCAGCTAAATGTACCATTTCCTCAACGTTTGAGGCAGAAACAGTAAGCCATGGCATGCAGGGCCCGTCATCTGTCTGACATTATTTCATCTATTATACAACACTGCTTGTTTAGATGAAGACATGTTAATGCTAGACAGGGCCGGGGTGCATGATGCCAGGGCCAGAGAAAAAAATATTTTTCAATCAAAGTAAAAAATATGCTTGACAGCATGCTTGGAATATTCAACGGCATGCTTTATTGTTACTTTTTTATGCCTTTATTTGAAAAGGGACAGTGTACATTGAACTTCAACTTGACTCTCATTCAGAAATGTTCAAAATATTGGCTTGCAAGGGATAATGTAAAGTCAGTTTTCTTTTTGAAAAAACGTATTGTATCCATGAATTAGCTAGCTGGCCTTAGCAAGCTTAGCAAGCCCTAAACAGTGCGCTCTCACTCTCACTCTCACTCTCTAATCGCACAAAATGTGTGTGTGCTAAGTAGTCTGAAGTTGCTTGAATGACACACAGAGGACCCAAAATGTGCATTTCTGATCAATGATATATTATTTTCGAGGGCTTTTATATATGATCATGATAAATAGATCTGGGGCTATTCATAAAACATGCCCAAGTCAAACAACGCCCATGCGCTAAATGTTTCAAGCGCACCCAAGGCAAATGTATTCATACAGCACAATTCATACACATTGATAATTCAGTGTTTTACAATTGAGCAGATACAACAACATAGAAAAATAAGAGATTAAAAAAGTGAAGTACATCATAATAGTTAAAAGAACATAGAAAAATAAAAGATTAAAAACAAAGCTAAAAGAACATAGAAAAATAAAAGATAAAAAAGGAAGCTAAAAGAAAAAAAGAAAAACAAATAAATAAAATCAAAAGTAGAGCGCCTTCAATAAGCTAACAAATGCAAAAAGTCTAGATTTGAAACTGGCTAAAGCTGCTTCAACATGTTTCCTTCTGACAGTAGGAACTACCAACAGATTTCTCTCCAGTGATGTGAGCGGTCTAGCATTTTTGTAAAGCAGCAGTGCTTTAAAATCAATTCTGTGACTAACTGGAACCCAGTCCAAGGACTTAAGTACTGGAGTAATGTGGATCTTTTCGTTTTTATAAGAACTCTGGCAGCTGCATTTTGTTCAAGTTAAAGCTGTTTGATGAAAACACTTTTGCAGTAGTCAACCCTGCTGAAGAAAAAGGCATGAATGAGTTTTTCTGAATCATGTTTTGACAGAGGGCCTAAGTTTGGCTATGTTTTTTTTTAGATTGGACAAAAGCTGATTTATTTATTGCTTTCACATGGTTGTTAAAACTGAGATTGCAATCAATTAAGACACCAAAGTTTGTAACAGTTTCCTTCACTTTAAGTCCTTTGGTGTTGAGATGAGTAGCAATCCTAAATCCCTCTTAATAATAATAATAAAGACCTTAAGATTGACCCCCTGGGGGGAAACCATTGGTCAATGATGTTGTTATTGAGGTATAGTTTCCAGTAGCAGCACATAAACTCCTGTCTTGTAAGTATGATATTAGCCACTTGATAACTGTACCTTAAAAAATCCAACCCAATGTTTCAGTCTGTGTAGTAATATATTATGATCAACAGTGTCAAAGGCTGCACTAAGTTCCAATAACACTAGGACTGCTGTTTTACCTGCATTGGTATTCAAGCATATGCCATTTAAAACCTTGATGAAAACTCTTTTAGTGCTGTGATTAGCATGGACACCTGACTGAAAGTTATCAAAGTAGCCACATTAAGAAGGGGTTTAGTTGATTAAAAAATACTTTTTCAACAATTTTCCCAACAAATTGTAGATTGGATATGGGATGGTAATTGTTTAGTATGGAAGCATCTAAAAAAAATGTTTTAAGAGGGACTGCTGTTTTCAGGGACTTGTGCTATGAGGTGGAAAAGAGATTTAAATCTAAGCATGTGGAAGGGTTGAGTTTCTGTACTGTTTTACTTTAGCTGAGTGCAGTGGAGGCCTGTAAGTAAAGAGTTACTAATAAAATATAAGGAGAACACTTAATGAGAGCACATAGGTATTCAAATGATATAAAGTCACCAAATGATTTTTTTTGTCTGTTCTAGTTGTACTCATAAAAGTGAAGTTCGAGGGAGCTAATACAATGAGGGCATTAGCACCGCTTGCTTGTTCCAATCATACTTCAGTTAAAGGCAAAACATCAAGTTTGTGTGCAAAAGATTTATCGAAAGTGACTTCTTTCGAGGAAAACTCATGTTCAGGTTTCCTTTCTGACTAGGACAGGTATAGTTGAGTTAGAGAGACTTAAAACGAGAGCTTTTTTTAAGACACCTCTGTGAGAGTTAGCACTGCTGAGTTGTGAGTCTATTCAGGGAGTTTCTCGGTCTCTGTGGTGGTTGAGCAGGGTGCTGGAGGTAGAGAGGTGCCGGGTTTGACAAGGGACAGACAGTAGGGAGTGAACATGCGATTGACGCAGGTGGTTTAGGTGCTGGACCTTTGGGAGAGACGGGTTTGACGTGGGAGAAAGTCGGGGGTGGGGGTGGAGCAGGTGGTAAGGGGGTACCTTGCCTGTGCCAGTCAGTACTCCCATTTGGCTTTGTTAGGTTGATGCATTAAGATAGGGTGATCATATTTGAGTTTGTGAAAAAGAGGACACTTCGTCACGGGGGAGGGGGAGGGGGCGTGGTAGTGTATTGCATACAGATGACCCCGAACAGAGCTTGCGCAAGAAGGTGGGACGTAAGGGAGAAACCCTTTCAAAAAAAGGGGCGTAAAAACTAGTTTGTGAAGGACCTAGAAAACCACAAATATCCAACGAGGCAAAATCCCGGACGTTTTGGGAATCTCTGCCGGATGCATTTTTAAGGTCTGAAAAAGAGGACATGTCCGGATAAAAGAGGATGTCTGGTCACCCTAATTTAGAGCTCATCCCTCTTCAATTGAATGGCATTGATCTTTGATTAAAAAAGGGCCATCCTCTGTAGCAGCTCAGTGCTTTTCTCATAACAGCTGGAACTTAATTTTATATCATCATGAATTGCCATTAAATTGTCAGTTGATTCGGCTGTCTCCCGTGAAGTCTTATTTTAAAACTAACCAATGTCAGTATGTGCCTGATTCACTAACTAACAATTGAAAATAAAGTCATCCAGGAGCAGTGCGAAAAGCATCTTATTCACTTGAGAGCAGGAAGTGAAAAAGATTATTATGTTGATTCTTTATGTTGATTCTTTCCTCATACCAAGGAATATTCTGGTAAGAGCAAACTGTTTAGTCAATTACATTGTGACCTTTGCAAGCATTTGATAGTATTGATAGTCAATGCAAAATTGCACCTGTTGCACATAAAAGTCAATTCAAGTCATCGTATGGAATAAATGCTGTAAAGTAGGACTTATAGTGTAAGGCAATTGTACAACTGGCAATCCAGCTGAAAGGGTCAGCATCCTGTACAGAATAAGATTGCCCCTGAAGTGAAGTGCCGTTATGTAGGGCAACTTCAGTTCACAGAGTAACACATCCTATCTGAGTGCAAAGTCAATATGTTTGACCCTTGCTAATGCTGGGTTGCTTTGTGCTAGGGTCAATGAGTCTGGCAGCTGAGGGACAGGATTGCTGTGCGTAGGAAATAAACCATGAATTACCCGAGACAGGGCCTCTTTTGACACATCAATAGCCATTAGAATGCTGTTTATATGCAAATGACCAATAAGGGCCAGAACAACACGACCGCCCAAGTCCAATGACTTTGCCACACAGACGAAGGGCATCACCAACCAGCTCTGGTCCAGTTTTTGTGATGAATGCTGTGCAGCTGCAAGTTCTCCACCCCACACAAGTCAGACAGACACACAAAGTTATCAGATGGTCATGCTAACACAACAAATCAAAGCATACTCAAGAAAAACAGCATCCCTTTCCTTCTTTTTGTGAATGTTGAAATACCCGGAATACAAATTGTTAGCATATTTAGAAGAGGGCCTCCCCTATCCAGCCGAAAACATGATACAGCAAATCAGTTCACGGTCAGATTTAAGATTGTGATATTGCTGTGTGTTTTGTCAACGTGCTGCATGTTTGTAAATCGTTCTTTATAAAGTCCTGTGCAGTAGCAGCTAGTGTAGACACAGAGAGGCAGATGTACGTGCATTCAAGAACGCAGCGCAAACAGCGACTTGCCCAGAAAGCACACGCTGTGCATATAATTTTACGTTAAATGTACTAAACGTGCAACACGTCACCACCCTCTTGCCACAATACCCTCTGAACTGCAAAACAGATGTTTGCCGCCCGTCCCCCACAACTTTCACACATACAGCGAAATACAAAATCAATCGCTTCTCGCTCTTGTCCCCCATATCATTTTGCCCCAAATTCCCACTTTCCCCATGACCTAAAACGGGTTCTAATCTTTAAGTACATCTGCCCCAGACATAAAAAGTATTCTTCAAGGTAACCAGTAACATGATCAACATTGCCATCTTGTTTATGTTGTGGGCTGCAGCAACATGTATCGGTTTATCGGTTTACCTTTGTTCATGGAATTGTACTGGAAGGCTCTCAAGGTGAAAAACTACTTGGCCTTTTAAAAACATATGCACTAAAAAAAATGTGTTGGTGAAAATGAATTAAGAAGCATAAATTAATAAAGAATTTTTACATATTTTTTATGCTAAAACAGTGAGTTGTTTGTCTGGGAAGTCCCGCCCCTCTTCTTCAGGCAAATTTGATTTTGCCTGAGAAGTGGGTCTGGCATTGTCTGGGAATTCCCTGCCCCTTCACTGCATTCCATTTGTTCAGTTGGTCTGGCCAACTCTCAACGGCGCTCCACTTCAGCCACCTGATTGGACAGTCCTTTAACCAATCAGACCAACGATAATATACAACGATACAACGATCGGTAATAAAGCAAACACATATTTTTTCTGTATGAATTGTTCCAGGGCAAGTTTCTGTTCTGTTTTCAAAGAAAACTTGCCTTATCGAAGTTTTGCGGTGCTTCGGCGGCCACCATGTCCAATGTTTAAAAACTCTCCATGCAGGAGATTTTATAACGTAGCCGTGGTAAGTTTAAATCCGCCAATGGCGCGCCAGGTAGCCAAAAGCCAGTTTGTGATTGGCTCCAAGGATTCTGGAAACCTTGAAATGAACGGGTATGCAAACTTGGCCAGACCCAGTTCTGAGGCAAAATCAATTTGGCCGGAAGAAGTGGGGCGGGACTTCCCAGACTAGGTCTGGCAAAGATTGCACAGCATTTCACTACAGCATTCTCAGGATCTCTGGGACCAATCACAAACTGGCTTTTGGCTACCTGGCGCGCCATTGGCGGATTTAAAATAACCACGTCTACGTAACAAAAGCGAAAGCAAAGAGAAAATCACAGCAAACTATATACTGCTCTCGCGGCTGTCTTGGATGATTTCAAAGGCAAGTTTTCTTTGAAAATAGAACAGAAACCTGCTCTGGAACAATTCATACAGAAAAAATATGTGTTTGCTTTATTACCGATCGTTGTATCATTGTATAGTATCGTTGGTCTGATTGGTTAAAGGCGTGTCCAATTACGTGACTGAAGTGGACCTCCATTTAGTACTTCGCCAGACTAACTGAGCAAATGAAATGCAGTGAAGGGGCGGGGAGTTCCCAGACAAGTGAGATGTTTGAAACTTACCAATAGGCTGCCTGAAAACCGGGCAAAAGGCCAGCGCTTTGCTCCCAGTGGTCCACTGGCCTTTTGAAATCTGGGGTCACATGCCTTGTGATTCCAATCAAGGACAATCCAGGAAGAATGCCAGTCAATGGCATTGTAAATGTGGAACAAGATATGTTGCTACCTGCACAACACAGACACATAATCACCAGGTTAAAAGGTTCAGTGAAGGAGAGAGAATGAAACCGATAACTTTTGTTTATAAGATGCACACAGGAATCGTAACGTTCAACAGTAGAGCTGCTGCTGAAATGTTCAAGATTCAATGTTACAAACCGAACTTCCTATCAACTTGCTAGGGAATACTCAATGCCTAATTGCTTGGAGTTGAGTAAGACCATGACTGTGGCAGTGACAATTGTCATTTTGTATGAGGTGATTAGCGTTTTAGCAAGTTAAGAAAAAATACCCACAAGAGAATGAATGGGTTTATGGAAAATCGTCAAAATAATGCCTGAGAGACCCGCCATTCAATTCTGTTAGACAATATGCATGCATATTTTATCTCTGTAGGCTAAAGACTTTGACCAATCATATCTGTAAAATATGTCCGTTGTTATCTCCCTGCTATAAAAAATAACAGACAAGAAAACAGGCAACTTATCTTAGCTTTCAGATAACTGTACACAGGGGTGCAACTGCCCAATGTCAGGGGGGTATGCAGCAACAATTTTGGCGCAGTAGGGTTGGTACAGTAGGGTTTAACCAAAATCTAAATGTAGCTATCATCAGCCTAATTGATGAGGCTTAAACTAGCCATTTGGCTGCTACATTTCTATGTTAGCAAACGCTAGCTAGCCTGCTAGCTAGTCTGTTAACATTATTTGCAAGCCTCCAAGCACAAACGTAAAGACACCTTAAAACCTACCTGTTGCCTTTCACCATCCACTTATTTAATTGCTGTTGCATCCCCTGACATGTCTTCTCTTTTTCCCTCTTTCTTTTTCTGTTTTCAGCTCCTGACAGCTTTTTTGCTTTATCCATCTTCCATCCAACCAACTCACTACTCGTAGCCTATTTCTAACTGCTTGTGTGTTGAGCGGTCACGGTGCTCACTCTCCCTCTTCTATGTCAAAATTCTATTATGGAATCTTAAGAGATGAGGCGCCTACTCTAGTCTGTTTAGTCCTCTAAAATGTTATATAACATTAAGAAAATGCAGAAATGATTTAGAAACGCACAACAGCAGCTACATATAGAAAATTCCCCAAACATTTTTTTTTATTTTTTTTTTTTACCATCGCTTTGGCGCTCCCATGGTGCGGCGCCCCTATGCGCCGCATACAGCGCATACCCACTTTTTGCGCCACTGACACATTCTGTACACATTCCTTCTATTCCTGGTTATTACCTCCAGTGGGTGAACGGTCGGTTGCTATTCTGACTTACTACTTGGCTTTGTGGAGAGATATGGTGGGTGGCAAGCTAAGGGGAAATGCCATTCCTAACTTTGGGCAGGTAGCCTACAAACAACAAGGCTACTCTTTTTGCCGCTCTCCTTCCTTCATGACTGTTCTGGGTCTTTAAATGTTGTTGCCGAAATGAATTGTAAGAGGGTATTATCTTTCCTTTCATAAAAAATGGCTCTAGCTTATAATTAATTTATTTTGTGATGAGTTTATAGACTTTGTACTTATATAATATGGTCAAGGTCTACTGTTTTATACCTTTAGAAGGGATATCTAGCCTGCCTAATTACTATATTAAATACAATGGACATGAACCTAACATTAAAGATGTATACATTGATAACCCAGTGTGAAGTTTACATTTTTAAAATGTTTTAAACAAGAGCTCTGATCAAATAACACAAATCATATTTTGCTCTTAACAAATGCTGTTCTGTAACTGGCGCACAGATGTTCCAGAAATATTTGTAAGACCAGATATCTTGGTGTCTCTCCGGGAGGTGGAACAGGCTGATGAGGGAGTGGGGAAGTTGATTGCAGAGTAAAGTGGTGTAAAATGACCTGTATTTTATTTGAGACTCTAGACCTTAGCTCATTTAGTGGTGTATAAACGGATGACATTGCCTTTGCAATCACTCTTATGAAATTTGAGGACATCTCCGTGCTCTTGGTAAGAAAGACCAGTTTCGGATAGGTGGTTTTGATTGCCAATCAAACTTCAATCAGAACAATTTAACGATAGCGTACAACAAGATAAAAAAAATGCAGTTGTGTAGTTATCTTTTTTCCTCTGAGACCTGAAATACATGGTGTCCACCAGGTGCCATGGCAGATTTTCTTTTGCTTGATTTTCATAAAAAATATTTTATGTGGCCAGTTATTTCAACTGCAATAAAGTGCCAAAGGTTGGAGAGATTGATTTTTGCTATCCATTCTTCAGTAATGGTTATATTATTCAGCTGTTAATTTCATCAATTAATTCTTAGAATAACTTCATAGGCAATATTTGTATTAATGGCTCAGAGGTAGAGATGAAGATTATACATGTAAAATGCCACAGCATTTACTAACTGCCACATGAACAGAAGCCTCGGTGGCCCGTGTGGAGACTGAAGAATCCAGTAGGCTAAATTACTATGGTTGGCTTCATGTGTGTTTGGATTTGTCTCCAAATCCGCCTCAGTGAGAGTGCGGTTGCAACAGAAAAGATCAATGGCCAGCGCTTACACTGAAGGGTAACGGCACAGAAGCAAGTGCCTCGCGCTGTAAGAAAGGATTTAACATCCTCACGTCTCCATTAAACACCTCGTACCAGGTCAGTGGTCCGTTAGTGGTAGAGGCTCCTAGCCTCTGTGTGGATGGCCCTTGTTAAATGGGACTGAAGGAGATTGACTAGACTGTAATCTGAGGATCCTCAGCATCAGTCATGTTATTGAAGAAGGCCAATATAACATGGTTGGTATAAATCGCCTGTCAGAATAGCTCAAAGTGTATGAGTGTGTATCATCCATAGTGCTCTGTCAGTTTTACTGATGTAAATTGGCCTCTTGACTCCTGTCTATGTGTGTGTGTGTGTGTGTGTGTGTGTGTGTGTGTGTGTGTGTGTGTGTGTATGAATCTGTTTGTACAACATATTTTCAATTAAGATTCAGTATCTGTGTTTCTTTTTCCTTCTCGTTGAGGGATAAATCCATCTCTTCCTCCGCCTTGAGAGAATTCACTGCGCGCTTGTTAGAGTAAACAGTTATCCTGCTCAGCCAAAGTCATTTCACACTTGGTTAAGTAAGGCATGAGACACTCTCTGGAGTCATTCATTACCCTGGCCAGGCCAAACATTTGTAGGAGTCCTAATCACCACACAAAGCAGGCTGGCAAAAAGAATCTGACTTATTGACTTCTCTCTTATAAAGCATCTCTCTGCACACACATCAAGGCCCATTTTAAAGAACAATTAAAAGCCTTTAGTCAACTTGGGCTCAAGCAAGCTCAAACTTTGAATCATTGCACATGCTCTGAAAACTCTGGGTCTGATTCACTGGCTCCGCTGCCAGCAGTGGAGTTGTAGAGGAGAGTGTGATCAGGAAGTTGAACAAAGCAGTGCTCTCACTGGGTGCTGGGAGAGGCTTCAGATAAACACCTTTACAGCGAGCCAGAGCCAGCAGATAAGGCCTTTGAGAGGTGAATTCATTTCAGCTTTGAGTACCGGAGGCATATTTTAGCATTTCAACAGAGCCTTTTTTTCACTGTTACAGAGAGGGACACAGAAGTATCTGTGTGTCACAGACTCGCACACACACACACACACACACACACACACACACACACACGTAAACACACAGACAGACACACACTCAATCATACACAAACGCAGATGCATCTCTGAAGAGAAAGGTGAAGAACACCAATGCAATCAAACCAAATATTCTCCCATTCACCCGCCCACTTACAGAGAAAAAGCATCTGCGTGCCCTGCCTTTTCTCTGTAACCACCTAGTGTTTATGCCGTTTTATCACAGCTGCACAGAAAGCTGCATAACCACACGGCTGCAGTCCCATCCATAGACTTAACATAGTCTGTTAGTGCAATTTGTAGCTAAGCAATTTGACTGCCAGTTAACCACACTTTTAGCCACACACAATGTGCATTCCTTATCACATCTCGGGGGGGCATTGTAGAATGCTTTGGATTAGGGCAGTCTTTCACCAGAGGGATCAAGGGCTCTTTTCATTTCCAGATATGCCAGGTCTACTTTGGCAAAATAGGCCCGTTGAGATACAAAAGAGTTTTCAGCTTTTCAATCAGATAAACACCAACTAACACCGTAATAATTTGACATGTTTGGGTTGTCTTAGGTCAACATATTTGATGGTACCTGTGAAATCACCTACAAGTTATGTGTACTGTGATTACCGTGCATTTTAATGCAGTTACAAAGGTGACCAGGCCAAGTGTTTATAAGCTACAAGGAGATAAGACAGTTAAACCACTGGACCTAAAAGAGTGATAAAATCGAATAACACTTATCTCACCCTGCTACAATGAAGTGAGATCACCACCGGCATTTATGTTTAAAGATATATCTATCGGCATAACATAAAGCATCCTTAGGATCTGGCGAGGCATGAAATAGAGTTTGCTAGGCTAGGGCTTTAGCTCAGATTGGATTGGAATTCAATTTGACTTTTGAGTTGCGAGGGTCTATGGATTTTATGCCTGTTCACCCTGTCTTTTAATGCTTTCACAGCAAGCCCCAAATACCATGAAAAAAGGGGAAGAAATTAGGAACTCCTGTAATTGCTTAGCAAATCTACTGCGCTGGCAGTTCTGTCTGTATCTAATTTCACAGAGCTCTGATCACTCTCTGCCATCACATCTCTTTTATACACCTGAATCGTGATCATAAATGGCACCTGCATGCGAATATTTTTGTACTTGTTGGCAACCAGTAGTGCCAGTATGTTTTCAAAGGAGAGTATTTCTCATTTCCCAAAGCAATACAGTGTGATTGGATGACTCAGAGATTCTGTGAGTGATTGAAGTATTCTGGGCAGACAGATCATTATTGGGGGAGCTCAAGGCAAGGTAAAGACAAGTTGTTTGTAGTGTGTACGCTGTTATCTGAGGCAAGATGGTGCAGTCCCACTAAAGACGGTGTATGTTTGATTAAGGGTGTCCAAAGTATTGGACAGTCTTAGTCATTTAAATTCAATTTTATTTACAAAGCGCCAAAATAATTATATTGAGGCACTTTACAAAGCCCATGGCCTGAACCCCCCTAAAAGTAGCACAATGGTGACAGTGGCAGGGAAAAACTCAGAAAGAAACCTTGAGCAGAACTTAATAAGGCTCTATCGAATGTTTGGTATTGCATTGCTGATATAAATGTATGGATGCCCAAAACTTTCTCCAGCTCAACCAAGATAAAACGGAGGAATTAGTCATTGGTGAAGAAGCCAAAAGAGAGAAACTGCACATTTAGAAACAACTCCAACTGCAGCTGTTATGAGTACACCAGACAAGTGTTATCATATAAAGGGTACAGTCAGAATAGAACAGAATTATATCGGGTTTGCTATGCACCACTGAAATGAAAAATGCACACCATCACATTGAACTGAGTTTCACATGGATAAATTGTTGGCATTTGTATAAATATAACAATAATAAAGAATGTATTTTATATATATATATTTAATATTGATATATTTATTTTATGGATAAACTGACTGGAGTTTTTGCTACTCATGAAAGAAATTCACTAGCTAACCTCGGGTTTATTAAATAGGCTACACGAAAGTAAAGGAGTACCAGAGAGGTTTTAAGAAGGACTTAAGGTTACAGTACAGCTACAGTCCAGCTATCAGTAGCAAACCAATTCTTGCATGCTACGTAGATAAATCTTTCTAGCTAGCCATCTGGTTGAATTAAACACAAATACAAAACATTTCGTAAGCTATCTAGGTCTAATAAAAAAATCCAAATATGGCTTAACATCAAGCAACCTAACAAATTATGAATGGAAATTAGTTAACCTCGCTGGTTCTGTTGTCAGACAACTTAAACAAATGAATGTGGATTAGGCCTTCAAGGCTCATAGTCTATGCAATGATATTTGGATATCAGAAATGGTCACCTGCCTTGTGGAGTACTAACAGAGCTGTGGAAATGGGCTGAAGAAAAATAAGAAATTATCAGCTTGATTTACGTCTTTATAAATAGGCTATGGGTTGTTATTAAGGCATGTCAGGCTGCAGCAAATAGGCCATGAAACCTTTAATTAAATTAAAGATGTGCTACTCTAGGTCACTTATTATAAATAACTGTCGGTGAGAGGGACACCCTTTCTTTATGCTTGAGCAACCTGCTCCCCCCTAAATGTATGTACACTGCCCTGGGTTTGAGTGTAATATTATCAGGGTCTCACAACATGAAAAGATCCCTACTAAAATACACCTGTGTCTGTTAACCTCAAAAACTGTAAAGAAACTGTTGAAAGCCTTCTCTTCTTCTGGTCTCTGACATAGCACCCCATTCAGACATACTAATAATAATGCCATCTACACTACTGAGTGACTAATATTTCCCAGTGTCTCATACGAAGAAGGAAATAGAAGCAGATTAAATCAGATATGGCCATCATTCCCCACTGTCTTATCAAGTATTGATACATTGAAACGACATTGATAACAACCTTAACTTCTTAACCTTAAATTACATGATAATTATTATAAAATCCTGTCTCATAATCATAAAATCTTTCTCATAATTGAAATATAAATGGAATTCTAACACAAATGACTAATAAATTATATTATAAGTGTTAGGTCATGCCCGGCAGACTTTGCGTGTTGCCAGCCATCTTGCCCATCAATGAAATTAGGGCCCACAATGTGGACGCAAAAAGGCAGCGATCACGAGACATGTTCAAGGGGAAGACTTAAGTGATCTAACTTTGCTGGAAGCCAACTCACCATTCTGTAGAGCTCGAGCTGCTCCATGTTATTCCTCTGAGTTGTGATAATACTTAAGAGCCTATCAGTGGCTAAAACTAGTGGTTTACTTTGACATGCACGCTTGTTTCTTAGGATTCTATTGTAAAGCTGTATACTGGACCGATTCTGATCATTTCTGTCCCTAGTAAAAGTTTGGACCCAAAAAGATCTAAAAATAAGGCCCAGGTTAAAAGTCCTGAAATTTCCCTTGAACACAACCATTTGCTTTCTTGCCCCAGCTGACTGGATTCCGTATAGTAAAGTGTTTACAATTTAAAGACTTGACTTTCTACATGTCATGTTTCATTTTATAGCATAACATAATTAGTAGCAATGCGCTTTTTGTTACATAAACTAGAGGTTTAGGGACAGGATTTATTTGAATAAGGGAACATGTCTGAGTATCAACAGACTCATGGACTGATCATATACAGTATGTGCTTTACTTGACATAAGTATAACTACCAAACATACTGTAGTATTTGGTTGTGCTATTTTATTCACATTTGCTGTTCAAATACAACTGTCCTCCCGAGTGGCATCACAATCAATAATGTTCTTTTCTGCTGTGCTCTTGTTCATCTCGCCTCATAGCCCAGGGCATTTTCACGATCCTCATGTTGGACCGAGACAGTTTTCACTGGCCACAAAAGACATCCAGCGCCACAGCCCTCCGCTTCCAATGGCCTCTGATGTGACAGAGCCAATTTGGGGATGATGAAGTCCTGATGGGTTGTGAGAGTGTGAGAGGTGAAGAATTGCTTTCTCGGCTCTGCCGTCATCATTTGCTCTGTAGCCAGGCACTGCCGGAATCTCACACAGAGGAGATAGGGACAAGAGAGAAAACAAAGGTCTCCGTATGTGATCCTCCGGCAGACATACAGATGCTACAACAGAGCATTTAACTCCCATGGTAATTAGCTACCGTTTGTTAAATCCTGGGAGAGGCAGCGACAGATTTTCCCGTGCTCTTCTAAAGAGTCTCATTACTCCCTGATGTGTTGGACTCAGCGTTTTTCTCCTACTCTGCTGACTGAACTTTGACGATTCTCTGTCATTCCTCATCCTCTGGTGTCTTGATGGCTTTGGTTAACCATTTGCCCCTGCTGACTGGAAAGTTCTCTCATGTGCCCCTAAGGCATGCTATTTTCTTGTTGTTGTTTTACCCAGTAGCAGCATTGTTGACATTCCAAAAAGATTTTTTTTTTTTTGCAGTGCCTCTATTTATTTTAAGTGATTTCCATGAAGACACAGCATGCTAAGCACCCCAGACACGTGCACAGTCCTCAGGACAACAGGACTTTCTGACTGGGAACATGATCATGTCGTCATCTCAGCATCCATCTTGGCTTCAAACGGTGCAGAATTCTGTCTGAATTCCAGTCTGTCGTGAGCACACAGTCTAGGTTGAGGTCAGTTGTTTGAGCTCCACTGAGTGAGCTTCTACCTTGACAGTTCTAATGTTGACAGATGACAAAACATAATCACGTTGCTGTCACCATAATGTATGACCTCCATATAAAACGTCACTGAGTTCAGTTGGTTGGTTTTGGTGTTGGCTGTGTTGAATACAGGACTACTAAAGCCATGTTCTGTAAACATCTGCATTGTCAGCCTGCATGTTTCACCTCTACACCACTTCTCAGCCATGTTCAAAAATTATTTTTGGATGACTATGAATTTTCAATGCATGGCACAAACGTAAGTCTCTCTAAGGCCTCCTACCTTTCTGACATAATGTTGTCCCCATCCCCCAATCCAGTGTGAGAGCTGTCCTGTCCTCTGATGGAGACACACATATCCTGTCACCTTGGCCGACCGTGGGCTTCCCAGTGAAGCCAAACCATCAGCGTCGGAGTTCCACAGGGTCATATGGCTGAGTGAGCAAGAGGGGAATGGAACGAAGAGCTAGATTGATGGCTGCTCGCAGTTCTCCTGTGTAGTGGGGTGGGGGGCTGAGGATAGAGCTCTGCCTTTGTCTGCCGACACCTGACAGTGGCCATCTATCTCTCCCTCAGCGAGCGGGGGATCAGTGGTCATGAGGATGGCTGTAATTACACTGACATACTTTTCACTCCGACTCCCTTTTCGATCAAAGAGCACTGTGCATTGCCTTTGAATCTGTTCTCCCTCCCCCTAACTCTAGGACAGATATATATTCTTCAAAGAAGGCTATGGAAAGCATCAACCATACATTGGAATGTTGATAGGGATTTCCATTATCCAGTCACTGTCTGTGAAATAAACCCTTATGGACAAATAAACACAAATCAAAAAAAGAATTCTACTCATTTCTGTTTATTTATAGTGACCTGCACTAAATGTGTACAGTCATTTGCAGCTGATAACCTGTAAAGTAGTGTTATTATCACATGTAACAACCACTCCATTACATATAGATCATAAAACAAAGTGCATGTGGTTCTACTTTTGTGTTTAAGATATTCTGTGGTTGTCCGTTGTTCATGTGTGTGTGTGTGTGTGTGTGTGTGTGTGTGTGTCTGCGCACAAGCGCACGTGTGTGTGATGCTGTTAGAGCCATTAGCCCTTTCCCCTCGCTCATCCCTTTCTCTGCCGCGCATCTTCAGCCAGAGCTTTGGACCAGCTGTTCCCCAGGCAACCCCACATTTTCCCCAGAGGTGTGAATAGGTGTATGTGTGTGTCATAGGTGTGGGTGTGTGATTGCATGCATCTACATGTACATGTGAGTGTGTGCCTGTTTGTATGTGCATGTCTGCGTAATCACTCAAGCACATAGTGTGAGCTGCATCATCACACACCCTACATATTTCAGTTACTCGATGGCTCATGATGAAGAATGGCAGGTCAGGCTGGTTGCTTTTGAGCAGGTTGACACACAACAATGCACAATTTGTTGTAGTGGAAGTATGGCTCATTAAAGTTTCATTTCAAGAAATGATCACAGTAGTTTTGGAGCGTTTGGAATTATATTAATACAGAGTTTTTTGAAATATTTAGATTTAAGCATTTAGAGTCCCATAATGTATGTCAGAGAGAAGATATAACACTAATGACTGATTCTCGGTTAGGATTCTAAACTCAAGGATACTTTTCCCCAGATAAGCATGTAGTATGTTAAAGTGCGCGTCACTGCCCTCCATGCCTGCATGTACTTGCGTTGATGAAAGCCTCTAAAGAACCCTTTCTCAAAAAGAGTAAACCCTAGGAGGGCAAACACACGCAGAGACAGGATTATGACTCATCACTGTGCCGTGTTAAGACCCCAAATGCACCATTTGATATGGACATTTACATTAAAATGTTCTTGTATGACTACAGCGTAGAGGTCGACCGATATGGGTTTTTCTATAACCGATGCCGATGCCGATACTTAGAGGTCAGGGTTAACCGATAGCCGATATGGGCTGCCGATTTTTTAGGCCGATTTTTAGGGCTGATATCTAAAAGTTTTCCCATTAATTTGCATGCTAAAGCGTCACACTAATAATAAGTAGATGCACACAATTTTTCTCCCCTACTAGTATCTTATGTCTGAAGTCCGTGCCCCCGTACACACACACACACACAAAGCCTAATACTTACAAACATCCATAATCTAGGAATCCAGAGAACCCCCCCCCCCCCTTTTGTATTATTTATTATTTTTGTTATAATTATTTTAGTTATTCTTTTCTTCAATGTATATACATGTGTGTATGTGTACAGACTATGATTTGTCTTTATTTTAGGGTTGCTGTCTTGGCCGTGGGAGGGGGGAGGGGGGAAGGGAGAATTCTTTGTAAAACTTGAATCCGTCACATTTTATGTTTTCATGTGTTGTTACTTCAAGAAAAAAAAAAAAAAAAAATTTAAAATCGGCCGATGCCGATAGATTAAAAAATGACAAATATCGGCCCGATACATCGGCCGACCGATATATCGGTCGACCTCTACTACAGCGTAGTCCATTTTGGCTCAAAATAAGTGCTCTGAGGGCAAGTGCAGTTCCTCATCTTTGTTACTAGAGAGAACTGTTTGAAAAAGAAACATACTAGGAGGACAAAAGCAGATCTAGCTGCCTGCTGGCAGCATCCTTGGGCTCCAGCCCTGCAGAGGAGGAGGCTCTTCACTGCAGAGAGGTAGGGCAGACTAGGAAAAGGAAGACTATGAAAGGACATGCCACACAACAGACTTGAAGGTCTTCAGCTGAGTTCACAAACAAACAACCCACTGTCCAAGGTTGCATGGAGCACTCACTGTTATTTGCTTTCACTTGTTGCTAAGGTGATCTGGATGTCATACCACCAAAGGTGTTATAGGCTAGCAAGTGACTTGTTTTTACATGAGTAGTGAGTGAATACATTTTCTATTGTATTTTTTCCTTTCCCTTTAAAACCCCACAGGTATTCTCCACAACTAACCCGTTCTGTGCAGCATGGTGCCTATTCAGTATACCCTCTCTATTTTATCTGTATTGTTCTGTGGATGTGGGGCTTTTTCTGTTTTGGCAAGCATATGATTCAAGGACAAGGTCTCCTCTTCCTGTGCTCGCAGGTCAGCTAAATGGGGGACATCATTAGAAGAACAGACTGCCAGTTCACATGTTTGAATAATTGATATCCTGTTACACCGTGCAGTGTTCTTGGCCTTTGTACTCGATGTTGGAATCGAAGGAAAGGGAAATGAGAGGCAAATGTATTTGAAGTCTCTCTCTCTCTCTCTGTGTGAAGCAGCATGTGTGTGTGTGAATGTGTGTGTACAGTTCAGCTTAGTGCATCGGGTCCAGAGGGAGCTGCCCTAGGCCTTGGTCTTCAAACAAGTGAAATTTCACAAAGCACATGGAGATAGAGATGTTCAGGGGAGTAACAGGCTCCAGCATCTTCTCATCAGTAATGCCTAGTAACGGACCAGCTCCCAGCTGATTCAATGCTGTGTGCTTGTCATTCCCCATCTATTCTTTCGTCAGCCAGGATGGACTCATTTGTGCTTAATAATTCACTTTACTTGAAGCATGCTGAATAATCTATAAATCAATTATCAGGCTAAATGGTCCCAGCGCTCCCCTTTTCCACCAGGATTCTGGTTCAGGCTTCAGTAAAGGCTTTTTGACTTCATTAGCCTTCTGGGTTGGGGTCATGAAAATGGCAATATCTGCATCAGTACAAGGTACTGAAAAATGTAAAGCAGAACATATTAAGGAAGACCAATCAGACCTATTGCAAGGGAATTTACAACTCAGATCAAATATAGTCAAAATTGATGAAGAGAATCAAAACATCCATATGACCAAGACTCTCCAAAGAGCTAAATTCTGGTCCATACATACATCATAAGTTCTGAGTGCAGTCCGTGATTCTAATCCAATACGCTTTTTTGTCAAAGTCAGTACTGTAAAAAAAAATTAGTTGAGGATATTTAAAATTTGCAGGCAACCGTCTGCATTCAGAATTTTATGTTTTGCCAACAATTTACTGTGTGATTGTACCAACTACAATATCACTGTTGTCCTTATTAATAATATTCAGTTCTCTTGATAGACACAACTTTAAATTCCTCATTCTGCCAACGAAGATTTTTTCGTTCAGTGAATGGTGTTGTTCAGAGTACTACAAAAAGATAATTGAGAATAAATAAATAATATTTATTGTGCTCTCACTAAGAGCATTCCAGTGGGACTCAGAGACTTACAACTTCCGCTGCAGGATCGAGGTAGGCCAGTTCTTACACGCACCCTCTCAAGGTTGGCTATTTAAGCAGTCAGGATGGCCGAACTGTATACACTGTGTGAGGAATGAGCTCACGACCTTCAGCTTATGAGACTGACGCGCTACCTACTGCGCCAACCAGGTTATAGTGTCAATCAAAAGGTCATCCTAGTATGTTACAATAAGTTGAGTTTGAGTTTAAAATAATGTTTTAACTTTACATCAAATTTCACCCTTCGTTTAGCTAACGTTAGTTACAATCAGGGGACAAACAAGCTAGCTAGTTATTTAACATTCGTACATTAGTTGCCCTTATACCTTGGATGCGTTCGCGCACTTTTCTATGTACTCGCTTCTGTCTTCTATTTTCCACCTGTTCAATCCGTAGCTACTTCAGTTGTGACGCTCAGTCGCACGACGCCAATTTGAGATGAAAGCCCCTTAAAGAGATCCGTGTAACCCCGTGCGTCTACCAACTTTCTTCTAATGACAAATTTTAAATTCAGCTTATTCTCTAAAGCATGTTGACATATCAGTAGGCTGTATATTGTTGGTCTAACATGCATTTCTGCATACATTTACAGTATTTACATTTCCTTGTCTTTATAACTAATCATTTAAACTATACTGAACAAACCATACCACCTTTATTCTAATGACACATTTTAAATTCAGCTTATTCTCTAAAGCATGTTGACACATCAGTAGGCTGCATTTTGTTGGTCTCACATGCAGTTCTGCATACATTTACAGTATTTACATTTTCTTGTCTTTATAACTAATAATTTCAACTATACTGAGCAAACCGTAGTTGGATTTTTTTCATTGCTCCTCACGGCCCTCCAGCTGTCGGTTCTGTGTGCTTAAACATACTCTGTTTGTTTCCCATTTGCAGAGCCAGGACTTAGGACGAACGCCAAAGTGGCTTGGACCAATCAACACATTGCTTCAGCATTACGGAAGGGAGGGATATAATTTGATTGGCTATTGAGCTCAAATATCCACAACCTTCAGGCAGAAGCGCAAACTGTACCTTCAACTTTCGCAAAAGACTCACATGAGAAACTTCTAGAGGTGTTCCCGTTTGCATAAACAGCTTCGCCACTTGAAGTATACCAACGCCATTGGGAAGAAGTGAGTTACTGTACTGATGTGAGGAGGCTCATGGCGGGCGTGACGCTCTGCAGAGACTGGCATTGGCTGTCCTCTGGAGCCCACTGAGACGGGCGAGTGGGGAGAACCCAGGGTCTCACTAATGAGACTCCAGGGAGCCGTGAGCGGATCCAGTCGTTTCCCCAGCTGCAAGTACGGGATGGGAGCAGGCTTGTAATGAGGAACACATCGCGAACACCTGGCTGAAAGAGAACATCTAGAGGAGCAGATGTCCCACTGGAAAACAGTTCAACATGCAGGTGTAAAAACGTCCATTCTCATCAAGCATGGTGATTGTGGCCACGCAGTCTTTTTTATTTTCTCCCTCCCTTTGGGGCCTACTTAGAAATTCCTTTAGTCTGTCCTGGAAAAGGCCTAGTTAGTCTTTGCAGATGACAAGGGGGAGCTTCACTGCTCCCTTGACAAGCATGTCCGCATGTGCAAACCCACTGACAGTGAGAGCCATTAAGGAGGAATACATTTTCTCATCAGTCTGGCATTTTTCATTGACCATGCTGACATAAGCCAAGTTTCAACTATGTGACCTTCAAGAGTCAGTAATCAGTCTTACAAAGAAATGGGAAAAGTTTACAAAGCAAAGTTTGGTTTAGTCTAAAAAAATAAAAAAACAGCCAACCTGTTTAGTCTGTAGCACTAAATGATTTGGTCATGGACAAGTTTAACATTGAATAGTTTGCTTGGTTGCAAATGACAATTCATCAAATTTATACCACTTGATAAAATGAGAGAATACGTTTATTTTGTCCATTCTTTGGATTGCTTGCCTTATTGCACTCACTTGAGCATCGGTGGGCATAAACTATAACAGTGTTTCCCAAACTTTTTATACCTCTTTAGACATTCAATCTCCCCACCAAACACACAAACATTCACACCCACCACAGTTTAAGGAAGGGTGTTGCTTGAGGGAATGCAAATAACTCTCATCATAAGTCTTAAATCGTTTTTCACACAGTCTGTGTCTGTATTTTGTTTTCATGCTCGTCATAGCTGAGAACCCACTCTCACATAAGTACGTCGTTGCAAAGGGGCATCAAAGTATTTTCACTGAGGGACGTTGTTATATCACGTTTGACAATGTCTGTCACACAGAGTTGATTTGCACACAAAAAAGCTAGTAACCTGGTTAGCAACAACTGTACTGCTGCTAACATCCTGATCCGAGGTAGACTTGGAAGAGCATTGTCAGTTGCTGTCGCTGGCAGGTGCATCCTCGATTGTAGGGCATAGTACTAGCAGTAGCGGTTGGTGTCTCTCTGGACCGGGAATTAACCCTTTCTAACTATTTATCCATTTTCGTGTAGCAACCCGAATGAGCTCCTACTTCTCTACACAGAGCATCAGCGAGAGGGGCACTAACCGTTGTGCGTATGTTTTGACTAACCTACATGTAGATATTTTTGGCAGTGTAATTATTTTTGCTGAACACTACAATGTATGCATAAGTGTATTTTTGGCATTGCGACTGGGCTATTAAGCCTATTTCAGATGTCATGTCTATTTATAGGTCAGTTTGTGGTGATTTGTCTGGATCTGCTTCATAGGTGTCCTGTCACAGAAATACAAACACTTGCCAACCAATTAGATTCTATTTTGTCAATGGGGTATAAGAACAAATATTACAGAATGTCTAAGCAAATGACTGAATGCAACATCATATCCTAGTGATTACTGGAAAAATCTATGGTTAAATGCCAATACTTCATTTGCCCTCCCTCAGAGGCAATCAGCTGAGCAGCTCTACAGCCCTCATAGCAGTCCTGTAGTAGAGATAGCTGTCTGCTGTGTGCTTGACTGGGTCCTGGAGAGCATTAGAGAGAATCTGCTGTGGTGTGGCAGATACACATGTACCACACAACTCATATCAGAGCGAACATGCACGGGCATATGCTAGAACATCTTCCCCTGAAAAAAAGTTCACCACTTTCTCCTCCCTCAGAGCGCTCGGGTTATTAAATTTTCAGCCAAAGAATAATTGCAGTGAATTCCGTGTGTGTCACTCCTCTCCGGACATGGCGACTTATCTCCCCGGCGTGCCAATCTGTGGCCGTTTTTCATAGACCAGTGCCACCGCTTGCTGCTCCCTTGCAGACCGGCACTGCCACAGGGTCTTGTCACAGTGCACTTGGCGCTTATTAGCCATGCCCAGACTCACAACTGCAATGCTACAAATTGCCCTGTGTGTGCCATACACAGGATAGAGCAACTGAGGCCAACAAAGGTCAACCCCCCCCCCCCCCCCCCCCCACACACACACAAAAACGTGAATGCAGTTAATGCATCGCCAAATTTACCACCAAGATGTTTTGGTCTGTCCTGTGATGGCATGGAAAATGGCATGTTCTGAGGAAAATTGAGGAAAAGAAGTTTAGTGTTATTTCTAACACTAAATCGCATTAAAAGGCTGCAGCCACCTCCTTACCCTAGTTAGACAAAACCTGATTAGAGCTCTTCTTGGCATATATCCACACAGGCTTGTAACGCCTCATAAATTACTCCTTAACTTGTGGCTTCAAATTAGCATCTTGATATGGGGCGAGCCCAGAGGGGACCTGACTGAGGTTTTGGCTCCATAATGAGGAAGAGGAGAGAGTCCAATTCAACTGAGTCTCCTATTCCCTCCCAACCCCCTTGCCATATGAATTCATAGAGGAATTCCTTACCCAGTATCCTCAAGAAAATGGGGTACTTATTTGACAGGCCGAGGCATGGTGGTGGGGGGTAGCATTTCTAAATTGTCAACCGTCTGTTCAGATCACGTTCATGAGATGGAGGTTCATGAGAAGGAGGTCCACGCTGATGGAGGCTGTGTGTCCCCGTGCTGTCCCAGCTTAACCCCCAGCGAGTCCCAGCGGTGCCTCTGCCCTGCTGAAAGGATGCAGAGTGAGTCACTGCTAAGTGATGACAAGCAAATGAGAAATGACCGCAGCAAGGCACGGGGAAAACTAAGAGGAAAAGGCTCTTTTTATTGAAAGTTGGTGACAACTAAGCCGTTGCACTCTGCATCACAGGGATCCTGCAGAAAACTTCCACAGCCATAGTGTAAGCTCAGCAACATAGACCATTGTCATCAGAGGTATTATCCCTACCAGAGACCCTTTAAAACGGAAGCCAAGCCCATGCCGTGGCCAGGTCCTCGTTTAGGCGCACAGACTGGGACATGGGCAGAGGCACAGCAAGAGGTGTAATTGCAAATCTGCCTACCCCCTGGAGTAAGACCATGCATTATGAATGGCAACTGCTGCCTGTGGGGTGGTGGGGTTGGGCACATGGGCTTGTTACCCTGACCACCCTGAATAAAATGGGCTTGTGTGCCCTTCCGTCTGGAGCAGGCTTTTAGCCAGGCATGCGTCCATGCGTCTTTTGGACGCACTGTTCTAAAATAATAGGAAATTGGACGCACTTCTTTTAGGCAGACGCCCTAAGTTTTTCATCCCCTGTTTTCCTGGTAACTTCGCTGAATGCGATCAAATCTCACCAAGGCCAGCCGCTTTGTGGACTCTAATCGAGTTAGCTGAATTAACACACGCTAACACACACACATTGCACTTGCACTTAGTAGCTAGACTAAGCTCTGAAACTATACTCCTCTGCCAGTACAGGAAATACATGACTCAAAATGCAAAGACCCTTATGTTTCGCTTTTTCGTGTAACCTAATTTATACCATTGTGGGGGGCATTTTGAATTTGAGCTATATAAGTAGACAATCTGATTTACTAACATTGCGACCGCAGCTTAATCTGCGGTCGCACATTAACGCACGGTGTTTTTGCGCATTTTCCGTGGTATTGATTTAGGAAGAGAAAATGAAGGTTCAGCGAAGAGGAGATAGATATATTGGTTCACGTTCGCTCAATCACCGAACCTGATTCAATGTGTGCACTGTTATATTGTTGTTCTGCCCGCCTTCACCTACAGCGAGATGTTTAAAAGAACACGATTATAAAGAATATGCTATTGGTGGCATTAATGCATAAAGTGTCTATTATAACAATATAGATGTGTACATGGCGAGATTAATAATTTCTACAAGGGACATGGGTTCACTACAATATATATGGACGTGGGTGCAATCAATGGTTCCAATTACGTTTGGAAAGTTTGCGATTTCGAAAATAGTCCTGTTTGATGTCTCTAATTTCAGCTATGGCAGTGGGGAAATGTATTGACCAGTGCGCCGTAGCAATGCGTTGAGTACCTGGGTGAATATTTGGCTGAGATATACCAACTGCAGATGCTATAACTGTTTGAAATGATCCGATGCCAATATTTGCAATGTTGTCCGGAGTTTAACAACTGATGGAATGGAATGTGATCTCCAGTTGGAGGGTTCGATGTCGTCTCTGATCTGGTTCAGTAATTGAAGTATTGCGTGGCTGGTTAACCTGTACCGTCTAATGATTTGTGGATCGCTTAACTGAAAAAGTGTTATACGAGTTGAAAAAAAAATGTCTGTGCGCTGTCTCTGTCTATATCTTCGCCTTGCTCTTATAACTGCTGCCATATCAACATTTTCAGACTCAATGGAAATGCGCTTCCTGGTTAAGACGTGCTTTTATGAGGCGGAGAATTATCTTGCAAATTAGAGACGTGCGCTCGCCAGGCAGTTTTAGTAAATACCACGCAATACATCATTAGGCGCTTATCTTCTCTCCTCCCATGTATTTGCACTTCACGCCCATGTTTCCACCCACGTTACCGTGCCCTCCCCGTCCACACCCAAAAAGCGTTAATATGCGCCTCTACTCAAATGCGCCCCCTTAGTAAATACCGTTTTATGTTTACGACCGCTATTTTACGCCTGAAATGGGCGCAATCCTGTTAGTAAATCAGGCCCTACATGTAAACATGTTTTGCATGTTCATTACATTTGCATGGTAGATGACATGAAGTCTGTATGCACAGATAAGATTGTCATTGGTTAAAATCCAAGAGATATTTGTGCCAGGGTCCACAGTAACCAGTCAGAGTTGTTTATTTTAAGTACCCTTCGAAAGAGATGGCATGTGTCATCCTGTCAGTTGACACATCTTCATTGGATGAATTCATAACCTGCACATCCACCATTCGAGAAGAGAAAATCCCAGGCCACTGTGTGTTTGTATAATCACCTGTCTACATGATGCCCACACATCTGCCCTGCCAATGAGTTATTACCTCCAGTAATTAATACAAAAAAAAGTGTGCATGTCAACAGCAGCGTAGTGCTATTTGTCAAGTATGATTTCCACTGGGATCCATTCTAAATCAGATGTGATTGTTCTCTCTCTCCTTTCCTCACTCTCTCTTCCTCTCCTTCTATCTCTCTCTCTGTCTGCTGCTGAGAAGGGTACTGTGATCTCAAAACTCATTAATGCAACCCATTTTGTGAAGCAGCACTCTCTAACTCCAGGTGAAATGCCTTGGGTGGCTGCAGGATTGAATTCTAGGTGTTTGAAGCCCATCGGTAATGTGGATTTTTCCGAAGAGCAGTAATCATGTCTTTGTGGTGGCATCCCCTGTGGAACAGCCCTGGTCTACATATGGGCGGGGGGGGGGGGGGGGGGGGTCAAGCCCATACATTCCTGTCTCTGCGTGGGCTGCTCTACCCCCCATTTCTGCTGTGTGTACCTCGGAAAACCCAACCTCATTAAAGCCTCCTACTACTTGCCATTTGGGCCTGCCCCCTTTGTCTTCCAGTACAATAAAAGTTGCACTGGCATTTGTGCTATTTCTGTGCAAATGCCTGGCATTCAACCCTCTGCCATGCCGTAACATGGGCCAATGTTGTCGTAGAAGACATGGCCCCAGCACAGTGGGGATGACTGTGGGAAGGATGGATCCATCTCTCACTGACTTCTCTGACACTACTGTGTGGGTACACTAATGAGTACCATTTGCAATAATTAGTGCCTTGTGAATTAATCTTAATAGGAATATACTCTGTTTCATGAATCAACTGGAGCTCTGTCAGAGGAGTGTGCTGGTAAAAAACAAGGGCAACTAGCAAGAAGGGAAGAGTGTGCTGGGGCAAATATAAAAATGGTGTCTGTAACTCTTCTCATATGGAGGGCTGTTGGCACAGACCTGTGCAGCTAAGCCTCGGCCTCAGTTCCATGAAGAGATGATTGCAGGTTTAATAATAATAATAATAATAATAATAAAAAAAAACTGGTTACACTTTACAGTGCAGTCCCTCAGTGCTGAGGTATTCATGATCTTTGCAGTCAACCTTAAAACGCAGGCTAACATAGTGACACCAGATGTGTTACTTGACCCATCACAAGGCAGTGTTTTCATCAAGTCAATAAACCACGGGTCCGAGTCAAGTTTTGTGTGCCCAGAGTTTGAGTCAGAGTCCGGGGTCTGAGTCACAGAAGAAGTGTCTTTCAGTGTCTTTAACTGATAACATAATGGGCCTCATTTATAAAACGTTGCGTAGAAACCATCCTACATTTTGTCGAAGACATTTCCTGAAATGAGCGTAAGTGAGATCCACAGAAAACAGACGTACACACAAAAAACACGTGTACGCCAATCCTTTGGTTATAATCACAAATGGTCGTGAAATTGTGCGCAACTGAATCTCCGGCCTGAAAACGCCCCTATTTAATCTAATCAGCATATTTTTAATGCACAAACAGAGCGCATCCTCAATGCACAAACTCTCTGTGACAGTGGCAAGCAAGAAAGAAACATGTAAACAGAAGAATTAAAGTAAGCTGACATCGACGTTCTGCTGATGGAACAGCAGATGCGGGCCAAAACATCGTTAGAAAGCCTGTCTGGTGGCGTAATGGCAAAACAAAGTATTTGACATGTAGTAGACACGTCTCCGAAGCACCAGTACCTGCGGCACGAGCAGCAGAAGCTGCATCTGCGGTAGCAGTACCAAGGCTTTGGTGCGCTCCACTACCGACCTGTGCTGTATTGAAGTGGGCTTTCTAGGCTTTCTGAGTGTGCAAAATCTGGATGAGAATACATTGGGAACCCTCTTGCACATTTTGCTGAGCACTGTATGGATATCTAATAAATTGTGGGCATATGGGATAGTATACTGCGAAGAACATCGGGCAAAATTCCGCTTAATGATGACGGGGATTGCTCGACTGGTCTCCAATTTCTCATTGGAACGTTCCTGTAGCCAGGAATCCAAGAACGGACAATACCTGAACGTGTATGGCCTTGTTGACTCTGGTGCGCCTCTCTAGACGAGAGGCCATTTGGGCACAACGCTCTCGGCAAGCGGTACCTGCTTATCAGACATACATCCTGTGTCAAAAAGTCTGCGCGATCACAAAAAAACCCCTCTCTCTCCTTATTGCGCAGTTGGCAATATGCTCTAACAACGCCAATGCAGCCATATCTCCTACTGAAAACTAAGCCACTATTAGTCTTCTTATAGGCTATAAGTTTGAGCGAAATGTTTTACAGAAATTAAAACTGAATACCTATAAGATGTGAATCTCATTCATGTGTAAATTATTCTAATAGTTTATTTGATTTTATTGAGCGAAACATTAATTTGGCCTTTCACCACTAGCCCAAATGAAACTGCGTGTCGGCTGTCGGCGCTCGGAGAGTCCTGAATTCCTGCAGTACTCCAGTATTGCCGCAAGGAAATGTACTTACACAAACTGAAACCAGACGTAGAGATACGTCCTTTTCTACATCTAAGACGGTTTTTATAAATCTGTACTTAGACGTGGATTTGATCGCATGCAGTCTAAGATCAGTTCTTTGCGTAAGTACGTTTTATAAATGAGGCCCAATGTAATACAGCCAGGACAGCCTTACAGAGTTGCAACGCTTTGTGTTGCATTGCTTCGCGTTGAGGTCTGTCTGATCACAAAATTCATAGTTTACCCACCTCTTATTTTACCACTACAGCTCTGATCTTTACCTTATTCCATCTGCATAATAGCTATAGCCAACATTTTTTAAATCATTAAATTGCGTAAATGACGTAAATGATAATCCAGAAAAAATAAGTTGACTTTGAAAAATACTGTCTTTGGGAAAGCTGTATTTGAGGTATGTTATAACTAAGGCCTTTTTCAGGTTTTGAATGGCACACACGACACCGTGGAACACGCTTGTAGCGCCCGGGGACCAGGTGAAGTGAACTGTCCATCTTTGGTCAGGGATTGACATGTGTTCTGTTATTTTGCATGTTTTTTCTGTTGGAGTTCTTAGTGGAGGAAACCCCTTGTGAACACAGGGAGAACATGCAAACTCCACACAGAAAGGCCTGGGAGATAGCCCACTGCCCCCCAGAGCCAACAGCCATGACCTTCTTGCTGTGAGGCGGCAGTGCAAGCACCTGAGCCATCTTCTTCATAACACACTAAATAATTACAAACTTGTACTATTTCCCAGGTGTCGAATCAGTGTCACTGGTAAAAGTATGACTTTTGTGGTCACATGCCCACGCTCATCCCCAGTGCCATGTACATGTCCACGCTGTAGGTCCAGTAGGTCCGTAACAGAGGATAGCATGCACCAACTTTTCTCTTCAACTGAAATTGGTTAAATGGTTTCTTTGAAAGAGTAAATAATTGAACCATATTTCTTATATTAGAAAAACCTTATCGTCCAAACAGTAAAAATTTGCTTTTGACACATACCTCTTGGGGTAAAATGTATGTCAATCACCTCTTCAGTTCTGCTGGGGTTTTAGATGCATTGACTGCACCAAATAGCCTACAGTAAAAAAAAAAGCCATATAAATCATCCTTCCCTCACATCACCACACCATATGTAGGCTATGCTATTGGGGAAAGGAGTGACAGTAGCCAACTAATAAAACCCCTCCGAGCTGACCTCTCCTGCTCCCACAGGTCACACCACAGCAAGTGACAGAATGTCTGCTGAAACATTTACCATTTCAGCTAAAATGTAAGCTGTACATTTTACGTCTCAGTTGCAAGTGTTTTCTATTAGACAAATTTAGATGATTAAGATTAGTGTTACATTCTGGGCTATGTTGATCTCGACAAAAATAACGTTAGCTGGTCATAGAGCAGGCTCCAGTTGGGGGATGTGGCTAGAGCATTTTAAAACATGTCAGACAAGCTACAATAAAGAGTTTTATTGTTTTTAACAATATAAGAAGCACTACAATGTATTCTTTGTTGGAGCACTCCTGGGGAACAGTGTCCAGAACCCATTTTTCCCATCTGACTTTTTAATCTCGTCTGATGCATTCAGTATGAAAGGCTTGCTCCACAACGCCATTGGTTGGCTTTAACAAAACCTCTCACTGATTAACTTCGGCCTGGCTCTGCCCGCTTAGTGCCTTTGACCACACCTTTACCGCTTGCTCTACAGTATGCCGATTCTTGTGCAACATTGTGCATGCGCTGCCGTTTCCACAGGCCATTTTCACCATCATAATAGCACCCTATTTGTCCATACCTTCTTCTGTACCAGCAGATTCAGTGACATTGACTTGTATGTTTGTATGTATGTATGAAAGGCTTTTGAAGTCTTATCTGCACTAGTCTCGTTGCACTGCAACACTTACATTTTCGTACAATTTTATGTTTGTAGATGTAAGGCCTTATAGGTCAACAATGTAGCCGACTACGCCAGCCCAGAAGGGCAGTGATCACAAATTACTCTAATACAGGCACGCTAGGTTCGTTTAAGCTTGTGGCTGGGCTGGGCCACACACACACACACACACACAATAGTTTAATATAACAGTAAAAATAGAACACAGAAAGAAGCAGTGGGCAGTCCACTAACCTTTAATAAATATGTACAGTACAGGGTGTAGCAATAAATAAGAACCAGCAATAAAGTCAATAAATAGGCAGTTAGTATCAAAAACAGAGCATTAATCCTAAAATCTGGCAACCACTTGCACGATTTATCACAGGTGTGGAATACTATAGCCTATCTGGCAACCACATCAACTCACGCAACAATGAGTAGCAGTCTCAGCCTACTGGGCCCTGTTCGGTGTACAACTGAAGCTAAGATAATTAATTTAGCTCGCAACTGGAGATTAACTAGCTCACTAAATGATAATAGGCCAAGCCGGTCTGGCGACGGGCGCTAATTTATTTTAACCTCAAGTTAATTTATTTCGTCAGCTAAATTGCGCGTGCACGTCTTGCTTCAAAAGGCAAGAAAGGTCGATCCCCAAAACCATGATTTTTTTGAAAGGTACAATGGTCTAAACTCAAAGAAAAAGACTATTTTTTTTCTCCGATAAGGCAGGATATGATCATGAATGCGTTATGAAGAATTCAAGACCATAATCATGTCAATATTCAACACTCCCGCAGCTACCACAGCAATATAAGAAACTGTCTATAAGATGTATAATACGTGACATATTTTCCTTACACAGAAAGGTACTATGGTGCAGCGGGTTTAGCGTATGGCTTGCATACTGTAGATCACCGGTTCGACTCCCCTCAAGCACCCTCGCTCGTAGGAATTGTAGTTTTAAATCGCTTTGAATAAAACTGTCTGCTAAATTACTAAATGTGAATGTATTAATAAGAAATTCAATACATTTAAGCAATGAAAAGAAATTGTGTCTATTTCTCTCTTCTTATCATGCACCCACCTTACCATCCACCTCCACCATCCACCATTCACTACCGCACAAACACTAGACACGTTTTCAAAACTAAACGTTTGCAATGATGTAAGTTAAAGTAGGTAAAACAACTTTAGCCAATATCTATTTGGGTTATGTGCTCAAATTTCCTGGGATCAAAGAAAACGTTAGTATTCATATGCAAACTAAAAATCACGTCTCAGGCTGCACATGAAAGTTATTTCGGGTTTATCAACTGTACCAATGTCTCAACTGTACTATAGGCTACCACTGTCATATAATTATGAGTGCTTTGTTCTCCGCATCGCCGACATTACAAAAATGAAGGCTACCACTCGCAAGAAAGTGATATTCAATGTTTGACGGTGGAGTATGCAATAAATGACTCGCGAAGGTCTTCTAAATTAATTATTCCTTGTCGGGTGGATCGGTAGCGCTCATACAAGAACTCATCATGATGGAAAAATGGATCTTCTTGGCAATCGCAAAGATCTCTTCCTACGCTAATCAAACTATGACTCCTTGTCAATGGGATCCCTCCTTTTGGCGTGGGTGTGGCAAGTTTAGCCAGCTAAACTTTGCTTAGCCTGCCCTGGAGCAGGCTAGGGCTAAGCGATTAATTACCATGGAAATTGAGCAAAAGTTGCTACGCCGAATCCGCTAAAGCGGTGTTGTCTTTTTTTAGCCTGGAATTTAGCTCGCTAAACCGCTTAGCGAGTGTCGCCGAACAGTACCCTGGAGGAGTTCGCTAGGCCAACACATAAACAAACACAGTATTATACCTCCGGAGGTCACACCATGAACAGGCAAGGAAGCACAGGAATATTTGCGTGCCTGATGGAGACTTCCCAGGTAAAAGTAGGAACCTGTAGCGAATTCGGCTTGGGAAGAACAGCAGACACTGAGGAGCGAGATACTCAACAGGCGAAAAGAAGCCGCTTGTATTCTACCAGGCCGCTGGTTGATTCTGGTGCTCCCTGTACGACCTTGGATTATCCTCGTTCTAGCTTTAAGCATCATTCAATCATGTCCCAGGTTCACGGATTGGTGGGGCTAAAGTGAGGGAGAGAACGGTAATCAGTGGACAACGAACCACGAAGACAGACGAAGGTAATTGGGCTAATCTATATGCACGTCACACCACTCATGTGTAAGCAATTAGTACCACTACAATCCCGTGTTTACATTCAAGTTACAATGCCACTACAATCTTGTGTCACACGTGATCACTTCAAACAATACCTTTAGGACCATTACATATGCAGTGTTTTTTTAAATGCAAAAGAGGGACCAAGCAGTGTGCTAATTGGACAAATAAATGGAAATATTTTCTATTTTCTAATCCAATGAGAGGATAAGATGAAAATGGATATTTTGTTAAGAAGGCTAAGGGACACAAATGGATAATGGATGTTACAAAGTTGAGGCAATGTAAAGATATTAGATCCATAGTGAAAACATACTAAATGGATGTTACAAAGTTTAGGCACTGTAAAGATATAAGATCCATCACAGAATTAAACATTTCGCCTCTCAATCCTTGTCTCTCCTAAATATTGATCGCACAGAGAGTCTCATAATACATTTATTGGTATATGTAGGGAGTCAAGGTTTTGTATCAGTACTGAGATTTTCTCTTTTCAAACCTCTTTAAAGGCACCCAGTGCAACTTTATGTAAACATTCAATGAAAAATAAACATTCAATTTCTAGTCTTTTAAGTTTCGATAACTCCATACCATTACATATCGACATTCAAGGAGCAAAGATGAGACGTCGTTGTGTGGTGAGAACTGATAGAAAATCGTAAACAACAACAATCGCCGGTGGGGAGAAGCCATTTTTTTATTGAATGGAAGCCTGCTTTATTTATTGTAGGTTACAAAAAATAAAGAAAATGGCGGCGATTGTTGTTGTTATCGATTTTCTATCAGTTCTCACCACACAACGACGTCTCATCTTTGCTGCTTGAATGTCGGTATGTAATGGTATGGAGTTATTGAAACTTACTACGTGTAAAAAAGACTAGAAATTGAATGTTTATTTTTAAGCCTCGAAAGTTGCACTGGGTGCCTTTAATGGAACTATTTAAAGACAAATACAAGGGATGTTTGTACAGCTTTAAGATTATATCAGTGACAGGTAACAGTTTTCAAACACAAAACAACGTTATCACAACAACTGGCATTAATGTTTCATTCTTGAATTTAATACATATTCTTTCTGAAGCCATGTAAAGTCTGCGGAAACATGAGCCAACAAAATGATTCTGTTTTGAGCAAAATGCTGAAAATATATCAAATATTAAACCACACTTGTGATAGATAAACAAAGCACTCAATTTGTTGTTCCTATTAGAAGGGCAGTTGAAGTGCATTCAGAGGTACAGGTTGATGATTATAGTAGGCAACAGCTCGGCAAAGTCACATTGTAAATGGAGAACTCATAGACAGGACATTCTGTATTCATAGCATGGTTGAATAATGGATGATAATAAAGTAGTCAAATACCTAGGCTTTTCAACATGCTAAATACATATTCTGAATCTATATATAACCCCTTTTTTAGATTGGTGCATTGTGTTTGCTTTAAAGGAGAACTAGAGATATTTCATTGTTTGAAAACGAATCGAGTAAATTGAACCAAAGGTCGAAGATTGCTTTTATAAACAGGGCATTCTTTTCTCAAAAATAGGTATTAAACCAGCACTTGTAACATGTACATTGTTATCACAAGAAATTACTTACATGGGTGCTTTTCATGTTGGGTAAAAATATATATTATTCAATATAATGAATATATATTATCATTAAGGTGAAGTTGATAACACCAATATCAGCCACAGTATACATTTCCTTTGCCCCACAATGACACACACACACACATGCATATTAAATGCTATGATCTGGTGACCAATGACACACACACACATGCGTGCAAAGTGCTATGATCTGGTGACCAATGACACACACACATGCATATAAAATGCTATGATTTGGTCACCAAGGACTCATTTGTTCCACAAAATTTAAGATTAACATGGAGGACATCCTGATTTTAAATCAGGCTATCAATCATGGCATTTTCTCCAGTCAAATCATCAAAATCATCCCTGCCAGACAATATCCATGGAAAGCTGACTGTGGTGAAGATGGTATTAAAGCATACATTTTATATGTTAGCATCATAGATGCTGCTAAATCATGAGCGCAATATTGTCCAGAGCAGAGTTGTTATATTGTATTTAGTAGGTGATGAAAGTGCATACATATGTAATTGTGTCCAAGAAACTAATGTCAGTGCTTGAACACACACCCAATCAATGGCTTGAATTTTTTTTCAGTACAAATGTCAAATTTGCTACATTGTCTGGAAGTTACATCGAATTGAATGGGCTATCCCAACATTCAAAGGGTCTAATATTTTTTTTATATTGACCACTGCAAAAAAATTAAAGACTGCTGCCATAGGCAACAGGTTTTGTGTTTCTAATTGAGTAGTTATAATTGTAATTGAGTCGCAAGTAGTTTGTTTACTTTTCATAATGCGAATTCAGTGCAACTTGAATTCGACAAGACAACACCTGAATCTTTACGTTTCTATTAGCGTGAACAGCCATATCAGGCCATATCAACAAAATCACTTAAAAAGAGATATTTTTGAGGAATATCTTTTATTATTTTGGCAAGTCACCTTATAATAAGCGGGAAAATGTAGTCTGCTGGTCAGCAATGAAAAATAAATCCCTTACTATCTGTCCTGTGAGGATTTATTTTCTCATACTGACCAGCCTATACATCATCCCTTAAATTAAAAAAACAATGTCATTTAAGGAAAACTCATCTCACATGAAACAAGAAACTCAACCTCAGCTTTCTTCAGCTACATTTTATGCTTCTAAGCAAAAGATAATCAACATACTGTGGCATACAAGGGCTAAGTGGCTAAACAAACAGCTTATTCTCGGTACAAGGTTGAATCCTTCTGTTTTTTAGTATATGTCCAGAAAAATACAAGAAAAACATTTTTACCTAGTACACACAACCCTCATTTGACTTGTCAGTCAAAAGTAAGCTATCGCCACAGAGATAAAACTGCCGTTTTGAGTCTATAATTCTCTCCCTATATTTGCAAGGTTCTCATTGCACAACCTTCTCATGTCATCCATGCATGCTTGTGTAAACAGTTCCAGTTATTTGCCTGTCAGTCAACATTTGTATTGTCATGTTAGGGCCCTGAGGTGCTTTGGCTCATAAACACTCAGGTATAATGCACTGCAGCTCCTGCAGCTCAGGTGTCCCTTATGTTCTGAGAGACCGCTATCTTTTAAAATAAAAGCTCCAGGTTCTGCACTGAAGTGGACCAACTATTCAAACGATGCAACTGACACCTGTGAGAGGTAGTAGTGTAGTGTGGGCTAGGCTAAAGCACATGATCTAAAATCCCATAGCACTTGGTGCAACGCTGTGGGGATGAAATTGATGTCAAGTCAAATAGCTTTGTGGAAGCCACACTTACAGTGTCACATATGTAGCATTGTTGTTTTGTCCATGTTCTATGCCCTTGCCTCACAGATTAAGGAAGTTTAGGGTCATGAGGAAGTTTTGGGTCATAAGACATGAGCTTAGAGTGTACAAAACCAAGAAGAAACTTCTTATAGAAATGTAATCTTGAATGAGGCTTTAATCTGGCATGATTATTGATGCACATCAAGGAGATAAAGGGTTTTTATTCAGAAAAGCTCTTAATCATGTCCATTTTTATATTAAGGATTACAAGAAAGACTTAAGAGATTTGATTTGAGTTTTTAGATGTCTTGAAAATTACTGGTTTGAAATAAGACTGAAAAACAAATGACAATGCTCAAAACATCTGCAAACACTGCCATTCATATAGCTGATACACATATCTCACTCTAGGGTGCTCCAACCTCTTGCTTATTCAAATAAATAATTAAACCAGTAAATAACAAACACACTCCAATAATCTCTCAAAAGACCAGACCTCATTCACAGTCAATCTGAGAGTGATTTTCTGCCAGTCCTCAGGTCGAAAGTGTTTCTTGGAAGAGGTACACATGCCAGACGTTCCCCTGTGTGTATGTGTGTGCATCGCTGCATATAAACACATGAGATATTTAACCTTTTTTGTGAGACATAAAAACTGTTTTATTTTTCTGTGCACAGTGTATTAAAGCATGTCTCATCTAATAGCCCTGTCTTGGATGGATATTGAAGAGCATCTCAAGTAAAACACTGCCACTCTCCCTGGGATTGCATGTGCAGAGCTCTCAGTAGTATTGTGTGGGAGAATATTAGAGGTAAGGGTCTTGTTAATGAGGTCTATGAGCAAGAAAGGCATGCTCTTCTTAGTGGAGCCACGTCATTGCACCCAGAGTGGTTTCATGTGTGTCAACAGTATCTGTGTGTGCTATGGCTATCTACCATCTGTGTGTGAATTGTTGAATGGATGAATGAATGTATAGGTGGATGCACAGATAGAGTATGCAGGAATTGGTATTTTTTGCCTCTGACCTCCGCCTAAAGTTGCAGAGTATAGCTCACTTTAACACCACTGACTTAAATTAAAATCGCGCTTCGAGACCCCTTAATGGACAGTACGTGTGTTTGTTGACAAGCTGAAGGATATGGAAACCGGCAAAGACAACAGTTGTTGCGTGATGTGGTGCCATAAAACATTACGTAGTTACTGCAAGAAGTTTCACGCCCTCTACCTTAAAGTTACATAGTGCAATACCAGGCACACCTAGCATGCTGTGGCAGTGGCACAGACGCCATTCCCCGTATTACAATTCAATGTACCACCAAAATGATTTTGAAGCTGTTATTTTAAGATTGTTACATAATGTTGCTTTAAGGATTAACCTCTTTCTATTTGATATTGAAACATCCAACCTTACAAACAATGGTTTATTAACAATCTTTTTATTTCACTGACTAATATTTGTCAACAGTGGTCGATAAGATGGAGGGTATGAATGTCATACAGACCTTAGTCCAGGGCCCTGTTCGGCGTACAACTGAAGCTAAGATAATTAATTTAGCTCGCAACTGGAGATTAACTAGCTCGCTAAATGAGAACAGGCCAAGCCGGTCTGGCGACGGGCGCTAATTTATTTTAACCTCAAGTTAATTTATCTCGTCAGCTAAATTGCGCGTGCACGTCTTGCTTCAAAAGGCAAGAAAGGTCGATCCCCAAAACCATGATTTTTTTGAAAGGTACAATGGTCTAAACTCAAAGAAAAAGACTATTTAAGACTATTCGACACTCCCGCGGCTACCACAGCGATATAAGAAACTGTCTATAAGATGTATAATACGTGACATCTTTTCCCTTCACAGAAAGGTACCATGGTGCATCAGGTTTAGCGTATGGCTTGCATGCTGTAGATCACTGGTTCGACTCCCCTCGTAGGAATTGTAGTTTTAAATCGCTTTGAATAAAACCGTCTGCTAAATGACTAAATGTGAATGTATTAATAAGAAATTCAATACATTTAAGCAATGAAAAGAAATTGTGTCTATTTCTCTCTTCTTATCATGCACCCACCTTACCATCCACCTCCACCATCCACTACCGCACAAACACTAGACACGTTTGCAAAACCAAACGTTTGCAATGATGTAAGTTAAAGTAGGTAAAACAACTTTAGCCAATATCTATTTGGGTTATGTGCTCAAATTTCCTGGGATCAAAGAAAACGTTAGTAGCCTATTCATGTGCAAACTAAAAATCACGTCTCAGGCTGCACATGAAAGTTATTTCGGGTTTATCAACTGTACCAATGTCTCAACTGTACCATAGGCTACCACTGTCATATAATTATGAGTGCTTTGTTCTCCGCATCGCCGACATTACAAAAATGAAGGCTACCACTCGCAAGAAAGTGATGACATTCAATGTTTGACGGTGGTGTATGCAATAAATGACTCGAGAAGGTCATGATGGAAAAATTGATCTTCTTGGCGATCGCAAATAACTCTTCCTACGCTAATCAAACTATGACTCCTTGTCAATGGGATCCCTCCTTTTGGCGTGGGTGTGGCAAGTTTAGCCAGCTAAACTTTGCTTAGCCTGCCCTGGAGCAGGCTAGGGCTAAGCGATTAATTACCATGGAAATTGAGCAAAAGTTGCTACGCCGAATCCGCTAAAGCGGTGTTGTCTTTTTTTAGCCTGGAATTTAGCTCGCTAAACCGCTTAGCGAGCATCCCCGAACAGGGCCCAGGCCTACTACTGGTTGCAGGTTGGAATGAAAGTGTCACATTATAAACTACACTGCTATTTTGATATTGTTGAAACAAACAGCCATTCATTTTCAGAAATCAAACATAAAAAAATGATTGCATAAACTTAATAGCTATAAAGAATGCAAATAATCTGTTTAACCAAAACATATACACTTCATATACATGAACATAAATAATAACTAGAATTCAAACTAGGGCTGGGATAAACGATTATTTTTTAAACGATTAATCTAGCGATTATTTTTTCGATGCATCGATTAATCTAACGATTCATTTTTTCAGTTCGATTCGATTCGATTTGATTATCGATTATCTCCCCATTAATTCACTAATAGCAATTTACTATACATGTTGATTTCTACATCTGGGGAAAAAAACATGAATTACTTTTTTTCATGAAAAGTTTTGCACGCGTTCATTACTTTCCCCGAGTGCTTCAAAGGAATGTTACAGATATTGGATCTGCTGCCCTAACAGATGAGTTAACATTAAACATTGACAGTTTGGCAGTTCATGTGTCATCATATATGTGGTTAAAAACTGACTACATGTCATTTTGATTTGGGAATTGCATTGAAAGGGACTTCATTACCCAAGATGCATTGATTAAGTGTGAATGTACGTGATACACGTAGAAGTTTGTTATGTTTGGCGAGAACTAGCCATCTTGTTAATTGATTTCGCTGAGCAAGCACAAGACGTCAAAATAGAAGGAACGTCTCGCTTCGTCATTCTTATTTGTTGAGAAGATGAATGTACACTCATGCCCACTGCCTAAATCTCACAACAAACTAATCGAATCCTATGTGTGTAACATTAACGTTTCTTGCGCGGTCACGGCATGACAGTGTGACCCATGACGACAACCTAAACATAACGTTACAACCATAGACATGTATATATGTCTATGGTTACAACAGTGTCGTCTTAGTTTGCGTGTCATTTCATACCTTGAGTACACGACATATACCGTAAACCCTCAAATCAATTAAAAGCTGGTTTTCAGATGCATTTCATTATTTATTATTTTTATAAATACATGTTCTCCTCGTGTTTAATGTGGCTGACTAATTTCATGGGCTGTTTGCAATAAACAAGACTAGCAGGTGGGTGTAAAGAAAGTTAGCCTGTTGCAAAACAGGAACGTTTTCATGAGCAGGAAGACTGTATAACTATAACCTAATGAACAGCAATTACACCCGTAGGTTTCAAAAGGAGATTAATACGGGTGATATTGTTTAAATGAGCCATTTGACAGTTAAGACGGGTGAACCACACAGTTAAGCTGTACGCTCGGTAATGAAGTTTAAAATAGCGTTCACAAGCGTATTAGTTTGCAAAGCTGTGGTGAAAAATGATTAAAAACTAAACTTCGGGAATCCCCCCCCCCCCCGACTGACTCTGTGGCAAGTAGGCTAGGGGCTGCCGGGCTGGCTCCAGCGATTTCTTGGGTGGAATGTTTCTTCAGTGAGACAAACTCCGCTAAATAGTTAGCTCGGAGGAGCCACTGACATTCGAGGCATTCTCTGGCGCAGCCATCTTCGTTTTAATCAAACCGTTAATTAAACAGTTTTTATTTTTTTCAAATGATGCATCGGCGCGAAATATTTTGCGTCGACATAATCGATGACGTCGACGCGTCGTCCCAGCCCTAATTCAAACAGTCCATAATTTCATTTGTATTTTACATCATATGTCTATAAAACTCAACTATATCAATGGGATTATTATATCACACATGGTAGGACATACAGGTCATGCACATCATTATCTTCAATGTTATTGCTTCTGCCAGGTTCACTGGACAGAGCACTCTCATTTAAATGCAAATTCCTGCAGAAGATTCTGGGAAGCAGTATGCACAGAGACAGACACAGACAGACAAACGCAAGCACTCTCACACACACACACTCACACACACACAAACACACACACACATACATGTTAAATGTTGTGTTATTAACTGACTCCACAGTCATCAAGGGGCAGATACACGTACGCTGGAAAGTGCAGCGTTAAACAGCGACTTGGCTATAGACAGCATGCAGAAAGTGCACACCGTGTCTTTATATTTTATGTTTAATGTATTAAACTTGTGGCTGGATGGTTCGCCAATGCACGCCTCAAACGCAACCTGGATTACAGCTGCTTTTATGTGGTGGAAATATGTGACAAACAGACCTTGAAACAGATACAACGGACTATGTAATCAATCTCTCTGCCAATGAGTCTGCTTGAAACTCCCACTTTTCCCTAGACCTTCCCTTGAATGCAAATGCATTTAATGCAAAAACTGAAATGACATGAAACTTGTCATTCTATTCCACTGTGACGAGAAAGTATCATACAAACCACACCACAGTTTTAGACACAGGTTGAACTTACAGCAAAAATGGGCGCCAATGTGTGAGTACATTTGCCTTTAAGTATGGAATCAGATCAATGCCATAAATATTTTGTAATCTGTAATATAGATTTTGTATCTGTAATATAGATGTAGTATCTGTGAAACCATCTACACTTTCAAAACCTATCTACAGATACAGATTTCAAATACAAAATGTATCTACACTTTCAAAAACTACCTTCACTTTCAAAATGTATTTACAGATACAGATTTCAAATACGAAATGTATCTACACTTTCAAAAACTATCTACACTTTCAAAAACTATCTTCACTTTCAAAATCTATCTGCAGATACGGATTTCAGTCACGCATTACGGATTTCTGTTACGAATTACAAAATCTTTTTGGCACTGTTTTTACTGTTAGTATCCTCCCTGCTGCTCAAGGGACTCTGTCTTGTGTTTGTTTTGACATGTGTTCGTGTGTTGTTATGCCATGTGTTTCTGTTGTGTTCTAGACTCCGCCCCCACCTGCCCTCTGTCACTTCCTGGATTCCCTGTCACCAATAACCACACCTGTCCGTTAATCAGTCCACTCATTGTCTTAATTAGTTTCTCCTGTCCCCTGTTTGTTTCCCACCAATTGCATGTCTCCCTTCTAGTATTTAAGTTCAGTCTCCCCAGTGTTCCATGTCTGATCGTCACCTAAGGTCTGTGTGAAAGACTCTGTCTGTCTGTCTGTCTGACCTGGTTTCTAGAGTTTAACTCTTCTGCTTTCTCTGAGTATCTGCCAGTGTGAGATAAGTTGTTGTTTTTTGTGTTTTTCTCTTTTGCTCTGCCTGCTTAGTATTTTGGATCTTTTGAGTGTTACCTTTTGACTTTGACTTTTGCATATTTTATGTTTGGACTTTTTGAACCTTTTTGATTAACATTCGTGGACAAATAAATACAAGTTTTTTGCCCGCAATTCTTGGTCTGCTATTGGGTCTCTTTTTCCCTACGGAACCTAACAGGACGATCAGACCAAGATGGACCCAGCAGATCCAAACCAGGTGAAGGCTGTCCTGGAGCAACAAGGCATTGTCCTGGGGCGGCATCAGACTCAGCTGGAGGCCGTCGCTTCAAGCATCAGAGACCTGGCCGCCCAGATCCAGCCGATTCAACTCTCTGTCATCTGTGGCTGCTCCTGGCACCTCGTCTTCACGGCCCGCTCATGAACCCAGACTGCCCCCTCCTGAGAAATACTCTGGCGAGCCTGGTACCTGCCGTTCTTTCCTGTCTCAATGTTCCCTCATTTTTGAACTACAACCAACCACCTTTCCCTCTGAGCGTGCCAAGGTGGCCTATGTGATCACCCAGCTGTCCGGGCGGGCCAGAGAATGGGGAACCGCGCTCTGGGAGGCCAGAGCTTCCTCCTGTGGTGATTTCGAGGGATTTGCGGCTGAGATGAGGAGAATTTTTGACCGCTCTAAGCACGGGCATGAGGCTGCACGAGAGTTGCTACACATCCACCAGGGACGCAGGTCTGTGTCTGACTTTGCAATCGATTTTCAAACCCTCGCAACATCTTCAGGGTGGAATCAGGAGGCTCTGTTTGACACTTTCCTGAACGGGCTGTCTGAAGAGATCAAAGACGAGCTCGTCGCCCATACCCTGCCTGACACCTGTGAGGGCCTAGTGGACCTTGCCATCCGCATCGACACACGGCTACAACAGCGCCGACGGGCAAGAGCCCTTAGGGGTCCCTCTCAGGCCTTTTTTCCCACTCCTGCTGCCCAGCCAACATTCCTGTCTGCCTCTGACTCGTCTGGGTCAGAACCCATGCAAATTGACCGCACCCGCCTGACCACGGCAGAGCGACAAAGAAGATTCAGCTCTCGCTCCTGCCTGTACTGCGGCCAGCCTGGGCACTTCATTTCCACCTGCCCAGTAAAAGCCAACGCTCACCAGTAGGAGGGGTACTGGTGAGCGTGACCCCCGTACTACCCTCCTCAAAGCAACGAACTCTCCTTCCTGCAATCTTGAGGTGGAAGGACCAACAACAGGAGGTGGTGGCACTGATTGACTCTGGTGCGGAGGAGAATTTCATTGACTCCTCCTTTGTGGCTCAGTGGGGATTACCAACTGTTGAGCTCAGGACTCCAATGATGGCCAATGCATTGAATGGCCAGAGGTTGGCCAAAATCACGCAAGCAAGCGTTCCTGTGGCCCTTTGCCTTTCGGGCAACCATCATGAGCAAGTGAGTTTTTTTATTATTGATTCTCCGCATGCACCCATGGTTCTTGGCCACCCCTGGCTTGCCAAACACAACCCACACATTGACTGGGTGAGTAGGGCAATTGTGGGTTGGAGCCCGTTCTGTCATTCCCACTGTCTCCTTTGTGCCCAAACCCCACTGTCTCTAGTGCCAGGAGCTTCAGAGGAATTCCCGGACCTAACAGCTGTTCCCCAAGAGTATTTGGACCTCAAGACGGTCTTCAGCAAATCCAGGGCTTCTTCTCTACCCCCTCATCGCCCCTACGACTGCTGTATTGACCTCCTACCTGGCACGTCTCCCCCTAGAGGTCGACTTTATTCCTTGTCCCGACCAGAAACTGAAGCCATGGACAAGTATGTCCAGGAGTCTCTGGCAGCAGGCATAATCCGCCCGTCCTCCTCTCCTGCAGGTGCAGGATTCTTTTTTGTTGGCAAGAAGGATGGTTCCTTACGCCCATGTATTGACTATCGTGGGCTCAATAACATAACGGTCAAGAACCGTTACCCTTTACCCCTTATGTCTTCTGCCTTTGAGTTGCTTCAAGGGGCCTCTGTTTTTACCAAGCTGGACCTAAGGAATGCCTACCATCTCGTCCGCATTCGTGAGGGGGACGAATGGAAGACAGCATTCAATACCTCATCCGGCCACTATGAATACCTCGTGTTACCCTTTGGTCTCACTAATGCCCCAGCTGTGTTTCAGGCATTGATAAATGATGTACTCAGAGATATGCTGAATCAGTTTGTTTTCGTGTACCTCGATGATATTTTAATTTTTTCCAAATCTTTATCTGACCATGTTCTTCATGTCCGTAGGGTCTTGCAACGACTCCTCGAGAACCAACTGTTTGTTAAGGCTGAAAAGTGCGAGTTCCATCAGGACACTGTTGCCTTTCTGGGGTATGTCATATCACCCGGAGCCATCCAGATGGACCAACAGAAGGTCAGAGCAGTACTGGAGTGGCCAGCTCCTTCTAGTCGCAAGGAGCTTCAAAGCTTCCTTGGTTTCGCTAACTTTTACCGCCGTTTTATCCGTAATTATGGTACATTGGCAGTCCCCCTCACGGCTCTGACTTCGCCGGCTGTCAAGTTCACATGGTCCTCATCAGCAGAAGGAGCGTTCTGCGCACTCAAGCAACGGTTCACCTCCGCCCCGATCCTGATCCAACCTGATCCTGACCATCAGTTCATTGTGGAGGTTGATGCCTCGGACATTGGCATTGGAGCGGTGCTTTCCCAACGCTCGGCCAAGGATAACAAGGTCCATCCTTGTGCTTTCCTTTCCCACCGTCTCACCCCCACTGAACGCAATTATGATGTTGGCAATAGGGAACTGCTAGCAGTAAAGATGGCCTTGGAGGAGTGGAGACACTGGCTGGAGGGTTCCTCTGTGCCATTTCTGGTCTGGACAGACCATAAGAACCTCGAATACATCCGCACCGCCAAAAGACTCAACCCCCGCCAAGCCCGCTGGTCCCTGTTTTTCTCCAGGTTCAACTTCACATTGTCCTACCGCCCTGGCCACAAGAACGTGAAGCCTGATGCACTGTCCCGAAGGTTCAGCCCTGATGAGAGACTCCAAGAACCCAACACCATCCTTCCGCCGCATTGTGTTGTAGGGGCAGCACAGTTTGATATTGAGTCCATTGTGGCTGCAGCCCAGGGTAATGAAGCAGGGCCCAGTCAATGTCCTAATAACCGCCTTTATGTCCCTAGTGCTGTCCGTCCACAGGTTTTGCAGTGGGGCCATTCTACCCAGCTGTCTGGCCATCCGGGATCCAGACGGACTCAAGCCTTCATCGCCCGAAGGTTCTGGTGGCCTTCCATGAAAGAGGAGGTCCAAAGGTTTGTCCAAACCTGCCCAGTTTGTGCCCGCAACAAGACTTCCACCCGACCACCTGCTGGCCTGCTGCAGCCCCTGCCTGTTCCGAGAAGACCTTGGTCCCATATTGCCCTCGACTTTGTCACTGGACTACCCCCATCGGAGGGTAACACCACGATCCTCACTGTTGTGGATCGTTTTTCCAAGTCGGTCCACTTCATCCCTCTTTTTAAGCTTCCTTCTGCCAAGGAGACAGCGATGTTGATGGTCCGACATGTTTTTAAGTTCCATGGGCTACCTTGTGAAGTAGTTTCAGACAGGGGGCCGCAATTTACCTCTAGTTTTTGGAAGGCCTTCTGTAAATTGATTGGTGCTTCTGTTTGTCTAACTTCTGGGTTTCATCCGCAGTCCAATGGCCAATGCGAGAGGGCGAACCAACAGCTAGAGACGGTGCTGCGCTGTTTGGCCTCCCAGAACCCCACTTCTTGGAGCCAGCAGTTACCATGGGCTGAGTATGCCATCAACTCCCACATTTCGTCCTCCACTGGTCTGTCCCCCTTTGAGTGTTCCCTGGGCTATCAGCCACCTCTTTTTTCAGACCAAGAGACAGAGGTGGGGGTACCCTCTGCAGAGGCACTCATCCGCCGCTGCCGCCGGACGTGGAAGCGCACACGCTCAGCTCTTCTCCGCTCCTCTGCTGCGATGAAGGTGCAAGCCGACAAACGTCGCTCCCGACCTCCCCCATATCGAGAGGGACAGCGCGTGTGGCTCTCCACCAAAGACCTTCCTCTAAAGACTGAGTCCCGCAAGCTCACTCCCCGCTTCATCGGACCCTTCCCCATCACCAAGGTCATCAGCCCCACTGCAGTCCGTCTCAACCTCCCCGGTCCCCTGCGACGTATCCACCCTACCTTCCATGTTTCTAAAATTAAACCCTTCATCCGCAGCCCGTTACATCCTGCCCCCAAACCCCCCCCACCCCCACGTCTCATTGACGGATCAGAGGTGTACACTGTACGCAAGCTACTGGATGTTCGCCGCCGGGGCCGAGGTCTCCAGTACCTCGTTGACTGGGAGGGCTACGGTCCTGAAGAAAGGTGCTGGGTTCCGACCCGGCACATCATGGACCCCTCGCTCCGCAAGGATTTCCATCGCCAGCACCCCATCCCACCCAAGAAAGCGCCTAGAGGCGTTCATTAAGGGGGGGGTACTGTTAGTATCCTCCCTGCTGCTCAAGGGACTCTGTCTTGTGTTTGTTTTGACATGTGTTCGTGTGTTGTTATGCCATGTGTTTCTGTTGTGTTCTAGACTCCGCCCCCACCTGCCCTCTGTCACTTCCTGGATTCCCTGTCACCAATAACCACACCTGTCCGTTAATCAGTCCACTCATTGTCTTAATTAGTTTCTCCTGTCCCCTGTTTGTTTCCCACCAATTGCATGTCTCCCTTCTAGTATTTAAGTTCAGTCTCCCCAGTGTTCCATGTCTGATCGTCACCTAAGGTCTGTGTGAAAGACTCTGTCTGTCTGACCTGGTTTCTAGAGTTTAACTCTTCTGCTTTCTCTGAGTATCTGCCAGTGTGAGATAAGTTGTTGTTTTTTGTGTTTTTCTCTTTTGCTCTGCCTGCTTAGTATTTTGGATCTTTTGAGTGTTACCTTTTGACTTTGACTTTTGCATATTTTATGTTTGGACTTTTTGAACCTTTTTGATTAACATTCGTGGACAAATAAATACAAGTTTTTTGCCCGCAATTCTTGGTCTGCTATTGGGTCTCTTTTTCCCTACGGAACCTAACATTTACAGCCTTTCAAAAGAGCCAATCAGCGCTTTTGGCAGATTTTCTAAAGCGCCAATCAACACATTGTATCCTGTACTGACTAGCCAATCAGCGCTAGCTTGCTGGCAACTGCTGGCCCGCTCATTATTCAATAGTTATAACCTAAATCTGCCACCGCTCTGCCTATGGAGAGATCTGGGGTCTCCCCCTCACGGTTTGAATACAATTCGGTGTACGAACGCCGTGGGGGAAGTTAAACAAGCATGCCTTATGTCTGGCCCAAAGGGCTGATGAACACCTGTACTATTAAGTTAATCTTAGGCTCTGGTGATTCAGAGATCGCTTGGCTGCAGAACGCATTGTAACTAAGACTCCAGCTTGCTGCCTCATATATCTCTTCCACTGAGACGCTAGAAAACTCGCTTCAACAAATAATACACAATAAAGCGTTTTCAAGGACTTCAGAAAATGGTTACAAATAGCCTACCCCAAAGTGCCATGAAAAGAAGCGAAAATGACATTGCAAGGTGGTTTTGAAATCAGGCTGGTCATTATCCAGTTGTTGAGGATGCATATGCACTTAACGGTATACCCCCACCATCACTTTGCATGTGTCTGGAGAACAAGACAATAGCAGTTTGTCTGCTCAATGTTCTCATCGTGATAATGGGTCATATGAATACTGTTCATGGTTAACTTAAATAAATGTGAATAGGAGATCGGTCACGAAAATGCTAACGTTAGCTTTCGTTGGCTACCAAAGCAGATCCTAATATCTTCCATACACAACGACAAGGATCTTTGAAGCAGGTGGAACGAAGTGTGGAGTGAAAACCACTGACTATGATTGTGCGTTTTACAATGACTTTATTAACAACTCCAAATATAGGACTTCTTACTTGTGCCATTTCTCGGTCTCTGATCCATGACTGCTGCATACACCGTTTCACTCAACTTTCCCAGCAAGCTAGCGCTGATCAGTACAGGATACAATGTGTTGATTGGCGCTTTAGAAAATCTGCCAAAAGCACTGATTGGCTCTTTAGAAAGGAAGTAAAGACAGTGCCAAAAAGATTTTGTAATTCGTAACAGAAATCCGTAACTCGTACTTTAAATCCGTATCCGTAATGCGTAACTGATATCCGTAACTGAAATCCATATCTGCAGATAGATTTTGAAAGTGAAGATAGTTTTTGAAAGTGTAGATAGTTTTTGAAAGTGTAGATAGTTTTTGAAAGTGTAGATACATTTCGTATTTGAAATCCGTATATGTAGTTTTGAAAGTGTAGATGGTTTCACAGATACAAAATCTATATTACAGATACAAAATCTATATTACAGATTACAAAATATTTATGGCATTGATCTGATTCCATATTAAAGTGCTTAGACTACTACTGATTGTAAGTGTCGAACAATGCCTGATGTTTTGTATTTCACAGAGCTGTTGTTTAGCTGTCAGCTTGTGAGATGTTGTTGCATCTGTGATGTTATAATTTATGGCAGTCACAGAGATGAGGCTACCAGATGTAATCGATGCAGTGTCTTTATGCATTTAACTGTCAATACATTTTCGCTGCCACCGTGACGGTTGTCTCTCCCATATTAAACTAAAAAGGAAATGAAAACCCCCATTCAACTTTGGGTGGGAGGCTTGAAGCCTTTGCACTGAAAGGCCATACCTCCCCAGACTTTTTTCCTCTGGCCCTTTGTTCCCAGTTCCTGACTGGCCCAGATCTCTGGCCATGAAAAGACGTCTCATTATCTCTGTAAGTTGGCTGCGCAAAGCTTGCTCTTGTTTCATCACTCACTCTGGCTTTTTGCTCTCTTTGAACGCTGTTGCTTTTTAAAGATGGTCATACAACAAAATCTTGTGCTTTTCACCAAAGCTGGCTTCAACTCTGGCAGTCTGTGACTAATGCACATCCGTGATCAAAGGCAGACCTCAGGTTTCTGAAATAGTGGACAAATTAGAGGATCACACGCTTATTGTCTGATTACCAAGCTCTCTCTTCTGAACCCGACATCCACTACCTGACATGAGTGGGAGCTGTATTATTATGAGTGCACTTGCTTGTAAGGTTTCATTGCTTGTTAGGTAACATGGCTTGTTAGGTATCAGAGCACAGTTCTGAGTTGCTATCCTGGCAAACAGGCAGCTTTTATTCTGCCCTTTTAAAAATGTCCTCTTTTTTTCTTGTAAACGTTTACAGTGGGGGGGAAAGTTTTCAGTAACAGGAAAACTGTAGAAAAACATTATATGACAGCTATTAAATAACACTTTTGGTAAACCAGCAAGTGAAAGAAGAGCCTGTTTCACAAGACCCTGTTCCTGTGTTAAGGCTGCATGCCTCTTCTCATGCTGCAACAGGTTTCAGTCAGGAGTCCTACATGCGACTCATGCAACTCTGTATTTGTCAATCACTGTGTGTCACAGGGACTTGGTGATGACAGAGAAGATGTGGTTTCATTTGAATGGCATCAATGTGCCTGTTAAAAAATGCTGCACTTGGATGCATTCTATCAGAGCCTTTGTTCACAGAAGGCTGAACAGGAAAAGGCATAGGCCTATTTAAATGTAAAAGATATTATTTGGGGCTTGGTCAATTTGATTTGCCAACCTTGTCTGTGTGCCAGCGTCTTTTGCTGGTTTGATCTCAATTATGAATGTCAATAGTGATCGCTTGTGAAACCTTTTGAACTTTTTTTTAAATTGTGGAATTTATATTTTATGCCGCAGAATGCATTCAGTGACTCACAGAGTTCATTTCATACTACTTCAGAGTGTCTGGAGAAACATCCCTGCCCTTATTTCTTCACTAATTTCACTTAAGTCAATCCAATAAGAAAAAACAACCAAAGACAAAACATAAATACCAAATTTAGCTGATGTATTATACTGAGGTTTTAAAATGAAGGACTCACAATGTTTTAAAATGAGTGGGTGAATGAATGAATGAATGCGTTATTGAATGAATGAATGAATGAATGATTGATAGAGAGTACTGGACCACTGTCTTTAAAACACTGGGGCTATTACATTTACTAATTCTGACTCAGACTCAGTGTAGACCGTGAATCTTCAGGAGAAAAATCACAAAAGGTGGAAAATCAGCAAAGGCTCAATAAGGTTGGGGATGAGGAGAGATAAAATCAATAAATACTAGTGCTCTGATTCAGAGAGAGTAAAGCCCCATGCACACAGAGTCTAGATTAACTTTATTCATACGGATCGAATCTTTAATTGCGTGCGAATAGAGCCTGGTAAAGAGACATTTGCGTAAAGACGAACGCAGGCGATTGGGTTGAACCCGCTGTAGTACATCCCACACGCCTGTTGGTGGCGCTTCAGTGCTGCTACAGACAACTGAAAAAACATAGAAGAAGACAGGAGCACACGGATAAATAGAAGAGAGTGCCAATATTACCTGTACAGTGCCTAAACTGAATAGAAGAGAGTGCCTGTACAGTGCCTTAACTGGTCCGTACATGTAAGGGCCATGCCAATATAACCTGTACAGTGCCTTAACTGGTCCGTAGATGTAAGGGCCATGCCAATATTACCTGTACAGTGCCTAAACTGCTCCGTAGATGTAAGGGCCATGCCAATATTACCTGTACAGTGCCTAAACTGGTCGGTAGATGTAAGGGCCATGCCAATATTACCTGTACAGTGCCTTAACTGGTCCGTAGATGTAAGGGCCATGCCAATATTACCTGTACAGTGCCTAAACTGGTCAGTAGATGTAAGGGCCATGCCAATATTACCTGTACGGTGCCTTAACTAATAATAATAAATAATAATTCATTTTATGGGCCGCACAAATATTACCTAATAAATAATCTCAAAAATATCAACTGTACGGTGCTTTAACTAATAATAATAAATAATAATTAATTTATGGGCCGCACAATTATCACCTAATAAATAATTGCACAAATATCATCCGACAGTGGTGCAAGGGGTAGAGAAGCAGTTTAGTAATGAGAAGATTGTAGGTTCGTCTCCCTGCTGAAGCGTCTGCTGAAACGACTGAAACTTACGTACTAGTTGTGTGTCAGTTCGTCACCCTGCTAAAGCGTCTGCTAAATGAATAAACGTAAATGTAAACGACTGAAACTTACTAGTTGTGTTTCTTGTCATTACATACCATTTTATCGACTGAAACCTACCTGCTAACTGTGTACCATTTTATCGAGTGAAACCTACTAATTGTGTTTCTTGACCTGCAAGTGCTGAAAATGCGGCTATTTTTTTAACCCGGAAGTCGCAATTGCAGATTGACCAATAGCAGCGTGGCCCTTAAGCGTGGCCAATCTACCGGAAAATGGAGAGAAACATACCTCTAATATGTGTAGATTCTGCCATTGAGTCGGTTTTAGAAGACCTCGACAGCCCCTTAACTTTGAAAGAGGAACAAAGAAACGCAATCAAGGCATTTGTAGATCGTAAAGATGTTTTTGCCGTCCTTCCTACGGGATCCGGTAAAAGTTTAATGTATCAGATGGTCATAGTACGTTGCTCTGATTAGTTCTAGGTATCCAATTGAGCGAAGAGGCATTTTCTTTCCTGGTTCGTTGAAACACGCCCCATAATCACAACTCAATGGAGCAGACTCAGACTCATATTCTGACTAGAATTATGAGTATGACATCGTCAGGCTAGGCTCTCAATGTGCTTGAGACAAAATATACACAAAGTGTACACAAAATATACATAACAACACAATACAAAAACAAACACAATATAAAAACAAACAGTGCGATGGTCTATGAAGTTTACAACAGTAGTGCAAAGAAGAAGTGGAGCCTGAGGTTGCGAGGTGATCACATGGGGCAATGACGTCATCAGATTAGAACGGGTTGCGTGAATCCGTGCACACGAACACCAGCCCCCGAACAGATTCAAATCTACTCACTTTCGACCCCAATTAGAATTGTTGCAGATACCGTGTGCGGATAGAGTATGTTTGTCCTTACGATAGGGCTATCTGAAGAAGTTTCATTTTGGACGCAGACAAACTAGACTTCGTGTGCATGGGGCTTAAGACAGAACTGATTCCCTTTTCATCACACACACACACATATGAACACACTCACACATATGAACACAAACACACAAACTACCATGTAGTGTAGGTGTGTGATAAAAGGCATGTGCTAATTTGTGTGCTTTTAATACATTTTAACATTTACCAGTGTATTCATTAACTGTGTCTTATCAGGGGTCAAACCTCTCAACCTTTGAACAAGAAAAATGTTCTGTATTTGCACTAAAATATATAAGGGAGAAACTGAATAATGTCAAAGTTGTTGTAACATACACCGCGTTCCACATTATTATGCAAATGACACTTTGCTCAGATTTTCCTAAATAGTAATGCACATTCAGTCAGTATAATTTTCAATTCATCAACTGTTAGGTATAATTCAAATTGTATTGAACAAACCTCCCAATGAAAACAGTATTTTTTTCAAAAATAAAAAACTCAAAATGCAGTGTTCCAAATTTTTATGCAGAGTTTCAAAGTCTCAGAGTTTCAAGATATTTTATAGGTTGTAAAGACCTAAAAATTGTCATTTGTTGAATTTGCAGCATAAGAAGGCCATATTTACTGAAATCAAAAAAAGTTTTAATCAAAAACATCTTAACAGGTCAAATTACATGTTAACATAGGACCCCTTCTTTGATATCAACTTCACAATTCTGACATCCATTGAACTCATGAGTTATTTGATTGTTTCTGCTTTAATATCTTATCAGGATGCCATAATAGCCTCCCAGAGCACCTGATTGGATGTGAACTGCCTTCCACCCACATAGATCTTTTGCTTGATGATGCTCCAAAGGTTCTCAATAGGGTTAAGGTCAGGGTAAGATTGGGGTCACACCATGAATTTCTCTTCTTTTATGCAAAGAATACCTCTGGTGCATTGGCTGCTATAGCCAATGCCCCAGAGGTATTCTTTGCAGCACGAGATAGTGCATTGTCATGCATAAATATGACTTTGCTATGGAAGGCGTGGCTCTTCTTTCTGTACCACGGAAGAAAGTGGTCAGTCAGACACTCTACATACTTTGCCAAGGTCATTTTCACACCGTCGCGACCCTGAAGGGGCCTACCAGCTCTCTCCCCATGATTCCGGCCCAAAACATGACTCCGCCACCTCCTTGTTGACGTCTTAGCCTTGTTGGGACATGGTGGCCATTCACCAACCATCCACTACTCCATCCATCAGGACCATCAAGGGTTGCAAGGCACTCATCCGTAAACAAAACAGATTGAAAGTTAGTCTTTATGTAGTCCTGAGCCCACTGCAACCTTTTTTGCTTGTGAGCTGGGTTTAGGGGTGGCCGAATACGGTTTAAGGACACCTCCAAACCTCTTGAGCATCCTACATCCTGAAGTTCGCGAGACTCCAGAGGCACCAGCGGCTTCAAACACCTGTTTGCTGCTATTCAATGGCATTTTAGTGGCTGCTCTCTTGACCCTACGCATTTGTTTGGCAGAAATATTCCTTATCTTGCCTTTGTCTGACCGAACCCACTTGTGCTGTGAATCAGTGACAAATTTCTTCCCCATCCGATGATCATGCGCAATTCTTTTGGAAACATCCAATGTTGTGATACCTTGACCAAGGTATAGCACTATTTGCCGCAAATCAGCAGCAGAGAGATCCTTTTTCTTCCCCATTTGGCCTGAAACATGTAGCTTGCTTAATAATGTGGAACATCCGTCTTAAATAGTTTTCCTTTGATTGGGCTCACCTGGCTAACTAATTATCTCAGGTGTCTGAGATTGATTTCAATCATTCAATTAGCCCTGAGACACAAAACCACCCATGGCTTAAATTGAAAAACAAAAAAAATTATGTTTATGACCCTTAAATCCAATTTGCATAATAATGTGGAACGCGGTGTACAGTGAAATGTAATGTAATGAAAAATGATGAAGACCCATTTCAGGCCCATGCCATGTTAATACTGTATATCAACAAATATATATTAATCTCTCCGTCTATACCTTTTATGTCAGTCTTCCGTGTATACATTTTATGTCATTCTTCCGTAACAGTTAATCCATACGTGATTTACTTGTCTGAATGGTTGCTGAGTCCCAGACTTCAGGAAAGGGCTGGGGTTCTATTGCAGAAGGGATTAGATTTCTAATTACATTATTAAAAGTATTATTAATTAGTAATATCACTCCTAGCCACGTTCCAGTCCCACTCCTATAACTCAGCCAAAGCAGGGATAGCTAGATCACCAGCTAATACATGCCACGGTGATAACACCCCTGTCAACACAGGGATTTCAGCTCACTGGCAGTCATTCACTCCCCCATTGGTGCATGATTGTTTTTGCATCGACCACATTCAGCTCTGTTTATTCAGTGGGGCCACATTACTCCATCCACTGATGGATACCCAATGGAAGGCTCAGCCCCTCTGTAAAAGCCTGTCCCACAGGTTGAGAATGTATATGTGTTCAAATGCAAGGGGGGGGGGGGGGGGGGGGGAGATTTTATGTAATTAGAGATCATCAAACATTGTCTTTATCTACATGCAGTGCACTGAGCTGACATCCACACAAATGTATTAATCTTGAACAATTGAATCTGTTAAAGTTTCCAGTCAGTCGAATCTCTGTACGTACAGACAAGTGCATGGGCATTATCGCCTTAGTCATGCTCACAACCAGAATGTAATGATTAACAAAAGACACCCTCTGCTGTTTAAACGCACCACTCATTGTGGGGCTGCCTTCAGACCCTGACCTGGGAAAGAGTGTTGGGGTGTGAAATGGAAGCACTAATCACGTCGATGCAGGGCTATGGCTGGAGCCAGGTTTATCCTCATGCACCTTCAGTGCGCCTTTGATACTCAGTGCCTTCCCCTGCTGATCAAACAAGGCCGATTGCAGGTTTCCCAAGGGCCCAAAACAGACAGAGTGATTATTTGGAGAGAAAAAAGGATTTTTCCCCAGGTTTTTTTTCTTTCTGTGTTTTCCTTTTTGATGTAGAATTCTGTTTCAGGTCCTGCCAGGGTTCTTTCTGAGAATAAGGAGTGCAGTGAACCAGACAAGTCATCTTTAACTGCTCATCATCTAAATTTTCTCAAGTGAAGTATTTTTCTCCAAGCTCTAATGGGAAATTATTGTTTCTGTCATATAAAAGCTCTGATGTTAAATTCACCCTTTAAATTTTAATGTGTTCATGCCAGAGAAAATATAGTTTGTCTTTTTGGCATTTTTGAAATTTCCCAAAATCCCAAATATACCAAAATCCTTCAGAGAATGAAATAGAATTTTGAACAGAATCACATCATGTTTGTCCTTCAGAAATAGACAAAGTCTGTTTTGATCTGAGTTTTTAACACCATCCTAATGACGCATTTTAGCAGTTAAACATTTGAACAATTTAAGAAAAGTATTGTCAAAGTAAAATCCACTGGGAGTTACCATTGATAAATACAGGGCGTTTCTCAACATGTATCCTATTCTCTGTACTTGTGTTCCCATGGACTTGTGAAACATCATGAAACGTCATCAGTCAAAGCCCAAGTACTGTTCCTATTACAAAGTTCGCATCCAGCCAAGTACAGATTAAATACCCTGTAGAGTTCTCGATTCGTGAGTTTTATCAAGGATGCACCAGGAGGTGACTTGTGTGCACAAGAGTGGTCAAGTATCCCAGAATGCATTTCACACATGGAAATGGCAGGGGACTCCTCACTCAGCAAACAAATTACTTTCACCATAACTATGAACTACCACCATCACTTCCTGCCATTAGCCCTTTTATAGGCATGTGAATATATAATTATATAATATAAAAGGGAAAGAAGACGTGTTACCAAAAGAAGACGTGATGAAACCGGAAGTCGTCACTTCTCATGATGCATACGATGCATCTCTTAAAATATCTTTTCTTTTTTCTTCCAATAGCTATTTAAAATGTAGCTCCAAACATTTATTTACATATGGGTCACACACAGCTTACAGCTATCAGTTGTACAGCTCTGTACGTTACCCACTGATTATGTGATTTTTGCTGCAGAGAACCTGGTTTGATGCTATGTGTGCTGGCTAATTCCAGCCTTCACACGTATGGTGGGAGGTTCAGAGAAAAATGGTTAATTATGGGTTAGATGGATTAGCTGAAAGGGTTCCATTGAGGTCCTACAAAACACTTGTTCATTAATGTTGTTCAGTGTGGGAGAGGAAAAAGGCCCATTATTCTAAGGGGGGTGTAAGAATACTATTGTCTAGAGGTCTGTGCAGGATGGATTTTTCAGTCCCACTCCCTTATAGATCCTGTCCCGCTCCTGCAAAACTATGTAAAAATTGCGCACTCCAGCAAAATCCCACAGGTGGACGATTACACAGGATGGATTTTTAAGTCCTATTTCTTGCTGCTCTCCTGCAATCATGAAGAACATTCTGTAGTTTAAGAACAAAAATTCAACTTTTATTTAATTTATATTTACAGTCATGGACGAAAATGTTGGCACCCTTGCACTTTTGTCAGATAATGCACCACTACTCCCAGAAAAGTGTTGCAATTACAAATGTTTTTGCATTTACATGTTTATTTACTTAGTTTGCATTGGAAAAACACAAAAAATCTGAGAAATAATGCCCAATCTGACTTAATTCCACATAAAACTCAAAAAAGGGCCGGACAAAATTATTGGCACCCTCAACTTTATAATGGGGAGAACACCCTTAAAAATAAAGAAAAACAAATATCTGAAATCAATTGCTTCCTGTAACCATTAATGAGGTGTCTTACACTTCTCTACTGGAATTTCGGACCACTCTTCTTTTGCCAACTGCTCCAGGTCTCTCACATTTGAAGGGTGCCTTCTGCCAACTACTGATTTGAGATCATGCCCCAGTTGTGCTATGGGATTAAGATCTGGAGTCATCTCGGACACTTCAGAACTCTCCAGTGCTTTGTCTTAACCATTTCTGGGTACTTTTTGAAGTGTGCTATGAGTCATTGTCCTGCTGGAAGACCCATGTCCTCTGACGGAGACCCAACTTTCTGACACTGGGCCCTACATTGCGCCCAAAAATGATTTGGTAGTCCTCAGATTTCCTGATGCTATGCACATAGTCAAGGCATCAGGTTCCAGAAGCAGCAAAGCAACTCCAAAACATCGGTCCAGCTCCACCATATTAGCCTGTAGGGACCGTGTTCTTTTCTTTGAAGGCCTCATTTCGTTGTCTGTAAACTACTTTACCAAAAAGCTCTACTTTGGTCTCATCTATCTACAGGACGTTCTCCCAGAATGATTTTGGCTTCCCCAAGAAAGTTTTGTCAAACTCAAGTCTGACTTTTTTAGGTCTCTGTGTCAGCAGTGGGGTCCTCTGGGTCTCCTACCATAGCATCCCATTTCATTCAAATGGCGACGGATAGTGCAAGCTGACACCGTTGTACCCTTTGTCTGCAGGGTAGCTTGAATTTATTTGGAAGTTGTTCTAGGTTATTTATCCACCATTCAAACAATCTTTTGTTGCATTCTGTCATCAATTTTTCTCTTCCTTCCACATCCAGGGAGGTTAGTGACAATGCCATGGGCTGTAAACTTGTTGATGACACTGCGCACAGTGGACACAGGAACATTAAGATCTCTGGAGATGGACTGGTAGCCTTGAGATTGTTCATGCTTTTCTACAATTTTGGTTCTCAAATCCTCAGACAATTTTTTGCTCTTCTTTCTTTTCCTCATGCTCAGCGCAGTATACACAGACACACAACACAAAGGTTGAGTCAACTTTGCTCCATTTTAACTGGTTGCAAATGTGATTTCTGTATTACCAGCATCTGTGGCTCGCCACAGGTGAGTTTAAATAAAGATTAAAGGAGAATTACATGCCTAAAATACAATTATTTCTTAAGGGTGCCAACAATTTTGTCCGGCCCTTTTTTGAGTTTTTTTTGTGGAATAAAGTCAGATTTGGCATTATTTGTCAGATTTTTTGTGTTTTACCAATGCAAACTACTAAGTAAATAAACATGTGAATACAAAAGCATTTGTAATTGCAACTCTTTTCTGGGAGTAGTGGTGCATTATCTGACAGAATTGCAAGGGTGCCAACATTTTCGTCCATGACTGTATATTTTTTGGGAGTCCAGTGAGCAATGTCTGTCTCCCACACCCTGACACGCATCAGGTTCCACCTGCACTCTGCAATCAAAATTAGTCCTGCACCGCAATCTTTGGCAGCAGGACCCAAGGTGCCCCCATGGGAAGGCAGGCCTCTATTATCATCCAGGGCCAAATCAGGGGGGATTGATCAGCCCATCCTGGCTGATTATTCCAAGGGTTTGGAGATGGAGGCGGCATTGATTTGGTGGCCCTGTCAGCGCCTGTGTCTTGACAGAAATCTCATTAGAAACTGCAAATCTCCTCCATGGGAGTCTCATAGCTTTGCTTGCCATCATTTAAATTAGGGAGACTCAGAGCGAAGACAGTTTCAATATGGTTAAAGCTCACTCATCCCATGGTGAATCAGCCTGCGATTGGCCATGTTGCAAAGACAGATGGGCAAGCAATTCTATGATCTTTCAGGGAAGCACGCCTACGACTTCTAACAAGGTGTGAGGGGGAGAAAAGATTCAGTCTGCGGTGGGTAGAGGAGACATGTACAATGTTTTATGCATTCAGCTTAATGCATAAAGTGTGTGCATAAACATGTAATCTCTCTCACTCAATATGCCACTGTCATCCAGACACAATAAAATTAGCTTATAAAAGCTGCTTTAAAAAGTAAAACTTTCTACATTCTGTGGATGTATATAACACATCACTGTGCATGTCATGTTTACAAAAGTCAAGTTTTAATTACACTTTTGTGTTTGTACATCTACTCTTTATACTAATTTATAATTTCATGTAATTTGGGGTTTTTGACAGACGGTGGAGTTGATGTTGGATGCTGAGCTGTTGGCAGAGCAAGACAGCAGCAAGAAAAAGGGTGAGAGAACGAGAGCACTGGTGATAACAGATGGTAACATGATTCTCCCTGTTCTGCAACATTTACAAAAACGAAATGAAGGGAATGACTGTAATTTAGTTTAAAGTTCAGTCAGGTTAATACCACCATACAGTCAAGCCGGAAAGTCTGCACACCCCTCGTGGTCAATGGTCATTATGGACTAATTTTTGTGTAGAATTTGGAGACGAAAAATTAACTCAATCTATTGTAAAAAATATGTCTGTAACGTAATAAAACGTGGAGAAGGTGAAAGGGGTGTGCAGACTTTCCGGCTTCACTGTACTTTCATCATAGAGAAATATGGTTGAATCAATGGCATTCAATATGCACCCATAAAATAGAGCACGGAACATGTTGTAATATTCTCTTTTTGCTATATCAGTGAGATATACCAGCTAGAGTGTACATTCAAGTCCAACTGGGGTGGACACTGGTTCCAAATTGGGCTTTTTTTTTTAATCATGATGTGTACAAGGAAGATGCACAGCAGGCCCATGCATAGCCATCAGCTTCATCCGGCTCCATTGAGATGCACGATGATCTGCTAATGATCTCTCTCAGGTAGGCCAGCAGACAGCAGCTGTATGTACTTCTTGTACATCCATGAGCACAGTGCCAATGTTCCGTATTTTCACCAGAACAGCTAGACTTCCTCTGACATATGACTCTGACTGCTGTAAGAGCATGCATTAGCCCACTCTAGACATCATGACATTTTGAAGAATCTGAATGTGTTCCAGCCTTGTAAATGCCTCTGTGTGTAGTGCAATTACGGGATGTTTTTTTAATGGTCTCCGGAGAAGTGGATGCTGACATGTCAGTCTTCCAGAAAGTTTTGAAACCTTTCAGCCCTTCAGCTCTTGTCTTTCTGACATTTTTTTTTTCGGCCTGCGATTGGGCACCACTTCATAAGTACCTGTTGAAGACCAAGGTGAAATGTGTGAAGTCCACCTTCTAATGTTTTCAGCTCAGCCAGGTAAAAGGACATCAGAATAAGATGTTGTGGGTGGCAGCACAGCTGCTTTCTTCATGTGAACGGGGATGAACGGTGAACCCTCTCGACAAACCATTGCAAAATGTTTCAGAAACATCCACCAAACTGCCCCTTTCAACTAATATACAAATTAATCTCAGCCATAACATAACATAACAGCAAGTGAGAAATACAAACAGATACAAAAATATACTAATATAATATAATATGTATAATATAACAGTACAAAGACCTCTTGTGTAGTCTTTCTGCAAGATTTGGAAACTTTGGAAGAACCGTGTAGAATGAGCTTTACCTTGCAATCACATTTTCATTGACAGCTTATAACTGGACCAGTAAACGCACTACCAAATGTTATCCCTAGCCAGCCTTATTACATTAATGGACTGCCCTTCTGGCCCAGAGTCCATCCATCACCCATGTGGAGCCACTGCATAATTCATCTGATAGTTAATGTGAGTCCTACTGAGTCATTTTTCTGCATGGTGTGGACAGTTTAAAATTATTGAAAGCTTTTTATCGCAAAAAATCCATTTGGTTTCCCTGCTGTTTTCTGGACAGGCCGCTGCTGTGACTTACCCAGGTTTAGTACAAAAACAGAAAATATTCTTTTGTTATTATTTTTCCTCTTCCTCCCAAAGAGGCGCAGTGAGTGACCACTTGTAGAGTTTGTCATGATGATTGCATTCCCCAGCTGTCTGGCAAACAAAGATCTAAAACACAAAAGTAAAGATAAGAGGGCATAGATGTCTATGTCATCTATGTCTCCATTTTTTAAGGAGAATCGGAAAGGAGCAGGATACTGTATTCTGATGCTGACTTCTCTTTTTCCATTCACCAATGTGATGCATTGTGATGCACATTTTCTGACCCCTGGATAATGATGGGTCCATCCGAAGGAGGCGTGCGCACATGTATGATTAAATCATTCCTTGGTTTCCCACAATTGCTTACCAACAGGCCACATACAAACATGAAATTTCCAATATTTCTCTTCATTTATAGATTGGAGGGAGTCACCTACCGTGGAGACAATATTAGCTGTTGAATCAGTGTGAATTGCAAACAGGGCCAGAGTGTCTCTCTGTTTGAGTTATTTACAGCTCTTTGACAGCTTGATACATTCTTGCAATCTCACATTCTCAAGTATGGTGAATGCTTGGAAGAATGGGAACAGAGTTTTTGGTGCCAGAGTCTCCCAAACGTTTGGAGAACAGGTGGAAGCTGTCTTCCTGGGGTTGCGTGGGTGGAAGGCAACTCTGAGGCAGGTATAGTGGTGTTTCAAAAATAAACAAAAACAATACACAAACAATGAATGGCGCACACCAACACCCGTATTTGCATGCACACAAACACACATGTTTTTGCACACACACACAAACACACAACACACACACAATTTGTATGGAATGCTGAATGTTGTCCTTTGCATATTTAGAGGCATAGCAGGTTACATTCTGGAGATTGCTGATTTAGAGGCTTGGCAGGTCTCCTGAATATTTGGAAGAGATATTAAAATGTACTGTATGTTTTTGAACCCTTACTCTGTCTCTGAGCTTTTCGGGCCAAACCCATTTTGACGGCAACCTGAAGGTCGGTCTGTCACAATGACCGAGCACCAAAGCTGAAAATTGTATAATACATTAGATTTCTACATAATACGTTAAACTAGCAGAGCGGCAGCTCCTCACCTCTTTAAGCATTTGTCAATGGAAATTGGAAACCCCCCAAAAATATTAGCACTTTGGTCCTGTTGTCTGCAACCCAGAACCAAACATTCTTCCAGCCATGAAAATCCACATTTTCAGAGTGAGAAAAGTAAAATGAAAAGTGTGTGGTTTACAGAACTATGTCCTCAGAGCTAATTCTCATGCAGCTGGTTGACTTTTTAATGTTCTTGTCAAACTGTCAGGCTTTAAAGCCAACCACTCTAATTAACAATGGATTTTCCTGTCTGTCTGAGGGGCTGTTGTTCAACACAGCGTCATTTGTTCTTCAATATTTTAGCAAGCATAATACCAGAGTCTCTTTGAACAACCTTTTAGGATCAAGAAAGATACGAAGTTTAGAATAGTTTCAGTTTGTGTTTGAGTTCAAACTGAAGGTGGTACAATTAAAAAAATAACTAAACTATGACATTTAGTTAAGTATTTGGTGTAGACCTCAGAATAACAGAATTATGAAGACATAATCAAATTCCTGAATGGTTTCAACAAATACTCAGCAAGCCATTCATTGTTGGCACAGATAATATGATGCATTCCATTTCTAGTATGTTTCTGTTATTAATTTTAATGTTGTGTCGTAGTACATTTCAAAAAATATTATTGATATTATTATTGATGTGTGTCGTAAAGAAAATGTTATATTACTGTTTTATTTATTAACTGGTAACTCTTAGCAATTCATTTATTTGAATGTATACATTAACTGTTTAGTTAATAAACAAAGACTTACTTGAGACAAATTTCTTTCTGAGTTTCTGAGTGCTGCGAAACAAAATTATTAGCTCGATCCATTTCAGAAATTGCTGGTTTGGATTCTGTGCCATCTCATGTCTAGAGAGGCTAGAGAGTGAAGCGTGCGTGTGGTGGGAAACAAAAGAGAGAGCTGCACAGAACTGTTTACTTAGGAGGAGGAGAGAGCATGTTTGAAACCACAATACCACTAGGAGAAGACTAGACTCTAGACTGAAATGTGTAATAATCTCTGCAGTTTACAAAATTCACAGTTAAGGGCTCAGTGCAAAACAATAAATGAAAAGGTTTTTTTAGGATTGGAGTGTGTAAAATAACATCACAAATCTTTATCTTGCAATACGTGAGTTTATTTACGTAAAACATTATGTCAGTGTGTAATTTACTGTATGTTCCAGAATACATGCACACATAAAACACCTGTTTTCTCCGTAATCATTCCTATAGGATCAGCATTCAATCTGAGGAAGCCCATGCCCTTTTGAAGGAATTGCAGGCCTGTTATTGCCAGGAGGTAACACAATGCGCCTCACAGAAGAAAAATGGGGGAGGGGTTTACAAACACTTGTAGAGGGACACATTTTCCAGAGATAAATAAACAGACAAATATTACAGCAAGGGATGGGCGAGATTAAAGAGGTATGTCTACAGTGCACCTTCAAAGGCTTCCACTGTTTCAGCCATTCTTAAGTATTCTGGCAGAGTATTCCAAAGGCTGGGGGGGGGGGGCATAGAAACTAAAAGCTGCTTCACCCTGTCTCTTTGTCCTGGCTTTTTGAACTGTTAGGAGTTTAGTGCCAGCATATCTCAGGGATCTACTGGGTATGTACCTTGAGAGCATGTCATTATATATTCAGGTGCATGACTATGGCGTGATTTATAGACTAGTAACAAAATCTTGAAATATATTCTGAAACTAACAGGTAACCAGTGCAGTGATTTTATGACTGGTGTGAGGTGCACCCTCTGTCTTGTTTAAGTGAGGACACCATACAAAAGCAAGTTACAGTTATCTAGCCTGCTCGTGATAAAAACATTCATCAGTCTTTTAGTGTCAGCCTGATAGAGAAACGGTTGCACTTTAACAATGTTTCTTAAGTGATAAGATGTTTTAATTATATTTTTGATATGGGTTTCAAAATTGAGATCTGTGTCAAATATGACACCTAGGTTTCTGGCCTGGTGCTTGGTGTTAAGTGCTAGTGTTTTTGAATGTGCAGATAGTTTCTCTCTTTCAGCTTTTTCACCAACCACTAATCCCTCTGTTTTTTCTTGATTGAGCTGGAGAAAGTTTTGTGACATCCATACATTTATGTCAACAATACAATTTACCAAGCAATCAATAGAGCTGTACTTGTTGGGTGTTACGAAAAAATAGAGCTTGGTGTCATCTACATAGCTATGATAATTGATATTGTGCAACTAATGACACCGCCAAGGGGTAACATGTATAAACTGAAAAGTGAGGGGCCTAAAATAGGGCATACAAATGTTTTTTGAGCTGTGGTCTCCGAGGGCGACAAAGTATTCCCGGCCAGTTAGATAGGTCCTAAACCAGTTTAAGACTGGACCAGCGAGGCCAACCCAATTTTCAGGTATATCAATAAGGAAATCATGATCGGCAGTGTCAAAGGCTGCACTCAGCTCCATTATGCACTGAACAAAAGAGTGTTACCTGTTTTGCCGCCTACTGCTTATGAATTCATCTTTTGACAAGCTGTATGTAATCACAAGTCATCTGGTATGTTTTATCAGACAATTGTTAAGAAAAACAAAGTGATCACAATGCACTGTCTTTATACTTTGGAATATTCATGTAACACACTGCTCTCAGGGACACTCAACATCGGTTTATGGCTTGCTTTACGTTAATTGAATCCGCTTCATTCACCATGTGGACTTGCCCACATACAAGATAGTGGGGCAGGTATATATTTAGATACCCCTAAGAAAGAAAAGAAATATTGAAACTCCCTAAAGAGAAATGTCATAGTGAAAGAAAATGTCATATATCACAGTGAAATCAGGAGCCTTCAATGTGACTAAGGGAACCAGGGAAAATGTGATATGTATTCCTTTTACTCCTGACTCTTCTAGCAACTAGTAAATAATCCGTACTAGACAGAAGCAAAGAAAATTTCAAAAGACAGAGGTGACCTAAAGAGGAAAAAAACATGTAGGTCAAACTTATTCATGATCTGTACTGTAGTATTTGAAGTATACTCCTGTTACATTTATGTGCACATAATGAAATACATTATTATCACCAGAATGGTCAGCGTGGACTGTCCTTGCAGCACAAAAATGTTCTGCACAGACTTGTGAGTGTTGACTGCGCATGTGCATGCAAGTTTTAAAGCACTGGCTCAAGGTCAAGAGAAAACTAAATATTTTATGTTATTTATGCATTTACCAGACACTATTATCCAAAGCAACTTACAGTACAGATGCACATTTTTATCAGTATTTGTTCCCTGGCTATATAATCCAGGGATCTAGAGATCCAAAGATCTAGTTTCGTTTATTTCATCCTTTGGCGAATCATATAGCTGATAAGCAATGGTATTTAAAGGTAGGTAGCTGTCGCTTTTTAGATAGGGGCAGAGAAAAAGTAAAGATCAATATTTTTTTTAAGTCTTTATCTTTAGATTCACACAACGTACAGATGTTTTTTTTCAAAAACTGTGATTGAACTTGTGCGCTGAGAGACGTGTCCACAACAGCTAAACTAGTATACTTATACAAATGCACACATTGTGGAGTATACTTCGGCTGTTAGTTTCATGGCTCCCATTGTACATTGATGATGCCATGACAAATGCGGAGCTTTGATTTATCTATTTATTTATCTAAAAATGAGTTCCTTCGATCCAACGATCCAAACGTAAACATCAATTGCAAAGCCATTTTAATTTTCTTTATCATGAAAAGGCATTCTCATATATTCAATAAGGCTGACACAGTTTTTCAATCCCACGTCTTTTATGTCCAATTTCGCCTCACTAACAAAACAATCCACAATTGTTTTAAAGCTGTGTTTGGTTCATTTAAAGCTGTGAGCAGAGGATGTTGAAGCAGGCTAGGTGTTGAATAGACACAATAAGTCCCCGTGAATAATCCTATCTGTCTACAGTAGGTTTAGTGTATGTGTACCAGGGGAAGTGAGGGATTGTAGGTAATTACATGTGCTGAGTGAGCCTGTCAGGACACAGCCACTACAGGAGGGAAGAGCACACTCCACTGCCTGCTCTGGACCCTCCATCAGTGTGGTTACCCCACACCATCCCACACGATACATAGTTGGGGTGTCCCACAGATGAATGAACTAAATGGGAAGCTGAATGTTGGCACAGCCATTTAAGTGTGGGATTAGCCACTTAAGTTTTCATTTGAACAGAGCCAATATGATCTTCCTTTTAAAACTGAAGTCCACTGTTGGATCATACCTAAATTCATTGGTGTGCTTAGAAAAAGGCTGTGGCTCTTTCACACCATCGCAGCCTCAGTGGCCATGTTTCAGGGAACAGAGTACCAATATGGGCCCTTTGGGTTCTGGTTCATGGATAGCCTAGACAAGGTGGTCGTGTTGGGGGGCAGAATTAGGCTAGGGGATGTTGGTTTTAGAACAGAGTGGGTTTACAGTGTACTCATAAGGTTCCTATTATAAGGATAAGCAGAGCAATGAAGCAGAAAAGTATGTCAGTGATAGCATTCGTTTATATTACAGGTAAATAGATTGGCACACAGTATATAGATGTGTCATAAGCACAGCTGAAATTGTGGATTGACACTTTGTTGGGAATGAGCAGCTGTAAGCAGAAGGTTTCTGTCAGTAGATCAGGTGGAAAGACTGCAGCAGCATCCCACAGTGGAGATAGTCGAGAGAGTAGGAGGAGAAGAAAGACAATGTGCATATGTAATTATACATTATGGTGATGAGGAACATTTTTATTACAGCAATCAGCATTTGCAGGCAAATGTCCCACTATATGGCAGTGAACCAAGATAAATTAGTAAACAGAATATCAGTCATACGCACACACAAAAAGATCTCACATGTATACCTCAGTGTCTGAATGGTACACTGCCTAACTACCTGAACATCAATTTCATTATATTATGACACACCACGGGCTACCCATGGTAAGGGGTGGGGGCCTTCAGTCTTGATTATACTTGACTTGACTGTACCTGTAAAAGATGCTATTTCAGAACTGTCTCTCATCCTGGGTAACAAAGGCAAAGCAGACAGAACAGATGGGTTGATTGACAGTCCATATGGTAATTATATCCTCATCATTTTTTTTTTTTTCAAATGAAGTGACAGTTTGAAGTAACTATAGATACAGTACCCACCTATAGCTGTGTCCATTATTTGTCATCACATCCCACTGGAATTGTGACTCAACTGAATTCAGGAGGTTTATGTCCATGGAAGCATGCAGACAGATGATTTTGCAGTATGTCGGATGTATGGAGTTTATAGAGAATTACAACATAGTCAATGAGAACACCCCAAACAGTATTGCATCCAACTGTACTATAATTTCCATGTGCCACTACTGCGTTTTCCATTTGTATTAAATGATTCATCCAGTTTCCATAGATCAGCACCATCCATAGGAGTGGTATAATGTCTATACAGGCCCAATACTACTGCCCCTCACACACTAGCGCTTCAAAATTGTATGTTCCATAGCAGTAGCATTGCATTATGTTCACCCTGTTTATTTTATATTTATTCTGGGCTTTTACTGTGAGTGATGAATCATGAATTCAGACATTGAATAGCTGATGAAAAGTTGAAAGATGAGCAGAGATTTGAATATACAACACAGACCTTCCGCAGTGGTTTGGGACATATTCCAGTTCACCTACAGACATTGAAGACATATGACCAGTGCCTTTGACTAGAATACATTTCCTGCTAAATTGGAGCTCCAGGGGCCAAGGAATACTTTATGCACAGACCCAGATACCACAAATAAATCTGCAATTCCACCACCCCATGCTATTGATTAAATTCACTCCACAGCTGAAGTGAAACTGCCCTGTCTTGGACCTTCAATGTAGTTATGATACAGCTGTCAGGCACTTGTGCACCTTCGATACAGCTGAAACTGTGACTTTTTCATGTGCAGTTTCCATGCCATATTTATAGAGGTGAATACATTTGCCGACATATGCTTACAATGATTATGGAGTGGAGGACAGTCGTAAACCTGCTCTGAGTGCTGCGGTCGTACATGCCCTAGATCTAATACCTTATGGATGAGCTGTCAAAAGGCATCAGTGTTTCACAGCGCTTTCGTTAAAGACAGGGACACGGTGTGACCTAATTGATATGGCATGTCTCCCGCTGGAAACATCCACTAAATGATGCACATGAAAATATCCATTAATTTGTTACATTGTGCATGCCCTAACAATAGGGACAAGCTAGCCTTTGGTAAAAAGTGTTGTATCATACTGCAAGCAAACTACATTTAAACATTACTGTGAAGAAATTCTTTCTAGACATCCTCTCAAGCAGATTACTAGAAGCAACTAGAAAATGCATTTCCTGAAGGAAATACCAGTGCATGAAATGCAAAAGTTAAGAAAGAACGAATAAAAGAAAAGTGAAAGAAGGAAGGAAGAAAGGAAAGAACAGTAAAAGAAGGAAAGAAGAGTTGAAGAAGGAAAGAAGAAAGGAAAGAAGAGTGAAGAAAGGAAAGAAGAGTGGAAGAAAGAAAGAAGAGTGGAAGAAGGGAAGAAGAAAGGAAAGAAGAGTGAAGAAAGGAAATTAGAGTGGAAGAAGGAAAGAAGAGTGGAAGAAGGAAAGAAAAGTGGAAGAAGGGAAGAAGAGCCGAAGAAGATAAGAAGAAAAGAAAGAAGAGTGAGAGAAGGAAAGAAGAAAAGAAAAAGGTAAGAAGAGTGGAAGAAGGGAAGAAGAAAGGAAAGAAGAGTGGAAGAAGGAAAGAAGAAAGTAAAGAAGAGTAGAAAGAAGGAAAGAAGAAAGGAAAGAAGAGAGGAAGAAACAAAGTAAGGAAAGAAGAGTGAACAAGAGTGGCTCTGGATAAAGACAGTAAAGAGAGAGTGAAAATATTGAAAGAAGGAGAAAAAAAGAGTGAAGCAGAGAGATGGAGTGTGAGAGAAAGTAGAGTGAGAGTGATAGAGAGAAAAAAAAGTAGAGTATGGAAGGTGTCTATTAATATTCCTAGTTATACAGTTGAATGGAGAGGTACAGAGAGAAGAGGACCATTGGAGGCTTGCCGCAGGTGCCAGTGAAGCACAGGTGCAAGCCAGTTTAATTACCCTATTATGATGTCATAATGGCCCAATGTAAGTCAATGGGAAAATTTAGATTCGTTTTTTTCTTTAATAACTTAAAAAGTATAAAGTTTAGAAAAGTGAAAAATACATAGCATAAGTGTCCTTCACAAGACCTACGCGACAAAGTTTGAATGAAGTTTCTACGTTAAGCGGTTCGAGCTGAATTAATTGCAGAAAAAGGTAAGAAGAAGAAGAAGAAGAAGAAGAAGAAGAAGAAGAAGAAGAAAATGCCTAGGAATAACAATACATGGCATTTCATGCACTGTAATTATCAGAATGTGACGGGGGCTTTTAGGGTAGGTTATATGTTGTTGGTAGTTATTTCCCGACAACACATTGCTCAGTTTGTCTGACTTGTCTGACTGAATTCTACATGAAAAAGATTTCCCTCGACTTTTTCTCCACAAAAACTGCATTAGGGACTGATTTGGTGAATTCATATTTTCTAAATGTAGATGAAATGTCTATGATCATCATGATTGGATAACTTTCCTTAAGAATATATATAGCAAACAATGTCCCATTGTTTCTCAACAGGTTATATTTGTTGCTACTGTCTAGTCTCTCAAATGATTTTCTGCATCCCACTACGATATTCTTCAACAATCACTTGGAGCCTTGTTGATTTGGAATAACATGTTACATGAATATCATAGAAAGAATATGCTAGAAAGTATTATGTTAATTTGAGACATGCTATAATCTGTTATGGTGATAAATTATAACGAATGACAGAGAAACAGTAAAAAGCCAATTTGGAAATAAGGAACCCACTTCTAGGACATAATTTTATTCTGACGATAATAATTTTGACCGTCTTCATTACAAACCATGACAAAAGGACATGACGATTCGAAAAAATGTACTGAGAAAATCTGTAGGGCTGTCATGGACCCGAACACTCTCTGAAGGAAAGGACTTGAGGCAACATAATGTAAGATAACACAACCTGCATTGCATGTTTCTTATAAGCCCAAACAACCATCTGAAGTGGACTGAAACTGTGCACATAGTCAAGGTGAAGGTTGAATCTTCTGTTGTGTTTTTATACCTTTTTTGTGTTTCTCTCTGAAGCAAAACTCAAGCATGAAATCTTAATGATACGGTGCAGCACCGTAATCAATTAATTTACAGCTTCTGTGTATTATGTAAGTGCACCACCGGCAACCAACTAAATTAGTGGAAGGGTGTGTATCTTCCCCTGGCTGCCTTGTGAGTAATGTGCTGCCGTTGCTTTTAGGACCAGGGGGGTTAGCAGGTGAATGAGAAGGCGCTGTGTGGTGGGACTTGTTAAAATTCTTCATTGCAGTTTGTGCCTGGAGCTAGAGGTAACAAGAGCACTTATGCTGAGCCAGAGAGAACACCCCGGCTCTGTGTGTCCTCAGTGTTGCAGGATATGTTTATTTGCTGTTTCGGAGTGTGTGTGTTTGTGTGTGTGTGTGGTGTGGTGGGGGAGGGGCCTGGGATTGGGGAGTGTGTGTCACAAAAAGCCATCCCACACACACACATCACCCCCCGCACTGCTGCCATCCCCAGAAGTACTTGTCACCCATGGTAAACAGCAGGAGACCATAAAGAACATCACACAGGGTGGTCAGAAAGATCCGAGGGAGCCTTGCATCAGCAGTTTTTTTTTTTTGTGATTTAAAGCAACATTTAAGACGACATGTTCATTTATCTTTTAGAGCCCGTTCTTGCCTCAGAGCTTAAAGCACAATAAGAGAGCTGCTGCAAGCCTGCCTGGCAGAAATGTACTCCTTATCACTGCAAAAATATGTGCAACTGTTTGGAGCTGCTGGACAAATAGTACACTACTGTGTACATGCACCATGTTTTGTCGATAGCACAGCTAGAGAAATTACTACGGAAATGACAGAATGACCATCTTTATTATTAATCACAGTATAAACACTATAGTGCAAAACAAAGTGTGCATCTGCCAACATTCAGACAACATAGTTTGTTACAGTAAAGAATAATGTTAACCTACAATGGCCTTTTTCAATTTGGTGATTTTCTATGTCCCACATCTCACATATCACATTTCATCTATGCTTCTGTTGGCACACCTAAATATGCACCACACAAATATAGAGAGAGGTGGGGGGGGGACAGAGACTGAGAGAGAGAGGGAGACAGACACAGAGAGAGAGAGAGAGAGAGAGAGAGAGAGAGAGAGAGAGATGCTCCTATGGATATACAGAGATATCTGGGCGAGTATCTCAGTAAAAACAGACAAATCCAAGCAAGATCAGCACTGAGCCCTGGTCACATGGCATTACAGTCCAAGCACAGATCACTGAAGAATTATATCCATTCTGATCTAAAGCCCACACAATAAAAAGAGGATTTTGTAGGTAATGATATTTTAGAGAAAAATAAAAACCCATTTAGCCCGGGACCAGACCCAACTCATCAATCCTAAAATGGATTACTTGTGGCTTGTTTGGGCTCACTTCTCTAATACACCTCTAAACCGTTTATGCCTGTAAGCTGATGAGTGGAGATCTGTTATGGATGTCAATAAGCAGCAGATTGAGCTGTTTTCCCTGCATTTTGGGCTGTCCTCAATTCTGAGCGAACAGGATTGTGATTTGTGCTCCGATCGATGATAGTTTCATGCCAGCCACTCTACTTTGGCAAAAGACAAACCAGTCCAAAAGTCCAACCAGTGCAGTAAATCACCTCCACAAAAAATATCCTTTAATCCTTTATCCTCTTTTCCATTTTTCCCCTCTCCATGTCCCTGCTGTGTGAGTTCTCTGGTATTTCATGACAGGGGCTTGGGACATCAGGTCAAGGACATTTAGATGGTGAAAAAAAGCCTAAATCCCCCAAAATGTCACCTGCTTGTTTTTTCAAAGCAGTTTAAATATTTCATAGATTTCAAGTGACATTTACCAAAGTCAGAGATGGTAATGCCCAGCTTTGAAGTGGATGATACACATGGACAGAGTGGGTGAAGATGTGGGGTTTAGGTGGGGTAGGGGTGGTGAGTGGCCTTGCTGGATAAACATCTGATATTTCCATCAGAGCAAGTTACCTTTAAATATCTAATCATAAAGTACATGACAATCGCCATAGCATTCTTTAAATGTTTTATTTATATATTCATCATAGTTATAGTGATTACATAAGTTAAACATGATATGATATGTAAGTATATAAATAATATGATGTGGGATGAAGGTTGGACATTGTGCCTAATTGCTTTCTCATGTAAGTGACGCCAACGCTTAATGATGCTCATGTGTGAATTCCAGCACCTACCACCCGTCTCTCACTGACCATCTGCACAAACACTAATGATGGAATGCTACAGTAACTAAACAGCATCCAGTGGATGCATGGGGTGAGGAAAGTGGTCAATCTGTTGATCTGATTAGTGAGGATCTTTCAAATAAGAACAATTAATTAACGATTAATTAAAATCATTTGCTGGGCTGATTTTTATTCTACATGGCAAATAAAGAATTATCGAATAAAAGTGCATTAGATCAGTGCGTTTGAACCTTTAACAAAGAACAAAGAACAAAGTGAATGGTAGGGTATTATCCGTCCCTCAGACACAAAGGGACTTTTGAACATGGGTATAGTTGGTGAATCAGCTCCCGTCTTCTCAGTGCAGTGATGTGCGTGTTCCAGCCAGCTGGGATGGGTGGGTGGTCATCTTGGTCCATGTGCATTTCGTCTTCTCCTAGCTCTATGCCATGGCTTAGACAGATGTTGTGTAGTACACAACAGGCAAGGATGATCTGGCAAACCTTTTCGGGGTCATATAGCAGTCTCCCTCCCGATGCATCCAAACATCGCCACCTTCCCTTCAGCATGCCTATGCTGTGCTCGACTACCGACTGCGCACAGGCATGTGTTGTATTGAAGTGGGCTTCCTAGGCTGTCTGAGTGTGCGCAATCGGGGTGAGAAGCCATTAGGAACCCTGTTTTACGCAGGATTCCTCTTTCACATTTTGCTGTTCCTTGGAACTGTTTGAAAATCTAATAAATTGTGGACATAAATGGATAATTCCGCAAAGAACATTGTGCAAAATTCTGCTTAAAGTGGCATAATGCAGTAATTTTATGGTAAGGATAAGCAGTTTTACCTTAAAATAACAGCTTAACAAAAATTAGGGCGCTACAATGACTTTTAATATGGAGAATCGCTTCTGTGTCATTGCCATACCCGGGTCCGTAGGCATATTACTGGGTTATGTAGGTTTGTCTGAAGCTGCCCGGTTTCTACTGTTTGCTGAACTAGTAAGTAGCTTATTTGCCGCCTTGCTTTGTTTTGTGTTGCACTTGCTTGATGCTTGACTGTGTTAGGACAGACAAAAGTAAGCACATTTCAAGAGATTTCGCTAGTTTTAGCCGGTGGCATCTCGTTAGCGATTAGCAATTGTTCCGTTATGCTGCTTTAATGATGACTGGGATATACCTGACTGGTCTCCAATTTCTCATTGGAACGTTCCTGTAGCCAGGAACCCAAAAACACACAAAACCTGAACCTGAACAGGTATGGCCAGGTTGCATCTGGTGCGTCTCTGTAGATGAGGGCCCATTTGGGCACAAAGCTCTAACAGAGCCGTTCTTGGCAAGCAGTACCCGCTTATTAGCCATACATCATCCTGTGTCAAAAAGTCTGCGCGATCACAGAAAACCCTTTCGCTCCTTATTGTGCGGTTGGCAATACCCTCTAACAACGCCAATGCAGTTATATCTCTTACTTAAAAACGAAGTCACTATCAGACTTATACTTATTTATAGGCTATAGATTAAGCAAAATGTCTAACGAGCGTTTTTGGGACAGTGCTGTGGACTGATGCAATTTCAATTATTCAAATTGATTAATTGATTTTATATTGTACATTTCAAAGGAAACTGGTTGTGGCTTAGGGCCAGGAGCAAAACCATGGTCTCTATGCGTCTGTGTGAGTCCTACTTTTAGCAATAATTTTGGCCCATGTGTCTAAATAATCAGTTTGTGCTTTTCTTTTCTCGTCTTTTCCTAACAATATTTTAAATTGCTTCCAGGTGCAATATCTGTCTATCTATCACCTGGGAAATTACCCTAAACTTTGAATAATTTGTGAATAACAGGACCGCACTCATACACACACACACACACACACACACACACACACACACACACACACACACACACACACACACAAGGTGTTGTGATTGGAATTAGCGATGCCGGCACCTGCATATGAGTGTTTCATCCCCTGCCAGCTATGTGTGACTGCAGCGTTAACATCCCAATGGAATGTGTCGTCTTTTGTTGCAGATCCCCTTACAACTCTCTCAATCAGAAGATCGAAGCTCAGATGTGTTGTTCTCACCGATTCTATTGTGGTATTTAAGAACATAAGAAGATTCCCAAAAGATGAAACTTGAGATTAGCGTGCTCGCCTTTCCCGTCACCTCCCACCTATCATTTGTTTGGTTGATCCCTACAGCCAATTAAATATAACCCCACTATCTGTCCCGTACTCAATCAGAACGTGTTACCTGTGGCACCACGCCCATAAATACCTGTGGCGTCATTAGGTCCGATCACTTGGGTTATAGCCCCAAATATTTTAAGCCTAGCCCAGAGTATTTTCACCCTGAAAACGGAGTGTGGAATAGAGTCGAACTTTATTTGAGGGAGGCTTAATCAAGCACTGCACAGTGCACACAGATGAAAAGGTCCAGTAAAAAAATGTAAAAAACAATCAAGCCTTCTTGGCTATTTGAAGAAGTAAACTCAAGGTAAATCATTGAGCGGGGGTGTGTACATTGGGTATATACCAATGCATTTAATTATGTTGATGCCAACAAAAAAAAAATTCAAACTTGACTATATAGCAACCCAAGCAAGAAAGCCCTTACACCAATAATTAGCCTAGGTGAACTAATCTCTCTCTCTCTCTCTCTCTCTCTCTCTCTCTCTCTCTCTCTCTCTCTCTCTCTCTCTTCGTTCAATTAGGTTTAAATATACTTGCTTTATGACCATGAGAAACGGTTAGCAGACGCTTTTTTCCAAAGCGATTGACAAGGAATTTTGCATTCATAGAGCAGTTTAGGGGTTCACACTTATACACTTGGTAAGGAGGAGTGGTGAATTGAACTAGCAACCTTCCAACCTCTGGATTACTAAATGACTCCTCTACCTTAAGTCTGCTGTGTCTGTCTCTCATCACAAGAGCTTTGCAATGGTGTTCTCAACGATGTTGATGACGTCAGATACTAATTTTTTTTAGTTATCAGGCAATGTTAACTCAAACAAATACATTGCTATACAATTAAAACGTCTGCACTTGCTCAGAAAACTAATACATTTTAAGTTGGGTCAACCAAAAACCAGGTTTTAAGTACTGAATACATAATGTTAATGAGTTAGTAGAACTGTCTGGGTTTACAGTGTACCAATGCGAATCTCCCTTATAAAAGACACACACACAAAACCAAAAACAAGCCCCAGGCAAACTTGACTTTGTCCCTGATCTATTTTAATAGTTAGAAATGCCCCTGTTAAACGCTTTTTTTAATTTACCAAGGGTGTAGCTGGAACAGACAACACTAGGTCATTCCACCACTGAGGTACCACGACTGAAAAGCCTTAACTATGATATCTTGTTGCTGAGAGAAGGCAAAGATGAAAACAGATGCTCATCAGAGGTGCAAAGTGATTGAGAGGAGGGCCAGAGCTGAATCATAGCATTTAAATAGGCTTGTGCCAATCCAGTGGCTGTCCTATGAGCAGGAGTGAGGGATTTTAATTTAATTCTGTTAGCCACAGGGATATATACAAACACTGTCTCTGGACACGAAGACTGTGTGCTAGAAACAATCCTTAATTTCAGGGTAAAGTATTTTTTTGTCTCATTTTGAGTATGCATCTGACATTATACATTTATAACATGGTTATGTCTTATGAAGTAGAGTTCATGTAAAGTATTACCATATCCATACCCATGTTGCATTTCTGCCATCAAAATGGGGTCTGAGTTCATATGGCTGGCGCCAACCTGCTCATAGATTTAGATGTTTAATCAATTAAGCCCCATACATAAATCTGACAAGAAACTGTATAAAACATGTTGATGAACAGGAATAAATATGACCTGTGGTCTTGAAAGCCATGAGTTAGCTGCCATTAACAATGATGTAGACATTCTGCTGATGTCTGCAGAGTACGAGTGTGCAGCCATGTAAAAACATCTCGGTTATAGATATAACCTCGGTTCCCTGAGTTAGGGACCAGATGTGATTGACGAGAAATGACCTGTTCATTGACCAATCGAAGTACTTTCTATTCACGCCGGAAGGCCGAATTGCGGCAAATCACCACCCTGAGCCCGCCCCCTCAGGAGTCTATATATTGCAGGTGAATATGCCGCGCTGCCTCTGAAGACTCTGGGCCTTCGAGCCTCCAGAACAACACACGCACTGTGCACGCAACCATATCACATCTGGTCCCTAACTCAAGGAACCGAGGTTATATCTATAACCGAGATGTTCCCTATCGCAGTCGGGACTGTGATGTGATTGACGGGACCGTGTCTAATCCCGCCTGCAACAGTGTCGGCCAAATATGTATACACACGGCAACTCAGTCGCATCGCCCTCATAGAGGTTCATGTGGCGGCGCGCTTATAACGGGGAAGGATTCAATAAAGGGGAAACGGGACCACTGATCCCATGCTTATGAATACTTACACCCATCTGTGCCATCCGCCTTTAATCCATAAAGGGAGACGGCCACGCAGATAGTAACATCGCGTGTTGCATATGATCACAGATCATTCGCCTGCAACACGCTCTGCAGGAAACCATGCTCCGCCACATCCAACATGTAGTAATTAATAAAGGTGTGGCGAGAGCTCCAGCTTGCAGCTTTGCAAATGTCATCCACTGACATACCCTTAAACAGGGCCCAGGATGACGAAACCCCACGAGTAGAATGCGCACAAAGCTTCTCCGGGGGTTCCAACGACAAACTTGTATATGACAAAGTGATAGCCTCCACCAGCCACCGGGAGAGGCTCGACTTTGCCAGGGGTTTGCCTTTGGCGCTCGCACCAAAGCATACGAATAACTGATCCGATTGCCTGAATAAACCCGTGCGCTCTACATAAATACGCAGAGCGCGCACTGGGCAGAGTTTGTGCAAGCGCTCCTCCTCCGCTGACGCGAAAGGAGGGGGCGAGAATACGGCCAACTCAATGACCTGGTTACGAAACAGAGTCGTCACTACTTTGGGTGTGTATGCTGCGTTAGGGCGCAATACTACCCTGGCCCCGGCAATCGAAAACTGAATGCCCAACGGGCTGACCGACAGAGCTTGCATGTCACCAACGTGCTTCGCAGACACCAGTGCCAGGAGCAGCGCAGTCTTCCAAGAAGCAAACTTCAAGTCCACCGTTTCTAGAGGCTCGAACGGAGGACCCGTGAGCACTCGTAACACCACTAGCAAATCCCAAGAAGGCAGTAGGTGCCTGACAGGCACTCTAAGGCGCCTTATTCCAGCCATAAAGCCAATGGATGACTACCCGAAGCCAAATCTGGTCGATCACCTGACGGTGAAGGCACCAGTCTGCTGCTTGAGGGTTGCCCCTCGACAGAAGGTCGGCTCCGTAATTGAGACGGCCTGGAATATGCACTGCCCTGAGAGAGCGAATGCGCTTCGCTGCCCACAGGAGTAGTAGGCTCGCCCAATGATAAAGCGCAGGGGAGCGTACCCCTCCTTGACGATTTATGTAGGCCATGGTGGACACGTTGTCTGTTCTGACGAGAACGTGACGCCCGCCCAGAATGTGAATGAAGTGACGAAGCGCTAGAAACACCGTTCGCAGTTCCAACACATTTATATGTGACGTGGCTTGCGTTGATGACCAGAGCCCGTTCACAGAATATCCTTCGCATATCGCACCCCAGCCTGTAGTGGAGGCTTCTGTGGTGACAATAACGCGGCTCACCACTGCACCGAGCGGAGCCGCTTCCGCGAGGAAACGCCTGAAGCATCCCGAGGGGGCGTGCCACTGCTGTGGCTGCCATCAAACCCAAGAGCTTCTGACAGCGAAGGGAGGAAACCTTCCTCCCTAGTCTGAACATCTGCACGCAGTCTCTGATAGCCTCTATTCGTGCTGGCGACAGACACAAAGTCATTGCCACAGAGTTTACTGTCATGCCCAGGAAAAGCACCGTCTGCTGAGGACGCAGTGAGCTTTTCTCTTTGTTTAGAACAAATCCGTAGTGTCAGGTGTGCCACCACAAGATGGCACTCTCGCACCGCCTCCGCTTCTGAGCGAGAAGCGAGAAGCCAATCGTCCAGGTAGTTGAATAAGCGAATGCCTATTTTTCTCAATGGAGCGATGGCAGCCTCTACGCACTTCGTGAATACTCTCGGAGCCAGGGAGAGACCGAATGGAAGTGCGTGGAACTGGTATGCTACCCCGCCGAATGCGAATCTCAGATACCTGCGGTGTCTGGGATGAATCGGAACATGGAAGTAAGCATCTTTGAGATCCAACGTGATCAGCCAATCGTTCGGCTTTATGAACTGAATCAGCCGGCGTGGAGTTAACATTTTGAACTTCAGCGGCATGAGAGACTCGTTCAGTATACGTAGATCTAATATAGGGCGATAATTCCCGTCCTTTTTGGGGACGAGGAAATATTTGCTGTAATGCCCCGAGTTTGCATTCTCTGGTGACACTACGCTTATAGCCCTTTTCACGAGTAACGCATCTATCTCCTGTTGAAGGAAATATGCGCGATCTCGTGGCACCCGTGATTGAATTACACTTGTGAACCTGGGCGGAGGAGTGTAACCCTTTGAAATCGCTTTCAACACCCAGGGCGAGACTGCGCATGCCCGCCAGCTCCAAACGCAGTCTGCCAGCCTGGGGCTTATATTGAATTTGTCGGCTTCTAAGCCGCTCATCACCAATCTGTCTAAACCTCGAAGGCGAAGGGTCGAAAAGAGGCAGCGCGGCATATTCACCTGCAATATATAGACTCCTGAGGGGGCGGGCTCAGGGTGGTGATTTGCCGCAATTCGGCCTTCCGGCGTGAATAGAAAGTACTTCGATTGGTCAATGAACAGGTCCTTTCCCGTCAATCACATCGCAGTCCCGACTGTGATAGGGAACTGTGCAGTTACTTAAATCCAAACCTCTAAGCTCAAGTTTACATGACAGGCTCATTTTGACATGCTAAAAATAACACATTACAGCTCCCAGATATTCTTAGGTTTTAACTGATCTCTAAGTTGTTTAGGGATTGAACATTCAGAGTGTTAATTCATTTAAATAGAGAGCACAATATTATCTCTCTCTCCTCTCCTCTCTCTCCATCTCTCTCTCTCCCTCTCTCTTTCTCTCGTCAGCCTCTTGCAGCACTGCTTGTTCTCAGTCTTGCTTTTCCTGGGCTTCTGCAGCCTCCGATAAGTGAGAGGCACGGCATGTGGCCTGGCAGGGCTTTGTTAGATCAGCAGGCTCCTCTCCTCCACCGTCTTAAATACGCACAGCACTTTGTCTCTCTCCCCACCGCTCCGCTCGTTAGCATGCTGCTGCGATCCTCAGCAGATTCAGGCTGCTTTTAGAGGCAAAATAATCCCACAAATTTAATTATCTGCCTCTCACCATTCTCTTATCCTGATATCCAAGGCTGAATTGATGGAGGGCCCAAAAAAGAGAGGGCACTTGCAATATGTTGTTACTTACATTTAATATACATTTATACAGTGGTGTATAAAGTACTCAAAAGCCATACTTGAGTAAAAGTACATACGTTACTGGAAAACTACTCAAGTAAAAGTAAAAGTCACCTTTTAGAATTGTACTTAAGTAAAAGTATTTAAGTATCTGATCTTTACTCTATGGAGGACCAAAGAAAGAGAGGGCACTTGCAATATGTTGCTACTTACATTTAATATACATTTATATTAATCTAAATGTGGCATAGAGGCTGAGGACTTCCTGGAGTAATTGATAATAAGATAGAATCCTGGCAGTCCTGGAGTTATACAAGCTTGTAATTCAGCTCACACTTTTCATCTGCCTTTATATATGTATATGAGTGGGGCTTCTGGTGCATGTGTAACTGCGGTATTGCTGTATCTTGAGCTGTGATGGAGCAAAGGTGCTGCTAAGTGGAGGGACTCAGGCACAGGGTGGAAGGGGGAGTGACAATCGGCAGGTCTGAGGTAGGCATAGATGAAAGTAAAACCTAGCAAATGTAAAACTGTTTCTATGAGTAAGGGATAACCAGTGGAACAGAGGTTTCATATTGATGGTGAGGTGATTCCTTCTATTGTAGAAAAACCTGTGAAGAGTTTAGGCAGGTGGTACAGTGCAACACTGAGCTAGTGAGGTCAGGTCAGGTCAGGTTTTAGAGCTTAGATAATTCATTGTTAAGGCTATCATTACTATTAAAAAAGACCATCTTGCCTAGTAAACTGAAATTATGGTGCCTGCAGTTTGAGTTTGTGCCATGCATAAAGTGGCTTTTGACTGTTTATGAAGTTTCTATTTTACGTGGAGAAATTTGGTATTTTTGGAGTTGGAGCACTAAAGACCAGCCTGGAGATGACTTTGTCACAGTCGCAGGATCCAGTAGTCAAAAACCCTGCTCCAGAGGTGAAGACAGGCATGAAGTGGAATCCACGAGATGCATTACAGCATAGGGATATCATGGAGCAAGTACAGAGTGCAAGATTTGGGCTAGGTGACATCTGAAAACATACATAGCGGAGGCAGATCGTTACTAGCGCTGGTCGCGAGCAAAAAGAGGAAACTAGACAAGCAGCAGTGAATTCTCAAGCAAAGCAAGCGCAATGGATAAACTCCATGATATTGTGTTGAGCAGCTGTGGGCTGTGGGCAGCTGTTGTGCTGTAAAGGAGGGTCTTTATGGATCCCTGGTACAACTTGCGACGGAGTTGCAGCTGTCACCAGTCTGTTGTGCGTTGATGTTGTATCCTGCTGCTCAGGATCTATGGGTGCCCAGTTGTTATGTTGATTAGGTAAGGTTGTTGGGTATAAGTACTTGCCTGTGACAGTGAGAGGATTGGTTGCTTTTGGTAGTCCACAACCAATAGCACAAGGAATTTAACATATTGCCTTGTATATAACAATAAACTACACGTAACGCAAAGCGTTACAAAATATGACCGCCGAACTGTTCAGTAGGTTTTGGCACAGAATGAGTCATGGTTGTCAGTGTGTTTGTGTGTTTTTATGTGTTTTGTGTGTGTAAATTGGTTTGTGTTTCATTTTAATGTATTAAGGGAACTATTTGTGCATGCGTACATACAGCCGCGGAAAAAATTAAGAGACCACTTCAAAATTATCAGTTTCTCTGGTTTTACTATTTATTGGTATGTGTTAAAGTAAAATGTACATTTTTGTTTTATTCTATAACCTACTGGCAACATTCCTACCAAATTTCAAATAAAAATATTGTCATTTAGTTCATTTATTTGCAGAAAAATGACAATTGGTCAAAATAGCAAAAAAGATGCAGTGTCTTCAGATCTCGAATAATGCAAAGAAAACAAGCTCATATTCATTTTATAAACTACACGATACTAATGCTTTAACTTAGGAAGAGTTCAGAAATCAATATTTGGTGGAATAACCTTGATTTAAAATCACAACTTTCATGTGTCTTTGCATGCTCTCCACCAGTCTTTCACATTGCCGTTGGGTGACTTTATGCTACTCCTGGCGCAAGAATTCAAGCAGCTCGGCTTCTTTTCATGGCTTGTGACCATCCATCTTCCTCTTGATCACATTTCAGAGGGTTTTTTATGGGATTCAGGTCTCGAAATTGGGCTGGCCATGACAGGGCCCTGATCTGGTGATACTCCATCCACACCTTTACTGGCCTGGCTGTGTGGCATGGAGCATTGCCCTGCTGGAAAAAACACTTCTCAGAGTTGGGGAACATTGTCAGAGCAATGGTCTCCTAGTTCGTCTTCTCTGATGAGTCCAATTTCACAGTAGGTGCAAGACTCTGTGGCTTGTAGGCCTCTCCAGGTCTCCGTCTAACCATCAGACGACCATGTGTTGGGCAAAGCTGAAAATTGGACTCATCAGAGAAGACGAACTAGGAGACCCTCCAGTCCGCTTTGGTTCAATCCTTATGGTCTTTTACAAACCTCAGCCAGGCAAAGTACAATGTTGTCCCGGAAGAAAAACTTGCTTCCTTTTGCTCTGACAATGTTCCCCAACTCTGAGAAGTGTTTTTTCCAGCAGGGCAATGCTCCATGCCACACAGCCAGGCCAGTAAAGGTGTGGATGGAGTATCACCAGATCAGGACCCTGTCATGGCCAGCCCAATTTCGAGACCTGAATCCCATAAAAAAAACTCTGAAATGTGATCAAGAGGAAGATGGATGGTCACAAGCCATGAAAAGAAGCCGAGCTGCTTAAATTCTTGCGCCAGGAGTAGCATAAAGTCACCCAACGGCAATGTGAAAGACTGGTGGAGAGCATGCCAAGACACATGAAAGTTGTGATTTTAAATCAAGGTTATTCCACCATTGATTTCTGAACTCTTCCTAAGTTAAAGCATTAGTATTGTGTAGTTTAAAAATGAATATGAGCTTGTTTTCTTTGCATTATTCGAGATCTGAAGACACTGCATCTTTTTTGCTATTTTGACCAATTGTCATTTTTCTGCAAATAAATGATCTAAATGACAATATTTTTATTTGAAATTTGGTAGGAATGTTGCCAGTAGGTTATAGAATAAAACAAAAATGTACATTTTACTTTAACACATATCAATAAATAGTAAAACCAGAGAAACTGATAATTTTGAAGTGGTCTCTTAATTTTTTCCGCGGCTGTATGTCTACTGTGTGTGTATGTGTGCATACGAATGTCTACTGTGTATGTGTGTGTATCTGTTGCAGTTTTGACCATGCATTATGGTGCAGTTTTGACCATGTCAGCCAGAGATACCTGCAATTTCATCACCTCATGTCTGCTTTTTCATTTTTAAGTAGGTGGCGCTATACATAAAATGAGTGGTTATGGGATGGGTTGACATGGCCCCTTTAGACAAACATATAAAAAACATGTGGCCCTCCTAAGCCCTACAGTTCTCGGGATATTCGTAGATAACTGTCAGCCCACCTACAGGCCAGTTGGTGTACAGTCACATAAAAAAAAATATTGTATGGCCCCCCCATGGACAAAATTGCACGAAACTTGGCATGCATTCAGAGGGTCTCATAATGATCCACCACTTTCAATTTCTTGCACTTTCGACAATATATGCATAAGTTATAAGTGACTGGAGTTGTGAAGAGTGCATAGTTTGAGGGTCTGCCACGCCCACACCCTTAAAACTTTGTAAAAGACTCTCATAACTTTGAATTCCCCATTGCTGAAGAGTAACCTGACCATGTTTGAAGGCATTACCATTAAATCTGTAGGAGGAGTTCAATCACATGCGAGGTGGGGAAACAAAGTGAAGTTTCCAACCACCAACAGGTGGCGCTATAGGTGATATCAGTCAGGCATATGTACGCGTTCGGGCCGGATCCAGCGTCCACCCTAAGACATTGTCTCTGGATCAAACAATGTACGCAACAGTTATAAGTAGGGATGGGTATCGTTTGGGTTTTTTCCGATACCGGTACATAACCGATACTTTTAAAACGATACCGGTGCCTAAACGGTACCTGAACCGATACTAAAAAAAAGCACAAAACGGGGGGCGCTGCTGCGTTGGTGTGATGCAGACGTGATATTTTACAGCTCCCATCAGGTGGAATTTATTTCGATCAAAAAGACCAACTAAACAATGTTTTACTTTTGAAATAGTTACAGGACGCTTATTTCACATTTCGAAGCCATTTCTTTAAGTTTTCAATCTCAAAATATGTCGGGTTCAGGCAAATCTAAGTCCAAGGCGCAGCGGACTACATCTTCTGCCTCTGCTCATGCTAACGAGGAAGAGGAAGAGGGGGTAACCGCAACTATGCTCCGTGAAATAATAACGTCTTTAAAAGCGGACATTTGTAGCTCAATTGAGTCTGCAGTCAAAGGATTTCAAGCTGATATTGCTGCTGTTAAGGCAGAGATAATTTCAACAACAGGAGCCCTACAACAGACCATCAACCTCCAAGAGGGAAGACTAGCTGCTGTGGAGGACCATGCTACGAAGACTAGCGATGCCTTAGCTGATATGGAAGTGAGCGTGACTGCTCTCAAAGGGGAGATCCGAGCACTTAAAAACAAATGCGAAGATCTTGAAAGCAGATCGAGGAGGAACAACCTAAGGGTAGTTGGCATTGCAGAAGGGGAGGAGGGCAAAGCTCCGACTGAGTTAATTTCCAACCTCCTGAAAGACCTGTTGGATCTCCGCGAACGGCCACTTATCGACCGAGCTCACCGATTAGCCCAAGTCAAGCCGAAGCAGGGGCAACAACCCAGACCGTTTATTCTGAGGGTCCACTTCTTCCACGTTAAAGAACAGATTCTCCGCCTGGCTCGGGAGAAACGGAGTCTACAATACAACGGACAGGCCGTGCATATCTTTGGAGACCTGACCGCTGGCGAGGCAAAGAAAAGGGCAGCGTTCAACGACGTAAGGAAAACCCTACAGAACATCACGGGTGCCCGGTTTGGCTTCAGACATCCCGCTACTTTCAGAATCACAATGCCCGGCCGCGATGAGCATCGCTTCACGGATCCATCGAAGGCTATGATCTATGTCAAATCAGCCTCGTCAGAGACTCCAGACCCAGAATAGGCACTGCTGGACTACCACGGGCTTCTGATTGAAAAGGTTTAAACTTAATATCTCCTCTCTTTTTTCTTTCTCAAATGGTTAACACACCTGTGAATGCTTTAAATATGGTTCATAGTAGGCTATTCACACATGGCGTTGGTGATAGTCCTGACTCACAAATATTTCAAGTTTATCCAGTGTTTTATTATGAAAATGTAGGCTTTTGGTCTTGCAGTCATTATTTTCATGACACCTGAAAGGATTTTTTTTTGTTTTTGGTTTGAATACAGCTGTAGTTAAGCAGCCTTAAAGCTAGTGTAAAAGCTTTATGTGGGGATATAGAGTGAGTCTGCGCCCATGTTGGGGGGGTGCTGGGGGGGGTGGGAAGAGTGGGTTTAATGTAGTAATGTGTTTTCTATGTGTTGTTCTTCTACCCTCTAAATGTTTTGTTGTGACCACTGTATCTCTATGGTTTTATCTTCGCTGTGATCTTTATAACAATAATTCCCCCCTGTAAGTATGGGAGCCTGCATTAATTTTGCTAGCTGGAATGTTAAAGGACTAGGTCGACCCAGTAAGCTCAATAAGGTGTTGGCCCATTTAGATAGCCTGCATATACAGATTGCATTCCTCCAAGAAACTCATCTCTCTCTCTCAGATCATACAAAACTTAGCAGAAAGTGGGTTTCCCAGACTTTTCACTCTCTTTTCAACAACAGAGCCAGGGGGGCTGCTATCATCATGCATAAAAATGTTTCATTTAAGGCTTCAGATGTAATTGCTGATAGAAATGGGAGATATGTTATTGTGACTGGAACTCTATTCAATACCCCTGTTGTGCTGGCCAATGTTTATGCTCCTAACTATGATGATGAAGGTTTTTTTGTTAGATTTCTGTCATCCATTCCAAACATTGACTCTCACCATTTGATAATTGGAGGCGACTTTAACACATGCTTAAACCCAATGTTAGATAGGTCATCTCAGAGACAAATGGCTACCTCCAGGTCAGCAAAGGCGATACACACTTTTCTTAGAGATTATGCAGTTGTAGATATATGGCGTTCTCTAAACCCGACTACAAGGGCTTACTCTTTTTTTTCTAATGTTCACCAAACCTTCTCTCGTATTGATTATTTTCTTTTAGACAAGAAGTTTGTTCCATCAGTCATATCTTGCACCTACGAAGCAATTGTCATTTCAGATCACTCACCACTCTTTCTTAAACTTAAATTTAATGATATACCTATAACTCATCCACGCTGGAGATTTAATACAACTATGCTTTCAGATGATGATATGGTTAAGTTTATTACCACTAACATTGATGTCTACATAAAAATAAACTCCACTCCAGACGTGTCCCATAGCACAATCTGGGAAGCTCTTAAGGCATATATTAGGGGACAGTTAATAGCTATGTCATCATTTGCAAAGAAACAGCGCAGACAGACATTAAACAATCTAACTAACAAAATCTCTCAAATTGATAATCAGTTAGCCAATGCCCCATCACCGGATCTGATCAAAGAACGCCTACTTTCTCAGACAGAATTTGACACACTTACATCTCTGGACATTGAAAAAATGCTACTTAAAGCCAGGCATTCTCACTATGAGTTTGGTGAGAAAGCTCATAGACTCCTGGCCCATCAGCTCAGACAGTCCTCTGCTTCTAATGTCATTTCTGAAATTAAAGCACCACAGGGGATCACCCGGGACTATCTAGAAATAAATGAAGCATTTAGAGACTATTATATATCTTTATATAGTTCTGAACAGAGCTGCACCCCCCTTGAGATGGAGCAGTTCTTTTCAGATATTACTCTCCCCCAAATTGACCAAGATACAATGCGGTCTTTAGACAGACCCCTATCTCATGAGGAGGTTTCAGAGGCTATATCTGCTTTACAAACTCACAAATGCCCTGGCCGGGACGGGTTTCCTGTCGAGTTTTATAAGCAATTTTCTGCAGAGTTGGTACCGGTGTTATTGAATATGTATAATGAGTCACTTGAATCAGGCAGTTTGCCCAAAACATTACGCGAGGCTTCTATTTCTTTACTTTTGAAGAAAGGTAAAGACCCTCAATCCTGTGGCTCATACCGCCCTGTGTCTCTTCTATCAGTAGATTTTAAGATTTTAGCCAAGGTCCTGGCCACACGTCTAGAATCCATACTCCCACATATTATTTCTCCAGACCAAACTGGATTCATTAAAGACAGATTCTCCTTTGTTAACATACGTCGACTTTTTAACATAATCTATCACCCCTCACAGTCTGCTATACCTGAAATTGTAGTTTCATTGGATGCCGAAAAGGCGTTTGACCGGGTGGAGTGGAGATATTTGTTTTATACATTAGAAAGGTTTGGCTTTGGACATACGTTTATATCATGGGTCAAGCTGTTATATGTAGACCCCGTCTCTTCAGTACGGACAAATAACATTTCATCTGAACTCTTTCCAGTCTGCCGTGGCACACGACAGGGTTGCCCCCTATCACCCTTGTTGTTTGCAATTGCAATTGAGCCTTTAGCACAGTCATTACGCCAGACAATACAACTTACCGGGATTTTTAGGGAATGTCAAGAACATAGGGTCTCCCTTTATGCTGACGACCTCTTGGTTTATCTATCAGATCCCTCCCACTCCCTACCATCAGCCTTAAATATATTGGACACATTTGGTAAGCTTTCTGGCTATAAAATTAACCTATCTAAGAGCGAGCTATTCCCAGTAAATGAAGCAGCGCGTACATTATCATTCCATACCTTCCCTTTCAAAGTAACTTCTAAATGTACTTACCTTGGAGTTAATGTACCGGACACATTTTCAAAACTCTTTAAAGAGAACTTTTCTCCTCTCATGACAAAAGTAGATCAGCTCTTACAACGTTGGACCCAACTTCCATTGTCGGTAGCAGGACGAATTAATTCAATAAAAATGTCTATTCTCCCAAAGTTTACATATCTCTTTCAGAGTATTCCTGTTTTTATACCGAAGTCTTTTTTCCGTAAATTGGATGGAGTTATCTCAGCATTCATTTGGAATCATAAACCTGCCAGAGCAAGGAAAAGTCTCCTAACACAACCCAAATGTTTTGGTGGCATGGCTCTTCCAGATTTCCAATCCTACTACTGGGCATGTAACATCCGTCCCATGTTGCACTGGCTATATGAAGACCCCGGTGCAGATGCACTTTCTTGGCAGTCAATTGAATCCAAGTCATGTAACCAATCTTCATTGGCAGCTCTTGTGTATGCGCCCCTCCCCTCATCGTACTCAGCTCACACAACAAACCTGTTAGTTAGAACATCCCTAAAAATATGGACTCAAATAAGACGACATTTTGGGTGGCAGACCTTTTCATTTAAATCCCCTGTCTATGCCAATCATTATTTCAAACCCTCATTAATGGATAAAGCCTTCCTTATATGGTACAATGCAGGTATCAAGCAATTTAAGGATCTATATCATAATGGAACTTTCGTCTCCTTCCAATATCTGTGTGATAATTTCAATATTCCTAGAACTCATTTCTTCCGTTTTCTCCAAATTCGTAACTTCATTAGGAATATGTCTCCTGTATTTCCAAGTCAACCCCCTTGCTCCGCTTATGACCATATATTAAGCAAGCCATTATCATTCAAGGGAACTATATCGGCCACTTATGGTGCTCTGATGGCACTCTCACCTTCATCCACTTCTGATTTAAAATCTCATTGGGAAAGTGAGCTGGGGGAACCTATCTGCGATGAATCCTGGGAGGCTGCTTTGAGTAGAGTTCATAGTTCATCAATCTGCGCTAGACATGGGTTGTTGCAATTCAAGATTGTGCATCGCACCCATTGGACTAAACTCAGATTGTCTAAACGGTTTTCTGATGTAGACCCATTATGTGATCGATGTAAGTGCAACCCAGCATCACATACTCACATGTTCTGGTCTTGCCCAAAGCTAGACCATTATTGGTCTTCCATCTTTGACACAATGTCAGGCTTCCTGGGACGGCCAATTTCGCCATGCCCATTAATTGGGTTATTTGGGGCAACACCTGAGCATCTGGGTCTAACTAGGGCACAATCAAATAGCATTGCTTTCCTCACGCTCCTTGCCAGGCGGCTTGTTTTGATCAAATGGAAGGATTGCAAACCCCCAACATTCACACACTGGGTCAAGGAAGCACTTTACTTTCTCAAACTTGAAAAGATAAGACACTCTTTGAAAGGATCAGCAAATAACTATAATAAGATATGGGGACCTTTTCTGGATTATGTTAGGACGCACATCACACTATCCCTAGATTAAGTCAAGACACACAGTATATTCCACAGCAGAGGTTGCGATTACAGCTTCTATTCAGTGGTCACCCCGTCCCTTTAATTTGAAGTTTGTTTTTGTTTGTCTGTTTGTCTTTTTACTATGTTTTCTCCTTTTAATTTTTTGTCCACTGTACTTTTATTGTATTGTATTGTATTATTATCAGTTACTACCTTCAATGTAAAAAAAAAGAAAAAATCCCAGATATGCTCAAGATGTTATGTCCATACTGAACTGAAATAAAAAGAATTTTCAAAAAAAAAAAAAAAAAAAAAAAAGCACAAAACGAGGATTGACGACATTAAAGAAAGGCTTTTTTTATTGCAGAGGCCAATTTTTTTCTTCAAATTGAACAATATATTAAATGTTTAAAGTATACTATGAATATAAATACATACAAAAACGTTGCTTCAAACTATGAATATTATATTAACTGTTAACAACAGTTTATAGTATGCTTAAATAAATATAAATAAATACAAAACACACAAACACAGACTACAGCTTCAAACTTATGAGCATATTTGCCTATGTAGTCAAACATGTATTATTTAGTTTGCATTTATTTCATGAAATTTCACAATTTTCTGATTTGTTTATACCTAGCTATCTTTTCTATCTTGTTTACTTGAACACACCGATTGCATGAAAGTGTACTGCCCCTTTAAGAGACTATAGCTCCGGTAGCCTACCTACAGTTTAAGTTTGCGGTTGCAGATCTGCCCTGGACTCTTGCCTTCTCTCCACTCTTTACACGCAATTGTTTTGTTGCAGTTGCTGCACGTCGCGGTGTTTGAATCTTTTTTTGCTAAATACAGCCACACCGTTTACCTTTCGCTATTTTCTCTGTTAAAAGGTTGATGGCGAGCTCTGTTTGTGCTTGCGCTGTTAAATGCTGCCTGCTTCACTGTCATAAGACTGTTGCTATGAAAACACCAATGAGCGTGAGCGCCACAGGACAAAGTTAACATTGGGAGATGGGGCAGTTTTAAATGTGACCCACGAAATATGCATGGCAACAAAATAAAAGATAATTCATACAGATCATACATACATACGCCACTCACGTTCCTGCTAGCTAGCTATCGCTAGTTTTCTACTGTTTTGGAACCAGCCTCCGTGTTTCATGTTGCAGCCTGGAATAATTCCTGTTTATAAGACAACATTTTACATACGTTTTGTTCATTTAACTGCATGATTCGTTGCGGTTATTCATTCCAATCAGCTCAGGCACCGAAAGGAAGCATCGAAATCTGCGTGACATTTCGGTTTGTTCATTTAGCTGCATGAATTGTTGATGTTATTCATTTCAATCGGCTCAGGCACCCAAAGGAAGCACCGAAAGGAAGCACCGAAATCTGCGTGACATTTCGGTCCGGGTAGGTATCGGTTGTATAGTCCCGGTGCCATATTGGTACCGGTTCTCGGTACCCAACCCTAGTTATAAGAGACTTTCGCTCTGTTCCGTTGTCCATACCCTCCGTACCTTCCATCCTTAGTGTGAGTATGTAGGGTGTTCCGTTTTCCGATTTCCCATTTCCGCGTCGAAAAGAAGTATACCCAAAGGACCCGTATCTGTACTCATAACGGTCAAAACGCTGAGTGTGGAACCAGGGTACACTTTCCACACTCAACGGCCGCCATCTTGTCAACGTAGCTGAAGAGGCGGACCCAGGCAGAGCCGCTCAGCTCGAAAAAGACGGGCTTGTCGCGATCGTAATTTCCGGTAAGTGCACCACGGAGTATTAGATTTGGAACAGCACTCACCTGCTGAGAATCTGCGTACCTAGTGAGTGTGTACTGTGTACTGCGTATAAGTATAGGTACGGTAGGTACGGTAGGTAGGGAAAATGGAACATAGCGTTTGTGTTTTGTGGCAAGCACTAACAAGTTGGCAAAGTTTGAGGGTCTGCCACGCCCACACCTTCCGACTAATGAGAAAATCCAATATAACTTTTAGTCGCCCATGGCTGAAGAGTAGCCGGACCGCATTTCAAGGCGTTACCATTAAAGCTGTCGGAGGACTTCGATCAGATGCGAGGTGTGCAAACGCTGTCAAAACGCATCTTACACTCAAAATGGCCGACTTCCTGTGAACCTGCCAGCATGGCGTCAAGAGACTTTTTGGTGCGTCCAAGCGTGATGAAGACGTGTACCGAATTCCGTCAAGCTACGCCAAAATAACCCCAATGCGCAGGTATTTTTGCAATGTTCTAAGGGGCGCTACAGAGCCATTTTGCTCCATCCATGGACAAAAACTCTACCGAAGATGGACGGTTACAGGCTTGATGTCCCTGGCAAATTTGGTAATTTTTCAAGCACTTTGACATATATTCGATTAAAACACCTCATTTTTGCTTTTAAATTTTTAACTAGGTGGCGCTATACATGTAATGACTGGTTATGGTATGGGTTGACATGGCCCCTTGACACAAACATATAAGAACAATTTGGCCCTCCAAGGCCCTACGGTTCTCGGGATATTCGAAGAAAACTGTGTTGCGCCACCTACAGGCCAGTTGGTGTATAATCATATAAATCAATTAATACACCAACATACAAAAATAATGTGGTCCTCCTAAGCCCTTCGGTTTTCGAGATATTCACAGAAAACTGAATCGCCCCAACCTCTTTAAAAGGGGTCCAGTCCGACGGGGGTGCAACGGATCAAAACGAAAATGATTCCACGCTAATCTAGTGGGGCTACATGCCCACCAAATTTCGTGCACCCCGGTGTTTCAGTGTCCCGGGAATCGTTGACAGAAAATCGGCCGGCTGAAAAAGAAGAAGAAAAAAATCACGACTACAATGAAAAAATAACGACTACAGCTATATGACCGCTCTGCTCTGCGCGGCGGTCATAATAAGTGTTAAATAAAGAATGGTACCAAAACATCCTCAGAGAGCAACTTCTCCCAACCATCCAGGAACAGTTTGGTGATGAACAATGCCTTTTCCAGCTCTGCGCGGCGGTCATAATAAATAGGGGATTACAGTTGGATGTTTAGGCAATGGGAAATAGCTGCAGCAGTCAGTAGGGGAAGACACAGGCCTCTAGGAGAGGGCACACAGCCTCTAAGAGACAAACTGGCCTATTATGGCATCCTAGTTACAAGCATATGTCTCCATAGAAACGAGGGGAGAGATCAAAAACACCAGCCAAAGAGAGAAAAAGTGTCTTTTGCCTACACTGGGGTTAAGTGTATGCTATACGAGACATGCTCCCATGCCAGGAAGAACATCCCTTATTGTGTTGTATCAGAAATCTTCTTAATATGTATGTATGTTTGTATGTATATGCATGTATAGGAAGCATACTTTAACATCACTTTCAAATTTGCATATTGTTCTGCCATAACTGAGTACAGAATAACAAATCCAAGTCAAAACCCCAACGATTGCTTGTAGCACTGGACATATCAGGGCCCTGAACACTGGGTCTCTAATGAGGCCTGTTCAGGGACAGAATAACCTAAAGGCCTCTAACGTCCATGACAATAGCCCCAATCCTATCACAGTGTCTTCATGTCTTCCCTCTGGCCATGGAGGAGATGTGAGTCTAAAGTAAACATGAAACGAATGAGAAACACGGAAACATCGAATGCCACAAGAGACCCCATCCGACGACAGCCCTAATGGGTTTGAGCAGTTTAATCACCGTGCCAAGATATGTATTCTTGTCATGCTCAGAGGAGGGGCAGCAGACTGTGACTGGCAGAGGTGGTCCGCGGGTGGCACCCTGCTGGTGCTGTGGGCGATTTCTCTGTGTGCGCAGACTAGCGAGTGGAGAAGGGCCCCCTACTGTGAGACTCCACACATATGCCTGTGAGAGCGGGGTCTCGCTCAATGGGAAAAAATGTCAGGGTGATCTATCTGAAGAAACGTGAGCTTCAGGAGGTGACAGCCAGCCTTCCACTGGCATTTCCTGATCAACACTGAGGAAGGGAGAGAAAGAAAGAGAGTATTAATGTCATAAAATGGAGAGCAATATGAGGAGGTGCGTCTGACATCCTCTCCTTTTTTTTCTTTTCAAGAATTTGAGCCTTTTCATCTGTCAAAATCGTGTACTACCCTGATATTGACATTTTCATGTAATCCACAGTGTCACTGAATCCATTCCAAGTAGCCACTGAAAGGGTCTTGAGCACTGATGTTCATCATATTTTTGAAGCCTGTTTCAGACCAGGATCTAGTTGGTATGAAATTTGTATGAGGTGCGTCACCATCCATTTTCTGTTACTTAGTGACAGATTCTTCCCTTCCCCTTGTTAAGGATGTCTTGGGTCATTTTACGGTGACATTATTCCAGTACACTTGTTTTGACTGCACAGTGGCTAGGCTGACCGCCTTGAGCTTGGGCTTGCATTTGACACACCTATCTAACTAAAGTTACCTAATCCTTTGCATCATGGGTGTGAGCCTCTTTGAGCTGCTATTATGACTCACAATGGCATGAACATGGACTTCCTTGCCTAAGGCACCGTCAATATAACATGCTACAATAGCGTACCATGCTGAAAAATGTCCAACCCAAAACTCCCTAGGTGAAGGTACAGATGAAATATGTTGCCCAGCTATATAACTATAGTAATTAGCTAGTCAACACTACGGACCCTAACACAGTATGCTATGAATCTGCCACTCAGGCAGATATTTCTCTGTCTCTTTCTGAGATCTCACTTTTCCCTTTGGGATTGAGTCATAAGAACTGTGAAGAGTCAGCTTTTTCTATAATGAAAGAACTAAATAAAAGCTACTGTTCATATATTTATTTTCTACAAATGTCATTACAGTTCTAAGGGAACAAACACTTTCTGCGACCCATTCTGAGTAATTCCGCAACCCACTTTTGTGTCACGACCCACCAGTTAAGAAACACTGCCCTATCAGACATGGCCATATTGTATTTAAAAATTGGTGATTTTTTTATGTGGTACCTACCGTGCATCATTCATTTTAAATTGAAAAAAACAGATTGCTACTTTGTGCCGAGCTTCCAGAGTTTCCTGTGAACTGGCAACATTTGCTCCCACTCACCATATAACCTTGGGATTTTTAAGACAGAGTCAATAATATCTGCAAATGTATTTTGCAGCGTTCAATAAGTCCAACATTAACTGCATTTGCAATGCCTAGAGGTTCTGAATATTTAAAAGTATATTTTGATGCCAATTGATTTCTCATATATATATGTAGTGTACCAAGAGAAATACATAAAACTGTGCACATATTTGCTCTACTCCGTTGCTATGGATGACGTCGATTCTCATGCACGAGTTTAGAAGGGGTGAGGACGGTGATTGGTTGTTGACAGGCTCTCTCATTAAAAACTCATTCGTGACGTCTCTCTAACAATCCCACTATATCGACTGAAAATAAGAGAATAACCTAGGCTTCAAATTAAGTAATATTAAATAGTTATGGACAGTGCAGTTGGCAGAATGCACACGCATGATGACAAGTTTGTGCATCCAACGGGAATGACACTTTGCACGTTAAGAGAAATATAAAGCGATCAATATAAAATATGGCAATTGCATGTAATCAAGGCAGTAATAATTAAAGCACCCAGCAAACTGTAAGGCTATTATATTTCCAGCCCTTGACCACTTCAAATATCAGCACATGCGGCCCTTTAAGCCCTCCAATCTTAATTGATCAAAGCGAAATGAACGTTAAACGTATAGCCTAAGCGAAAGCCTACTGGTCCCAGGACCAATAGCCACTGTCACCCCAGCGGCATCCAGCTGGTAAGTTCTCAAAAACCTGCTGCAGACCGCTCTCCGTTGAAATGCACAAGTCATCGGTACATCCAACTGTTGGATGATGTGGGGTCTACAGTGCGTTGATAGTTTGATGAATTAAACGGCTGAATGATGATTCCCAGTGTCATCATTTGCGTTTTCCGCGAAGCCAAATATCTTTTGTTTCCAAACATTTCACTTTGGGACACATCGTTGTTTAAAGGCGTCATTGCATCCTGCGCTAATTCTACGACAATATTAATACCTTCACGGTTTAAGCAATGTCTTTTATCAATTCCAAGTCGGCTGCAGCCATCTTACGATTTTTTGTGAATAGGTCTTAGTGACTTAGGAGTCCTCATGAGGAGTTTTAAGCTGTCCTAGACTTAGGTGCTACTTTTAGGGATAAAATATTTTGTGAATTGCTCTTAGTAAAAAAAAATAGGAGTCCTACATTTAAGACTGACACGCCCATTATTTGTAGGAGTTTCTCCTAAATTCGCCACTTATGACCTACTTTTAGCCCTAAGATTCTTTGTGAATACGGCCCCAGATGTGCAGCATCTCCGACATTCATTTCATGTGTACTGCCTTGTTTGTCAGTCTTAGAATTTCAGAAGTAGGAAATTAGAAAGGTTCGGTACACAGGACATCTTGTCTTTACCTAACAAGATTGCTCCTCTTCTCCTGAAGGGATTCATCTTTTGCATCTGATGCAGGATTGTCAGAGAGCTACTCAGCCTCCCTGCTTCCCCTGACGCCATACCCAGCCAAATTACATCTCTAAAAATGAATTTCCTCCACTCTGGGAGTTTTACTTTGCAATATTGCATTTGGTAGTGACCACTTAGTTTTCCTGAGAGTACATCATTTAAAATTCCATTAATGAAAGGCTGATTTTTGATCTGGCAGATGCTTTCGGCACTGCCAAAGGCAAGGCTACAATATTGTTTTGGGTCATCCTTTTAATCTTCCTCTCTCTCTCTCTTTCTCTTTGACCACCCCTCAACCCCCCACCTAGGCACTCCTCTGTCAGATTTTCCCTGTGAAAAAGTGAGGGCCGCCAAAAAATCAGGCCTGGAAATTCATGGACAGGAACACTCACAATGACAGCATTGTCTAATCCCCCCTCACCCTCACACCAAAATCCATTAGCAGACTTAACATCACAAAGCCCACAGAAGAGTCAATGTTTGTACTGCCACAATCCAAAGAAGGCCAGAGACAGTGGGTTTCTGTGTGAGACGTCCATCACAGACACCATGACGGCCACCACAGGGGTCTCCTGTTGGAGAGTTTGGCTCATCCGTGGCCCTCAACACCTCCAGCATTCCCCATCTTCCAGGCACAGTTTGCCCTCCCCACCTCCTGTCTGCTGTGTGCTGGCAGATGAGTGTTTGGTTGAAGGAGATTAGAAGCCAGGGCCTTCTCTAAGCATGCAGTGAAATACAACTCATAGCTCGCTCTGTATTTCTATTGCGTAATGTTGTTCCTTTTTTCCCCTCTTTGTTGTGTACTGCCTGTTTATCGCCACAGGAATTGACTGTATTTCAGCTCACACAAAGCTCCATGATGTCTATAAGACAAGGAGGCTGAGCCACCTGCAGCATTTCCCCAGTGAAATGTGCCTTGGTCCACAGGCTATCCAAGAAGAACTCACTCACAATCAGAGAGTAGGAGACTTTTAATACTAGTGCTACCCAGTGAAGAGCAAAACGTTTGCGGTCACATTCAGACAATCCTTAGTGTAAATATTCCCTAAAAAGACATACCCTGTAGTCTACGTCTGATTTGGATGGCATCCCATGGAAACATTGACCCTCACGGAGCTTGGTGAACTAGGGTGCACAAGGCAACATTTTCCAAATTATAAAAATAACATAATGACAATATTTATAATAAAAAGGGTCAAGGGGGGGGACATGAAAGCATAGACCGTGGACAGAAGTCAAATGTTAAGCCAAGACAAAATGAATGCAAATCACTCATAATAACAACCTACTACAGTGCCCATCATAGGCGTAAGTGTAGGTTACATTGTAGGAAATACAACATGTGGAAGTCATCTTTCTAGCCAGATGGAATCAGAGTCTTCAAATAGAAAATCCATCCGGTTTCGCATTTTAGGGACTCTGGCAAGTGCAGTTATTTCTACAGGTGGCGCTACCAGAGATTTTGAGTCTTGTTTATGGATTACTCTGTGATGTTCATTAATATAAACCCTTAATTGTCTATGAGTGCATCCCTTGTCTTGCGGTCCAAGGAAAGTGTTGCGAAAAGACAACTTTAACAGAACTACATTCACAAAAGTCCTTATGTTGTAGCTCTTGCCTGTAACAAGGCTGGTGAAACTGTCCATCTTACAGACGTTGCAACACAGCGTACAATTTGCAACAAGGAAAAAAATGACATTTTGAATTACCAAAAGTGTTCGAGTGCAACAGTTTGTCTTTGAAGTTACGGGACCAGGAATGTCATAAAGGTGAATGAGGATTTTTCAATGCAGTTTGATTACTCTTTTAATGTGGCCACTAAAAGGGCTGTAAATCGTACAAACCAGAGTGGGATCCTTTCATCAAGGTCATCGTGCCATCAGAGGAGTGTGTCTCATTCATGTTAGTTTTGACAAGCATGCAAGGCATTATCAAGACATACGGTTCTCTCAGCTCTGGAGGGAAGCTGGATGCATGTAAGAAATCAATTAGTCCACAGGCTACCAAAGAGGAGAAATGCTACGCAAGGGATTCCATGGGGAATGCTAACAGATATTCATTTTGATGGCTTGTGTCACTGAAAAGATTTCCTTCAGTTTCATTGGACCCATGCCAGTGGCCTTGCTTATATAAAAACAATCAACAGGACCACCTTTCCAGGACGCACAGACAAAGGTGCTGACTGACACTGGATATTATGGGGGGACAACTGCATTTCGTCATGATGTCATGGGCGAGTCACTAGCAGTGCATAAAAGTGTGAGTGATACATTTAACATGCTGTATCCATGTTTCTATCTGCTTATTACAGTCTGAGAACTCTTCACACTTTTTGATCACACTGAGCTGCTGTGCTGATTTCTGGCAGACGTACCATGGATGATTCTTAGATCACCTTAGATCACATAGGGCCCACCCCCAACTACCCCAAATCAGCACAAGTGAAACACACAGAACCACTGGTCCCTGGCTGGTTAGGGCTGACAGCTTGAGTGCACACATAATGATTTGATGACAAGACTGCACCACATCTCCCTCTTGGTCTCCATCCAGGCAGCCGTCCCTGTGCTGCCAAGACATGAAAGCTGCCATCGGTAGGCTCCGTGGCTCTGAGCCTCAGTGAGGCGGCATGCAGCTGGGGCACAGGTAATGGAGTGAGCCATCACATCCACATCCAAGCCTTTTTGATGTCTGACTTAAAGCGTCTTTGAACATTGGACATGCACTGTGAAATGGGGAACTAGCGCTGCAAAATTAATGATCAGAGTTAGGAGACCAACATCCTCAGCTGCAGTGGTGCTGGCCGTGGTGGTGTATGCAGCTCTGCCTGTTTCACCAAGTCCTTCTCTAAGGCCTGTGATGCTTATCTCAGTGATGCTGAGTGGGCTTGCCTGTGCATGCTGACATGGTGGCGTTCTGTTGACTATCTGTGCATTCACATATTTTTCTTTTGTTCTGTCACGTTTTCCAATATCTATTTGCAACAGTGAGGCACTTAAAACATCCAACCAATACAGCCATCTGTACAAGCCTTGGTGGCAGTGGAACTGGAGGCGACAGGGCACCAGGCTGGAACAACTTCACAAAAATGTTGAGTCATGGTAACACAGCTACTCTAACCTCCTTGTTTATGGACTGGTTAAGGTAACCAAAATATCTTGTAGGAAGGACTTGTGCTGTCACTAGACGTGGGAAGAGATATCACTCAGTGCGTGCACATGATGGCAGTACTCCGATTTCGGCCAAGCCCCGATTTCTCTCTCCATGGGTTCTCCATGGGGGGTTAACTGCTTTATCTCACGGCACATGGCAGTGACAAATCCAGATCTTGGCCGCTTCAGTTCAAACCAAATGTGGAATGTTTACAAGCAGGCATCTGTTACCGTTGATTATACAGTAAATAAGTTGTGAAATGAAACAAAAACACACCACAGTTAAAGTTGTATTAGTATTGATTGATTCACATCGATATGAATGGATTACATGACTAACAAGTGGTGGAAAAGTAATATGAAAATATTTGTTCCCTGAATTAGTGTGTTCTGTCCAAAACAGTTGCGTTTCAGTTTCAAAGTTTCAGTTTCGGTTTCAGTATTTCAACGTGAATGAGAGGGAGCACAAGAACTGAGCGTCTAGCAGCGATTATCATATCATAGACATATATGATGCATGTATATGTCTATGGGCAGGATCTCAAGCACGTGCAAAAGTTGTTGTTGTCCAGTTGAAATCTAGATTCGAGAGACACATGCGCGCGTAGTCCGATTTCCAGCGTAATCCGATCGTTTATCCGGGTGTCTACATCGGAGTCCAGTCGGACTCAAGTCGGACAGGAAATCTAGATTTGGGGAGACACATGAATCGGATCTTCGATTTAAATCGGACTACAATCGGAAACTGGACACATGTGTCCGCACTGATTATCTGTTAGGTGAAAATTCACCCTAGTTACCTCAGGACTCCGGAGCGGCATGTAAGTATATTGATTAGACAAACAACAGCAACAATTGCAATCGGGCTCCCTCCCAGCACAAGGCTGAAAGTGAAGCAATGATTAACACATCGCACAAGTTTTGCAAGGTCTATTGAAGCTTTTCACCTCTGGTCTAAACATGCTCTTGTCGATATGCAGACTAAGTGGCACCTAATAATCGAAGTTACACACACACACACACCGAAAAGACATGTTCCTGCTTACATAAGTACATGATTCATACAAGGAATATATTAATACAAGGCACTTGATTCATATATTCTTAAGTCATTAACAGTGCTTGGAAATTATCATTATCTGTATCTGCTGTCACAACCGGATGATAGTCCTCTACCGGATGGTAGTCGCGCATGCGCTCTATCCGATCAATCGCTATCTCATGGTAGTCCAGCACATTGCGCATGAGTCACTTTGCGACACTGTCGACTGCGTAATTAAATATTACATTAAATATACCCACATTATGCGTGAAGACAACCCTAATATGTTGATGTTGAGCCTTATGATGTAAACCGTTTACAACATTATTCAATATAACGTTAAATAAACCCACATTATGCGTTAAAACAAGCCCTATATGTTGATGTTGAGCATGCACGATGTGCGGGACTACCATCCGGTAGAGGACTACCATCCGGTTGTGACATCTGCATCTGTTCAAACAACCAAATTACTAGAAATGGGCCTATCACCACCCCTCTTTAACTGGGGAACATTCAACAATCAAAATCTAAAAATAAATCAATTGATTCTGTTTTGCATTGGACACTATCTTCAGTAAAGATTTAGAGAATAATATCCTTCAATTGAAGGGAACAACCTTTAATTTCAATGATGCTGCATTCACGTTTCTTGATGTGTTTACGTCACTGCAGTTAGCCAGGGAAATGTGAATTACTATGTTACAACAGTAGAGTCCATTGCTATCTTCACAAATCACTTGCTGCTGTTGTCATGATTTGGGACCTTCTGGCCTCTAGAGGCCGTCTCAAGGATCATCTTCATCGTCCAGGGAACGTCAGGACACGTTTCTAGAGAAGGGGGTCATGTCATGATTTGGGACCTTCCTGCCTCGAGAAGCCACCACCAAGAACACTCTTTGCCTTTTGTGTGAACATGTTCTTTGTTTACTTCCTGCCATTGTTTTGTTCCACCTGCTTGGTAATGAGTCATTAACCATGAACTATTTCTGTGTTTTGGGACATTCCATTTTTGAGAGCAATTAAAGACTTTTTTTGGCACATCTGGCACTTGGGTCCTACTTCTTGCTCAGTGAGTTCCTCACTGGCCCAGAAAGCCAGCGGCCTGGGTTCATTACCTGAGCTCCGGCCCTGACAGAAAGACACAGCCATGATGGACCCAGCAGATGTGCCTACTCCTAGCTTCTCCTTTTCTGAGTTTAAGAAAGTCCTGAGTGGCTTGACGCACCGTAGCCAGGAGAATCTGGCCTGTAGTATTCAGTTCCTGCAGAATAATCTAAACTCTGGCCCTGACAGCTGTCACTTGAACTTGTTGCTGTCTGTTTAAATAACCATGAAATACTTGAAAGTGTGTTAGTGGACACTAAGTCAAAATTCCATGAAACCTATGGCTGATTCATACAGCAAGTTATTTAAAATCTTAAACTAATTAATATTGACTCAAATATAAGGTAGGTTTAAAACATTCTGACATTTATTTTTTAATGGAGTAAATAACACATGCAGCTGCCACCTACAAGTTCTCAGCTTCATTTTCATGTAAAGGTCGTAGGGGTCTGAAACAACCACCAGCAGCTGCGCTTGGCTTCTGGCTTGCTAGCGCCCGTTCGTGATGCCTCCTTTGCAAGTTTCCCTGAGAGTTACCCGAGAACAGTCAGTTCTCTGCCTGCTGTGTGCTGACTCGGTGTGTGAATATAGCAATCACTTTTCAATAATGTGTAGTATATGAAATGACTAGTTAGTGAAATCAAAGTCTGCAAACTTTGCAAATGTTGCAAACAGAGTGGGCATTTTTAATCTTGTGGTGAATCAATGAATCTACAGTGAAGAAAACATAATATCTGACACACAGGCACCGACTTGTCAATCACGGGTGCCTTAATCACCTTGTTCTTTTTTGCCTTTCTGGGTGAGGAGACTGGGAATGGAGGAGAGACTGAAACTAAGGTGCTGTCTCCAGCTGTCTGTATCAATCTGGCCTACCACAAAAGAAGTTCTGACCCGACTGCACCACAGTCCACTGCACATTTAATAACCTGCAATTATCACTGGTGTGAAGAAAGTGAATTGAAAGACTTTACAGGCATACATCATTCTTTTCTAAAGTTCTTCTATGCTGCCAAGATATGTTTGTAAGACAACACTGAAACTTTGTACAATGGCCTTTTTATTCCTAATTCCAATTATTTGGTTTAATTGTATGAAACTAATTCAGCCTGATGTGTTTTTCATTTCATAACCAAATAGTCACATAAGCACTTTATTTTAAAGCAAAGGTGCAAAAGTTCACCTCAGAACATGAAAATATAGAAAATAATATTTGCACTGTGATATTCACTTCTTTCGGACTCTTCTCTGTTGATTCAATTAGAGACTGATAATTACATTATTTGAAAGATGACCCACACACTGAAATACTTTTCCGCTGTGAAGACACAAAACAGCAGTGTATTTGTTTTTCTTCAAGACTTGCATTAGAATGGATCAAATTACCAGGCTTGTAGCGGTGATCCCCAAATGGTTTGTACTATAAAAAGCAACAACAAAACAAATGAAGGAAAGGGGGGGGGGGGGATGTAAACGAAATGGAAACTTATAATTAGGAAAGGAAGACATTGGGGGATTATTTCCTTAATTATTTATTGAATTCTGCTTAATTAATTCCATTTCAGTTAATAAAGCTGTTCAGATGCACAATAGACATATTCCTGTACCTGATGTAATTGAAGTGGCTGGTTGCGGTCTAAAATCACATTATACTATAGCCTACAAAGCAGCTAGACTAAGCTGACCTGGACCCAAGGGATCATCTGGTGAGAAAGAGAAACAGTCATACATCCATGAGTTCAATAGTTATTGACTGAAGCATGTTGTTGACATGTGCGTTTTCGACAAGGTAATAAAGCAACAGACATAAGCAAGAGGTTGCGTACATGTACATGCCTTTGGGGATAAGTGGTCGTGGGGGGGGGGGGGGGGGGGGTGTTGAGAAAGAGAGAGAGGTCTGTTTAGAATGATTTACTCAACAGGGTCACTTCCAGCCATTTTGCTTGCTGCCAAATCATACTTATATCATTGCTGCCAATTAGATTCCTGGGAGTGATAGCACTGCTGGGACCCAGTGCCGTACAGCCTGCCAAGGCCAGCAAGAAGAAAGTTATTTAGGAACAAATTACATTTTTAAAGCACCTCAGACTCTCTGAGGATAACGGAGTGCTCTAAAATCATATCAGCACATCTTAATATCCTTTCTGCATAACATGTGACAGAAGTGATTGTGGAGTTTGGGAAGGGCATCAGTTATTGCCTATTGCATGGAACCAGTCAGGAATAGAGGTGCTGATTGAATGTATCAATAGCACTTTTTAAGGGCGTTTTGTTAGGAAAGAGAAATATGTTTTGTGTTAGAATCTAGTGGCAACACAAAAGCCCTGCTGAGAATTAATTTCTGCAGCTCTGCCAGTTTTAGTAGATGAAACCATAAACATGATGTGGCTGTAAAATTGGCAGATCATAGTATTAACATTCAGTATGCACTTTTAAGGATCAAACACTCCTTATTTTCCCTCTCAAGATAAAAATTTTGACTACATGAGGTTCTTCACGGAGCCAAATATCAGTCCATCTTTGCCAGATTTGTAAGGCACTGATATCGATTTGTAATTTTGTAGTGTTGGTGGTGTTTTGTACCCTTACAAGTGTATCAAATCAGAATACACCTTAGTCATAACAAAATATGTCAATAAGATTGTCGTGTCCTTATAGCAACTGATTCTCTCACAGGAAAAATGAACAAAAATGGAGAGAGAGAGAGAGAGAAAATTGCTCTGGGAGTTTTGTCTAGTGAATAATCTAAATCCATTATCACGAGTGCCTTGGGGCTGGTGTCATGCTGGGCATTTCATCTCCTATGCATCCACCCCATTAACATCGCATAAGAAACATGAATGTTTGCATATAAATTTCCACTAATTAACTGCATAAATCAAAACGTGTTATTTCAGCACCACATTATGAAACACGGATCACATTTTTAAAAATGTTCTTATAAAAATGTCAGAATGAATTACCCCCAAAAAGTGTCAATATTTGCATTATTAATGTTTAACCGAACATGGTGTACTCAAGGAGAGACAAATATATACTTAAATTCCAATTGTAAAAAGATAGAATGATAGAATGATTTGGTCCCATCCAGAGACAGCATGTCAAAAGCATAATTTGGTAAAGAGCTTTAATATGATGTATTCGGTTGCAAGTTATTGACAGGTGTGTTCACTGTGCTGTGCACAGATACCTCAATTACGACACTGCTTCACCTGGAAGTGTAAACTGCAGGCTGTTAGGGAAATCCAATGCTTTGTGCTAACTCAGCTGTCAATATACCATTTTAATGATGCACCCATCTAAGAAATGCTTCCCACCTCCTTAGCCAGCTCAGTATTGAAAATGCATGTACCTGCACTAACTGTGGAACCTGAGGCGGTCTGACCAGGATGCCTCTCTTGTCTGTTTGTATGAGTCCTCTCAGAAGAACATTTGTCTTTTATCAAAGAGGTAGAAATACAAGAAAGTAGAAAGACAGAGCATTCCTCTGAGAAAACTTAAGTTTGAGAGATGAACGTACCAGGGAATTACGTCTATGTGTCTGACTTTTCAACAAGAGGATTGTCTTTGGAGTTCAGTGTGTGTGTGTGTGTGTGGGTGGGAGGGGTTAGGGTTAGGGTTGGGGGGGGGGGGGGGGGGGGTTGAGCTGTGAGGTTCTTTATGTTGACATACAGGAGGAGATTATGTGCAGTGGCTCTGTCCTTTATCCAGAGAGACTATTCACACACACATGGTAACACACTTACAAGTACACTATCCACACTTAGTGGATGGTGAAAATCTGCTCCCTTGTTTGTCAGGTCCAGTAATATCATTGTGATTGATGAGCTGGACCAGGCTGCTCCTACGCCTCCTCTAGCGCTCCCGCTTTAAACCACACGGCCCTCAGGATCTCAGCTGGCCTCCCTCCACAGCAGGGCAATCCCAGGAAATGCTCTTTTCACCAGGTCGACGGCCGGCCCAGATTGCTCTGCCTGCTCCCCTTGGAGAAGGAGTGATTGCATGTGCTTAGACCTTTCAGCAGCCCACCCTCCGCGTGTCAGTGGGTTCAGCCCCAAAGACAGAATGGCAAACCGTAGAGCTGATGGGTCTCATCTATCAGTCCACTCCATGGACACTGGACTACAGGTATGTCAAGTCAGGATGCTGCCCAGTCTCTCTCTGCTGGAGCACACAGCCCTCTGATTAATGTTCATGTGAGAGGTGATGGCGGGAAAGGAGGATCATTGGTGGGGTGATTCTAGCCACTAATTACAGAGCTGTAAAGTAAAGGTTTTTTTTCGTGCATCGTTGCTGTGACATCCTTTTGGTCCTGATCTCATTTGGTCTTAGTCTCATGACAAATTAATTTTATAACTATTGCACATGACACATATTGAGACCTTAGAGAGCTATCTCAGGGACCTACCCACTTCCCAAGCAAACATCTCAGCCAGCCAAGGCTTTTAACTTCTCATCAGCTAAGTAAAATAGGTAGGCCCGGTAGCTGAGGGAAATAGTTAGACAGTGATTAAGGATTCAACGATTCTCTGTTGAATTCCCTTAAACGTCGTCATGAAAACACAAACAACCTTTTCAAATGTCTTGTGTTTAGAGCTCCGTCTGCCTTAAGCTCTACGATGCACAGCACCATTGCTCCTGGGCAGGAGGTGTATTTTATCCAAGGTCATTGGAGGATAGTCACAGCCCTCAACAGAACAGGGGAAAAAAGCCTATTTCTTCAGTTCTTTTCACTAGTTGTACACGCAGCATCTCCAAATTGGGATTGATTTAATGCTGAAAGAAGCCAGTGTTGTGTTCCATCCATGCGATATTCCATCTCGTCTGCCTCTCTGTACACCAAGTGCTCACTCGCGCACATCCGGCAGATTTAACAGGCTTGCAACCACCGCTGTTACGCACTGACAACCGTAAGGAAAGAATCTGAACTTTTTTACACCACAGGTATTTTCTTTGATAAAGGGCGCTAGAAGACCACCCGCTGGGAACACAACCACATATCAGTACACGTGAATCTGTATAACTGGGAAGTGAAGGCTAGATAAGGTAACAGCTTGACAGAGGTGCATTTAAATGAGGCCTTCCCCGTGGCAAGCTGAAGAAGCTGAGGTTCAGCACGGATCAAAAGCAGTGCAGGCCTGCCCTGGGGAGAAAGCTCTGCTCCTCTGCAACCCCATCGTTCGGTGTGAGAGGATTCCTTACCAATCGTCTGTGGTCTGTTTTTTCCTCATTCTGATTGTTTGCTCTTTTTTTACCATACTGTTTTCCGTGTATTAGCAATTAGCTGTTGGGTTTTGCTCAGTCTCCTGCATTTCTCTTTTTCTCCCAACGTTTTCATTTTCTGTCTCTGTCTCTCTACACTTCTTATATTCTCACCTCTATCACTCCATCCTGCCTTTCTTTGCCACCTACCTTCACTTTCTCTCTCTCTATTATCACCACTTCCCATCTGTCTCTTTTCCTCTATCTCTCCCTCTCTCTCCATCTCTCGTTCCATTCCTCTCTCTCTCCCACCATTAGTAGTCTCTCTCTCTCTCTCTCTCTCTCTCTCTTTTCTTTTCACTTCTCGTCATCGAGTGTCTCCCAGGCTGCTAATGAGGCCAGTGTGTAGGAGAGGCATCTGCCTGGGACGAGTGGACCTGACTGGCAGACGTGCCTGTGCCGCTGCTGGGCCCTAAAAACCACTCTGTCATGTCTGATGCCCGCTGCCACGGGGGGGAACATCTGTCAGTGGACACAACCGCAGTAGCCTCCAGCATCGCCTCCACTCCACAACCAGAGTAAGTGAAAAGTTGCTGATTTCCACTAATTAAATTTCCCCTAATTACAGCAAAAGATAAAATACCGGGAAGAAGCCATGATGATATAAGCATTTTTTAACTTAAATCTTGCCATTATGTTTTTCATTCGGATCATCTCAAGTTAAGTTAGGCTTATTAGGCTCCTGGGCTATATTTACAGCATGGATATTTAAGGTGCTTTAGCAGTCCTTTAACACAGATTACAAGGTGCAGCAGAGCCCATAAAGCTCTCCTATCAGTGATCTATTCTAAGTTTATCATTTAATTGAAATCTTTTATTTGCCTCAGCTATTATCTGCATGTCTCTTTTAATCAATAAAAGAGGAATTATCTGATGAAAATGGAAAGTTGCCATTAATCAACTACAGTTGTATTACAGTACTTTCTTGAGCGATGCAGAGCTAATACTATCACACAAGTGTCAAATAAAAAAACTTCCTTCCTCAGAACAAACTCTTACCGAACGTTTTCTTCAGGGTTTAACAAGTTTAAGGTTTAATAGGTTTCAACACCTAGAGGCAGATCAGAGGCAAGAGGTCCCCTGGGTGGGATGTGTTATCTGCGGGTGATGTAATCTGTGCCTCCATACCCAGAAATAGTATCATGTATCATCACTTCCTCTATCTTTGTCAGAACATTCAATGTTTTGCATGGCTATCTTCAACATGTTGTGCCTATCTCAGGAACAATGGAGTATAGTCCGTTATTAGTCTGCGATGGGGCCCCTCTTTGCTGTGGGCCCCCTGTGCAACTGCACTGGCAGCACTGCCTATAGCTACAACCTTAATTTGGAGCCAAGGCGGCATCTGACAGAATGTTATATAATTAAAAATCTGTTACCTCATTCATATTGAGCAGGCAATCATTATTTTTTTCCTGTGTTCATTTTGAGAATTATTTTTCCTAACCCCAGTTGTGTGCTAAATGAACCTGAAGATGCCATTAATTAACACCTTAGCCTCTGAATATCAAATTAAATGAAGATTTGATTTCTTCAGAGAAAATCTAAAGCAAACCAAAGCCTCACAACAAATGATTTCAACAGTCTCTATCTTTCAACACAGAGACCATGACATCCCTATACAGAACAATGAGTGGAATAAATATATGATGATACTGCTTTTTCCACCATTAGCAGTTCTTACCTGGTTGATGATGATGGTTACTGTATGGAGCAGAAACCAGACAAGAGGGGAAAAAATCCAGTTCAGTTTTTACCACAGAATAACCGAAGTTTCACGTTTCATAGTAACAAGCGCCTGACTTGGCAGAGACAATGGAGCTAGCCAGGTGGCTAATTACAGCCCACAGGAATGAAAGGAAGGGAAGAATGATTCACCCTGCTAGTTCACAAGAGCTAATAGACACTGATTTAGATGACGATAGTGAAGAAGAATGTGCTGGTGGTGATGGTGGTGATGATGATGGTGGTGATGATGATGATGGCGGTGGTGGTGGTGATGGTGGTGGTGATGGTCACTGATGATGGTGGTGGTGACTGTGGTAAGAAGAAAAAAATGATGCTGGTGCTGGTTGCCATGACACGTCTTCCCTGTATGCTCCCGACGAAGCAACCGAGCACTGTAGCACAGGAGAGCAGCAGTTTATGCTCAGCCTTGTTCTCAAGGGCAGTATGTACTCTTCTCCCTCTGAGAGCACAGTCCCATGGGCGCCGCATGCCTAGGCAGTGACAGTCACATAGGGTAAAGACTCGATGGGGATCTCCGCTCCTCGAACAATGGTGGCAGCAGCACCAAAGTCAAGTTAAGTTCTTTACTGCACTAGAACTGCTGAAAAATATGCCTGCTTATTACGCCAGCCAGACTGTCTGTCTCTGACTTATACATATCTGTAATATCCTACATCTTCTGGGTTTTTGTCAATAATCACAAATACCTTACAAATAACTAACTACAGTAACATCACAAGCCAAGGTCCTTCGGCATTCCTATGTCTGTTTAATCCAGACACTGGATTTAAGGCTTAGCACACTATCATCGCTGCGCTGCTGCACTGTAGGCTCCTGTTTTAATCAATGTCCTTTCTTTCATCTCAGCTGGGACACACCCATCACTTTCACCAACAGCAGCTGAACACCACCATGAATGATCAGTCCTGTCCCTCACCATGTTACCTCTCCTTAGTTTATCTTTTGTTAAGGACCGTGCTGATTACCAATTTAAATAATGTACTTCTCTAGTTATCAGGAATCAACACATTTCTCCATCTATGACATTTTTAAGATGTCATAATCAAGACTGGTGTAAAAAGCTTTCCTTCTGTATGTTGTCTTTTCTCTTAAAGTCAAACCCCTGCCACCACTTCTAATTACTCTGTTTCTCCAACAGGAGTTGCCAGACACAAGAATGAGCAATCTATCATGCAGACATTTGTTGCAGATGACATTCACTTCTCTCCAATCAGCGTGACTCCTAAATTAAATCCCATCCCTCATTAAGGCTGAGGGTTGGGAGAGCCAGAATGAGGATCTCCCATGTGGGACAAGAAGGCTTGATTATACAGCAAAGAGTGCTACCACAGAAGCTAATAACAGAGAATGCAGTGTATCCTCACTGTGAATAAGGCCAGATTAGCGACAAGGTGATTTCTCTGTGCTAATAGCATTCAGTTCTGACCATATAATCATTCAAACTAATCAGCCACTGATTAGGCTGCATTCCGTTTTTCTAAAGCCCTCTCCCCAACACCACCAACACTGAGACCATCCCTTTCCCCTAAACCATGTAGACACACCACCAAAAAAATCAAAGATGTAAAATATTTAAAATTACAAATGTCTCAGTGTTGGGTGCTGCAAAGCAATTTGTCACTGTCTTCCATAAGATGTGGCTTCTCACAGTAACTGAGGATTTGTGGCTGAGGCAAAGAGAATGAGGAAGTGTAATTATATCCCACCTGCATTGTCTGTCATCTCTTAAAAGCAGCTATTCTCCAACATGACTGTAACCGAGTCTCCTTTTGACAGAGTTGAACCTCTGATTTTGTGGCCATTATCGCGCTCACCAGTTTTTTATTTGCATATAAAATGCAACTGATCGTTTTGCCTCTCTTTTTCTTCCTGACACATTGTCCGCCAGTCCTTCTTTGGGGCCTGATATTTTTGGTGTATATTTTATCATAAATTTTAGTCCAAACTACGCATGCATGTCACCTCTAATGAGACTACATTACCATTTCAGACAGAGCTGAGGCTCAGCTCTATCTGGGGCTCTTGGAGACGTGCGGGTACAAAGGGAATGGTAGAATGCAGAAGCCCTGTCATCACAAATGAAGTGCAGCTCTGGTATTTATTGGGGGAAGAGTCCCGTCACTTTTTCCTGCAGTACCATCTCACACACTTTCATTTAACATGCATCTCCGTTAGTACAGACTGCTTGCAGCTGTTTTAACTTTCTCGTAAAAGGGTGACAAAAAGAATCGTTCCCCCCAAAATAAGACCTGTCCACAGGGTTCTGACAGCGTTTTTTTGGCCATGATGCTCTGAACATTATAAGAATTTGTTCAGGGAAGTCATCAAGGCACTTTTGGTTCTAATGCCTTTGAAATTCTCAACATAATTGATGTCACCCATATGGATAATTAAGGAAGCTGGCTGCGTTTCAGTTATTTCAGTCGAGCAGACGGCAAGCAGATGGTGGAACAAATCAATGATGGGCAGGTTTGAATCAAACCTCCATTAGAAATGGGCACAAGCATAGTTCATATTGTTTAGCTCTTAGATTAAACCACATCAGATTTCTTCAGAGTTATATCAAGATGCATGAGTCTGTGGACCCTCAGCTCTCACTGAGACAAGATAGGGTACAAGCCAGGGGCCTTCATTCGTCCTAATAGGAATAGGAACATCCTGAAGGTGTCTGATATATTGAAGAAATACAGAACATAAATTCTTCACCACGACATGCTGAAGACTGACCAAAATCTGAGTGCTTTTATTCAGACTTTGTCGATGAGATGCCTAGACGAATGCCAATTCTGACATCACAGCAGGCACTCTGACACCTACAGTGCTGTATTCCCAGCTTTGGGATGTGACAAATAGCTTTAAACAGGCCTCGGGAGGAGGTGTTATACTGATGCATCAGGCAAAACGCACATAGCTTGTCTCTTGTTAAAAGAATGGAAAGGGAGGTATTTGTTCTCGTGCAGTGGAGAGGGTTTTTTTTGTGCCACTGAACAACAGAAGATTCCCATTCATCATACAGGCAACTATTCCCTTTGTGTCTATCCTCCACTTTATCCTGTGAACTGAAGACGGAAAAAACAAAGAGTAGGAGAAAGAGAGAAAGAGAACGATGAAAAAATAAACAATGGAGATTCTGTCTATTTTCACCAAACTAAACATAGCTTAACATGACATTTTCTGGATAAAACAGCAAAAATAAGGCTTGTGTGGGACTAAAAGCATTGGGAGTGTTGGAATCTCCTGTGTTGATGGCAGTGTTTGTGTGTGTGTGTGTGTGTGTGTGTGTGTGTGTGTGTGTGTGTGTGTGTGTGTGTGTGTGTCTGAGTGAGTGAGTGAGTGAGTGGTGTATTCTGGATGCTGTCCACACGCCTTCACCTCCCCCTTCCCATAGGGCAGATTACTCCATCACGCACGCACGCACACACACACACACACACACACGCACACACATACACACACACACACGGCCTCCGCCAACCAAGAGATTGTTTTTGACATGTCTGAAGCTCATGATTTTCCTTCAAAAGGAGAGAGGGGAGCCATCATTCCCTCATAATAGGGCTTGTCAGACTGAGTATTTTCATGTCTCAAACAGCCTCTCCTCATCTCCCATGCCTCTCTCCAATTTCACCTCCTCCTGCATTAGGTCAGGGGAACTGTTGAAGTTCCTTTTCCCCATCCTCTCTCTCTCTCTCTCTCTCTCTCTCTCTCTCTCTTATCCTTTCTCAGCCCAAGAAGTGGGCCAAGGCGATCGCCGTAAGCTTCTTACCCAGCATGGCCTGTCTTCCCCTCTGCTCTGATTGGGTGAGAGGGGAAAAATGTATAAAACTCTGTCAAAATGGAGAGGTCCATCTGTCAGGCCCATGCTGTGCCACCGTGCTCGGGCAGGCGGTTAAGGTGCCCCTCTATCCCTCTCTCTCTCATTCACTTTCTCTCTCTCTCACCCATGCCTGCCAAATCTGTCTCACACATGCAAGAATGCGTGAATAAAATAAACTCCTTAGCATCATGCCTTATCTCTCTGTTCCCACAGATGGGCTGGACTTAAGAGAGGGAAATATGATGAAATGCCACTGACCCACATCACCCTGGCATGAGGAGTGACTCTCTAGGTCTTCACTAACCTTTGGTGTTGTAGATCTACTTGCAGCAGAAGTTGACACACAAGTTTGGCCACACATAGTGCAATGCTAAATGCCACTGGTCCCCATATATTAAGGATGACCACGCAATTTACATTAGGGTTCCCATGAGGAAATATACAGAACAACGTAAATTGTATGCTTGGATGTCAAAGATTCTGCTGTACTCTGTATAATAACAACTGTATTCCCCATAAGTCCTTAGTCCATATTTTTTATTTATCTAGATATTTATAATGAAAATGGATAGCTTCATTAGCTGCATTGACTTGACACAAGGAAACAGAACATAAGACAGAAACCTCTGGCTGTTGTAACAGCTCAATTAAATAAATATGAGCCCAGGAGCAGGTGGTGCCATGGAGGAATGCATACTACATAGCACTGCATACTAAACTGACTTGCATGTTGCTCAGCAGCCTGCTTAACTGACACCTTAGGCATCTACCTCAGGAGTGCTTTGAAAGCAGTTTCAGACACTGCTCCCTTGACTCTGCCTGAGTCAATCACTCATGCGACTCACATGAAATATCACATTGCACCGGGGCATGTAAACGTGGGATATGGACGTTTTGGCTATGAAAAGGTCTTGTGGAGAATTGGATACACTGTGTATATACGTATTGCTGTGTTGACCACTCTGGTAATTATTATTGATTTTCTTCTTCTTTTTTTTACAAGCCAAGGCTTTGTGAACGAAGTCTAAGAGTAAATTATAAAAGCCCATTTGGACCATGACCGACCTGCACAATGTTTACAGTTTTGTTGGTCCTAGACTCATAGGAAATGACACTGTGATCTGATAACTGGACCTATTTAGCCTATTTCTATGGCTGGGACATGCAGAGACATGCTGAACGAAAAAAGCAATATTTCCTCAATGTACCACTGAAGTCCAACTACATGAAGCCATTACAAAAACAGGGCCCAATCCCACACGTCACACATGCTGAACTGATATGACAAATATTTGTCTCAAAGGCCACGGGTGTTGCAGATGAGCAATAAATTAGAAAACGCATAAAGCACTCTGTGTTTGTCACAGTGCACTAATGAAGCATATCAGTAGAGATTTTTTTCTCTCACCCTCCAAAACAGCCCGTAGGCTCACACTCAAAAGGCCCTATATGGAGCCTGTAAAAAAAAATTCACTTAGATTCTTTGACAAGCTAACATTATTTTTGTCAAGGTCTCATAAACACATCCATTCTGGAGAATGTATTTAGGCCTGGAATGTAAAATGTCCAAACATATGTTTCCAAACGTATAACATGCAATATTCAATTTCATAATCTTAATCCATCTAAAGCAGGGGTGGGCAATTCATTTCCCCAAGGGGCCATATGAGATAGTGGGACTGTTGTGGAGGGCCGGTCCAATAGGCTGACCTCAATTCAGCATGAAAAATGTGCATGTTTTTGCAGTAATAAAGGTGTGCCCAGACGACCAATATACATGGCACACACACACACACACACACATGAGAGCAAGCTTGCAATGCAATAGTATAAGTATACAAATTAATAGTTATATCAATTTTTATAGTTTAACGTCTGATTCCTAATTTACCATTGACCTCTGCGGGCTGGTCAGGGACAGCCCAGGGGCCGCAAATGGCCCTGGGGGCGCACTTTGCCCAGGTCTGATCTAAAGGAACACATTTGCAACTTCAGAGCTACTGAAAATAAAGCTTACATTCAGACACTCGCTGCGGTGCAACTTGTGGGAGCAGGAGACATCAGCGCTATATCCGATGGATATGTTTTCAGATGGAAACCCGTTAAAAAAAAATAATAGGCTTCTTTCAGTGTTTTTCCTAATAGAATATGCAGTGATTCCAAAGAATAGTCTTAAACGTTTACAGCAAAAGCATATTTGTTTTTTTCTGAGGGTATTCAATGTTAAAAATAATAACCTGTGGCTTTTTTTACTTAACTAGGCTAATAGTATTATTCTGGGAACAAGCTGTAACCTATTTGGTACAGTCGATGTACCCAGAACCCCAGCAGAACCGAACAGGGCAACCGGAGGATGGACATCTGTTAAATGTTTTGATTTGCATAACAAGAGGTTAGTGGTGACCATTTGTCTCGTTATACTGACGCTACGGGATATCCTGGTGACAGGAAAATAACCTCATGCGTAAATTGCAAAAGCAACAGTGACCAGTAGCCTACATGAGTAGGGAGGGCATAACATGGGGAGGGGGGGGGTTGAGAGCTATGTTTATGGTGATGAATTTGAATAGGGGAAACAAAATGTCATTGTGTATATCATGGATAACATTTGTACACTGCTGACTGAGCATTTAAATCAAGTTGCACAAAGACCATATTTTTCCAGACGATCGAGTTTGTCAAGGGGCTTAACCGTTTACAGCAAACATTTTACACTTTTTAAAAAGCCGGCCAGGATATGTGTTTGCATTAACCCATAACACAAGTGTGCTCCGGTTTCCTTGCTAATACATAGACATATCTAGGCATAATGCAAACACTCTTCCAATGAAGGGAACGTGATGTTTTATGTCAGAAAGATAAATCAGACTTGGGCAGTGATGGTTTGTGATCGGCGCATGCAAATGTCCCCTGTCAGAGACGAATATGTCGCCAGACCTTTATCCAAATACACGTTGCAGCGGAGTGTTAAATGTATTAGTTTAAGACAATCCACCCAGACGGAATAGGCCGTTTTATCCAGTTTCCGTCGTCAAACTAGGGTTCACAGTCTTCCACATGGCTAGAGCACGAGTAAACATGACAGAGCAGTTAAAGGCACCCAGTGCAACTTTATAGGCTTGAGACTCGAAAAATAATCATTCAATTTCTAGTCTTTTTTACACGTAGTAAGTTTAAATAACTCCATACCATTACATATCGACATTCAAGGAGCAAAGATGAGACGTCGTTGTGTGGTGAGAACTGATAGAAAATCGTTAACAACAGCAATCGCTGGTGGGGAGAGGCCATTTTTCCATTGACTGGAATCCTACTTTATTTATTGGTGGCACCAATAAATAAAGAAAATTGCACCCACTGCAACTTTTGAGGCAAAAATAAACATTCAATTTCTAGTCTTTTTTACACGTAGTAAGTTTCAATAACTCCATACCATTACATATCGACATTCAAGGAGCAAAGATGAGACGTCGTTGTGTGGTGAGAACTGATAGAAAATAGTAAACAACAACAATCTTTATTTATTGGGCCCACCAATAAATAAAGCAGGATTCCCGTCGGCAATTCTCAGAGTTTTCCGATGAGTCCCGAACGCTTCTGGAGATTCTAACACGCAAGGCAGTGCTGTCTGTTCTAAGGTATTTGCTGAATGTTACACAATGATATTCCGCAAATGTGGCCCATGCATTGAATACAGTTGTACTTTCATGCCTGTAATTGAATACAGTTGTTAGTGAATTCACTGAAAAATGAATTATTATTATTATTATTACCTGTCCGACAGCACACGCAAGTTCGCTGTCCCTCTGCAGCCCGAGTTTCTCGCTTAGCTTCCTCCATTCGTCAAATGTGTCGCCCAAGAGCACACGACACCCATATGCTTCTTATGAAACTTCTGTTTTTTCTGTGGTGTTGTGAAAACACGAGGTCGACCACGCTTTCTCTTCGTCTTCGTCTCGGAACAACTTAGATCATGAAATAGAAAAAGATAAAATAAAGATTGTTGTTGTTTACGATTTTCTATCAGTTCTCACCACACAACGACGTCTCATCTTTGCTCCTTGAAAGTCGATATGTAATGGTATGGAGTTATTGAAACTTACTATGTGTAAAAAAGACTAGAAATGTAATGTTTATTTTTGCCTCGAAAGTTGCACTGGGTGCCTTTAAAACACACACACACACACAGACACTCACCCCGAGTGAAAACTGGGCTCCACAAGTCTCTCTAGGCATAGGGCTTTGACTGTTTTCCGGGCGAAACTGAGGCAGCACCAAATGCAAAGACAAACCCCATTAACAGGAATGCCGTTTCCCAGACCTGGTCCATGACCTTCAATTAAAAGTGTTTATTTAAATTTGCTAGGAGAAGAGGCTAACTGGTTTGTTCCGTGGTGTTTTAATTTTTCATCAGTATTTCACACCAAGATTGTGGCTTACCTCCCCCCCCCCCCCCCCCCCCCCCCCCCGTCTCTTTCTAATTCAGTCAAGTCAATGTTTGCAGAGCATCAGCTTTAAAAAAAGGAGACCAGGAATAACTTGTTCAAACAGCCCCCCCCCATTACACCATACACCATACACAGAGGTACACACACAGACACATACACCAACACCAACTGCCAATAACAATTTACCATTAACAGAAACCCAACCTCTACATCACTGAAGTGTCAAAGATCGCCTAAGTGTTAACTGCAAAAACACCCAAGGCCTCTGTGCCTCTGTAAGCTGAACTCAGATGGCACAAAATTGAATTTGCTGCCTCTGGCATGTAATAAGCGAAAGGTGACAGTCGTGCTTGCGGTCAGGCATTTATTTATTTATTAATTTGTTAAGACTTTCTTCTCTTTATGCTGATGTCCCTGCACTGCTGGAGCCGGATTGTGTGAGTCCATCACAGTCATCCCAGAACATTAAACCGCCAGGCCATGACATGGACTGCCTGCCAGATCTTTCGTTCGATGAAGACAGAGCTCCCGACTTTGGCTTTACAAAATTGAGCTGTGTTAACGGAATTCCAACCTCAGTGTGCACCCCAACCAACCAACACACACGGAGAACAGCACCCTATTATAAATGCTAGCTCAAGGACTATGGGACTGTAAAAATATAGATCTACCAACACAAGCCGGACTTATCTGCCAATTTAGGCCCCAGCAAGCCAGTGGGAAGCAATCCAGAAGATTGATTTCAAATGCATGCAGCCTCTTCCCTTGTTCACAGACTTGAGAATGAACTGCTTAGTGTTTTTTTGTAACCATAATTTGTTTTATTGCACACTTAAACTAGTTGCAAGAGGGGAACTGGGCATTTGCAGAGGATCTGTTGAAACACATCACACCAGCGATATGGCTGACTCTGATCAGAGCAGAATCAATGCGCTTTTTAGGGGGGGGGGGGGGATCGTACATGTAGCGGGGGGCTTGGGAGAGGAGAGGAGCGGAGCACTGAAGCTGTGAAGCTAAGCGGACAAGAAAGGGAAGAAGATGGTCTGTGCTGGGCTCCAGGCCGTTCCATTGATCCTGTCACTCAGGGAAGAAGCAGCTGCTGGCTGTGTGTGTGTGTTAGAGAGTCCCACTGCTGAGTCAGCATGTCAATACGTTTGATCTGAGACACTCACCATCTCAGTCCCAGGTGAGTTTAATGAAGAAGATGACACACACACACACACCCCCGCACACTCTTTCTTTCCCACACCCTATTCTCAGAAGGAGATTGTCTCGGATCAGCATTCATAACTGGCTGCTCTATGACTACGACCATCCCACTGTAGTGCAACACTCTTTGTATTGATTCAGGTCACATGTTGCCCATTTAGGTCACATGCTGGGTGAATGCTTTGGGTTACTGGCATGGAGGAAGCTTGGTCAGGTTTTACAGCCTGTGTCAAGTGGAGACCCAATAGGGAAAGCAGAGTGATAAACACACACAAATGAAAACCACACACACACAAACACACACACTTTCTGTCTCTTTTGTTCTTTTTGTCTGTCTTTCTCTCTTTAACACACTCATACACATTCTCTCTCTCTCTCTCTCTGACACTCTGACCAATACATGTTTTTCTTTCATTCTGACACACACACACACACACACACACACACACACACACACTCCTGCTCTCTCACTCGTCTGAAACACTCCACATCTGTGTCAATCACAGACACACTTTTTCTCTCAGTAGCCCTGTGCTCACGAGGGCAGCCTGGTTTTCATTAGGGCCCTGAGGGAGCGGATGGTGGGCAGCCACTCACTGTCACTCAGGTCAATAATAATGTCTTCCTGCAGGCCAGTGGGCCAGCCGCAAAGCCTCACAGCGGAATGGGGCCACAGCTGTTTAGGCACCCTGCTGAGCCGGTCGCTCTGACCTCCCAGTCTCTGAGGCCCTGTGGCAACGTAAGCAGGACAGAAGCCTTTCTGTGTGTGTATATTTCTCTCTCTCTCTCAGAATGTGGGACCCATTTGTAGGCCTGGCCCGATGGTAGGTACTGTACAGCATGTGATGTTATCTGTGCTGGTGGTGAGGTACATGCTGGGTTATCAGATCTGAATATTCTCTGTATGCTTTTGTTCTCAGCTCAGGCAGCTTTACAGCTATACATGCTTCAGCGTCAGCCCATTTTAACTGTGTACAAACACAGTATGTTCAGTGTTTTTTTTTTTTTTTAATATTGTATCGTAATGACCTTCAAGCCTGGGAGTTAAACAAATCTTTTATGCCAATATAAAGCCAACAGAAAGCTTCTTACAACAGATATACTTTGTCAGAAAATCATGGCATCAAAACAGGATGTACATGGTCTGTCCCACTGGCTCATTCATTCCTAACAGTCACTCGGAGTAGATGGCCATGTCTCTCCTCTGTGACTCTCTAACACACACACACACGCACGCACGCACGCACAAATAAATCTCTCATACAACAGTGTGGCTTGTATATATAGAGATATATATATATTTATATAGATGTACTTTTTTAATATTTTCATTTCAACAAGTTGTAAACACCACTTTTGAAGGAAAGGCACAGTAAAGCCAGACTCAGCTGTACTCTCAAAAGAAAGTAATAGTACAAAAAGCCATGAAGTTCACAAACACAGGCTTTAGACTCGCCCTGGAAAATTAACAGAGATAGGCTGGGTCGGAAAATGGAGTGCAATATGCACAGAGTTTAAGCAACACATCCAACAAAGGAGAAATAAACTTAATTTAAAGACTTTAGCTAAGCTCAACAGTAATGAAAGAAATATATTTTCAGCTCCCCCTGTATAGCCCAACATAAACAAATCATGTAAAACATTTATTTGAGTGGACAAAACATTTATATTTCAATGGACAAAACTAACAGGAACATAAACGCTGCAGTGCAAATTCACATTCTAAACTCAAGAGACAATTAGGGTTGCCTGAGGTTAAACACAAAACGCCACTGGTCCTGTGAGTTTCCGCATCAGTCACTGACAAATAAAAAAATGTGGATCGGATGGATTGGCCTTATTCTTTGGTAGTCACTGGATGTCCATTCTTGCATACTGTGTGATTCTCAGGGCTCTGTGCTGTTCTGCTGTGCACACGTCATTAGGCGGGGGGGGGGAATTGTCTGACGTACTAAAACTGCCCCGCTGATATATCATATAGACCTGCACCATGAAGCCCCAGCATCCCAGCAGCATATCGATACCCATATGCGTCCAGCCTGTTATCCTGGTGGCAGCCACGCCTCCACTCCCTCCCACTGGCATAGGTGGCAACATTCCTTTCATTCCCCTCACGTTAATGAGACGCACAGTCGTGCAGGAGGGGGCACCTGATCGCTGCACCCGCACCGTGTGTGCTGGGATGCCAGAGCGGCTACCACAACCTTCCCTTGCTCTCTCGTTCTCTTCCACCTTCCCTTGCTCTCTCGCTCCCTTCCACCATCCCTAACTCTCTCGTTCTCAGTCCAGTCTGAAAGGGCAGATGAGAGACATGAGGACAAACCGGGGTGGGGGGAGGTAGGGAGGAGGAGGGTTAGTGCATCACACACACACCCCTGACCCTTGCCTCCATGTACTACCTCACACTATTGCTGTTGCCACTGTTGAGCTGTGTGAGCTGTGTGAGGTGATCGCGTAGGTCCTTGGCGGCCTGAAAGCGGCCGTACAGTCTGCTGGGCTTGGAGCACTCGTCTAGCAGGGCCTCAAGACGGCCGTTGCTGACCACGTCAGCCGGGGGGTCGTGTAGCAGGCCTCCTGTGGTGCCGCGCCAGGTGGCGTGGGGTGAGAGAAGGTTCTGGCAAACGGCATAGTAGTTGTGGTCCACGGTGACCCGGGAGCACAGAATGTCCTTGGAGAAGGAGAGGCAGGCCTCTTTGTCACAATCTTCCGCACGGCTTTCATACCAGACATCGTAGCTCTCTGGTTTATCTGCAAAGAGAGAGAGAGAGAGAGAGAGAGAGAGATAGAGAGAGAGAAAAAGACCACCTGATGTGTTATTACATAGATCCCCATTTATTTCGACTGCATTGATGTAGGCCACATCCTGTGTCATTGTATAATGTTTTGTATTGTAGACACTGTATTAATCATATAGATTTGTCTCAGTAATTGGTGTTCTGTTCTACAATAATGTGTCCCTGCAGAGATAAGTGCGCAAGATTTACATCGATTGAAAACACACACACACACATTCGTGGGAGGAGCTGTCAAACCTGCTCTGCAGAAATGAGTTTACATGTACTCTACCCCCCTGACCACCTAAAATCAACCATAAAAACACTTCCCCTTGAGGCCTTCTTTCTATTTCGACCGTCTTGCACGAACACTTACTCTCTCTCTCACACACACACACACACACACACACACACACACACACACACACACACGCACACACACACACACAGAGTATGAAAGGCAATGACCTATTTTAAAGTGAGCCGTCTGCCGAGGGCAGCAGAGCAAAGAACATAACCTCCAGCTTCCTCCTTTGTCTGTGTACTAATGGAGTTGACTGCTCACTGCATTTAGAACCCTTTCATTCAATCAATACCAGAGAAAAATCAGAGGGGGGGGGGGGGGTGCACATGAGGAAGAATAGAGGAAAGGGAGGGAAAACAACTTAAGAGGAAATAGCAAGAAACGAGGACCAAAACACAGAGAGGGGAGATAGAAATAGGCTGAGAAAGTGTGCTTAAGAAACAGGGAGAGCACTTTAAATGGCTAGGGTCATGACAAACTGGCAGGAAGAGAGACTACCGTTCATCAGCAAAAACTATTTTCGGTCACTCTGCCAAAAATAGTGAGAGATCCGCTTTCCCGGTCATTTGACACAAGTCAATGACATGCCAATAACTAATTAGAGAAAATGAAGTCACCATTCTGCCAATCAATCCCTCCAGAGCCAATTATGAGGAGGCCAGAGACAGCATCACAGCACAGCACTTCAGCACGGGCACACTTTAGCCCCACAGGACCGGAACAGCCTGTACGGGTGGCCATACAGCAGAGCTCGCCAGGGGCACAGTGTGTATCTGGGGTCTAACAGACTGGAGTGTTTTGCATAGGGTGGCTGACAGTGCAGATGTCTCACTGAATGATTGGGGGGTAAAACGGAGTATACGTCTGCACTACCGGAAGAGAGAGAGAGAGAGAGAGAGAGAGAGAGAGAGAAACATGGTAGTATGTGGTTCATGTGTCTGTGACCAGATATTCTAAAATAACTACAACTTCAAACAGAGGCGTTGCTTTTCGACTTGCCAGACCACAGGCAAAAGGAAACACCCATAACCAGACACCCACATGGGGCCCTTATTTCTTAGTGAAACTAGGACCACAAACAGGCTTCGCAGCCGTAACCACACAGTGGGAACAGATGAGGATATCTATATTTCATTGGTTGCGTTTCAGTTCGACCTCAGACTGACTTAAGCTGACTTGAGCAACGTGAACTGCCGGTCTCAGTCGGGGAGGGGTTGGAACTGAGGTGACTGACGGGAGATCTTGCAGAATTGTGTTCCTCATTGTTGTTTGCAGTGGATACAGTTTTAAATTACAGTTAACTTTTCATTAAAATTAACATAAAAAGTTAACATTAGGACTGACTAAATAGATTATAGTGGTTATTTAATACTTCATTGTTGAGATACATTCAACAGGTCAGCAGTGCAGAACACATAAATGCAGTGTTTTATGTTTTCTGCACAATTGTATCTTCAGCATAAACTGAAGCATAAGGCTTTCAGTGCCACTGTTGCAGAAATCATCAATGTATACCTGATTTTTTTTAAACTATTCTTGCATAAGAAAACACGTCATGCTTGTCATGGTAGATTCCAGCCAATGAGGGTGATTTTCTGACATCATGAAGGAGTGTCCTAGCTCATACGGTGGTTTCAAAAACAACAGCCACCTTGCTCCCTTGAGGCTTTAATGTCATGCATCATGGTGACATTCTGCAGGGCCGGCGAAAGTTGGACAACATTTCTAACCAACATTGCGTTAAGTCCGCATCGCATTAAGTCAGCGCTGTGCAGTGCCGGATTAAGTCGTACGCCACCATTGACACAGGGCCACAATCAAGCAAGTGGATCTGGCATTTTAGTAATTCTTTATCGGCTGATCACAATGACTCGACCACACCTTATTAACGTTCACACATAGCTCAGTCATTGTTCTATAATGGAGCAAATCATTTCCAGTTGCAAACAGGGGGGTTTACACCAGAGAAGACGGAGGTTTCTTTTGCGGGAGGTCCATACGGAACAAGAAATCATTTTTGGGGCCACAGTATTACATTTATTTATTTACTTTACTAATAGGAATAAACAATTGATCAATATATATATGCTTACCAAGGTAACAACTTGAAGACACCAAAAAAAGACACTGACTTCCTTTGGGCTGTATTGAAATGTGCCCAATGACCTTTCCAAGCATCAGAAAATGCATTTTTAACAGACTAAATGTTCGCTCAATCACAGACCTGGCTCTTAACAATGTCATATTCTATTGGCATTGAGTCGCTGGCATAATGTACGGCCTGAAAGCCAGGTGCGTAAGGAGAGCCATTGCCTCCTAGCGGCCACCCATCCAAAGGCGCAATGCCCTGGAAGGCTGATGAAACACCTGAATTCGCCAAAATGAAAGCGTCGTGTGTGGAGCCAGAATAGTGGGCAAACTCATGAGCAACCTTACAATAAGGGTCACAGATCACTTGAACATTTGTATACATTTGTTAAAGCAGGACAAAGTATTTGCCTACCACTTCAATGTGCTATACGGTGATGTTATTCACCTTACCAATAGGGGTTTAGAAACAGAGCAATGCTTATTAGGAACATTTTGTTTTATCTGCGCTTCATTTAATCAAGACTTCAGTCACTTCAATAAATAAAATTAGGGCCAACAGAGTCACAAGCCACACAATAATGTCCATACCATAGGAATTAACACTATTCCAATGGGTCTTAAGACACACAGCTATCATTTCCTTTCTTGCCGTGAAGTAAGCAAGAATTTAGGTATAGTATTGCAACAACTGAGCCTCTATTAGTTAGAGCTGTGAAACACTTAACGCCCAATGACACACTGGTGACTAATTGAGACTCATTCTTAATGCCTCTCATTATTGTGTTAATCTTCCTTGAGTCATTGTTTTCTTCATCTGTTTTACCACCAGCAAAGGACCTGGATGTTGCCTCTGCTGTGAAATTAGTTTTACCTCTGAAGGTGCCAACGAGGTGCACTTAAACTGGAGAGCATGAAGTCATGATATTTAGCAGTAAGCTTAGCAGGGACTTCAACAGGGACTGGACGTACCGGCAGGGAGCTCACTTAGAAAAGTAGGATTGCATTGTAGCTACCACAGGATTGCCCAATCATAAATCACGTGTCTGTTGTATTTCTATTGCTAGTTTAAGAATACAAACTTACATGTTATCACCTTAGCGTTGCTATTTATAAAATCCCAACTAAATCGTTGATTATATGTCGACAACCAACCCTGTGCCCCCTACTCACTTTGCTTGATGAGTCTCTTGTCAGCCACAATGACGTTCTCTGCGTCCACCACGATGACCTTGCCGTCTCGAGGGCCCACAGCAAAGTTGTCGAAGCTGACGTCCAGTAGGTAGAGGGCAAAGTCAAAGTCGTTGTTGGTGAGCTGCTCGGCGATGTCCATCAGCTGTCTGGCCAGGTCCACGCGTTTCTCCCACGGGGCGTTGTAGAAGCTCCACAGCTCCTCCCCCACGTAGTTCACCGCCACCATCCTCCCACACGCGCCAAGGTACTTTGCAAAGGGCCAGCCCTCGTCCGAGGGGAAACTCTAAGAGAGAGGGGAGATCAAAGAATGACATGATCAGAGAAGACGGATGGGGCTACAGTTATCCCAAGGGCTCATCAAACCCAAGAAACCTACCCTTTTAGAAGGGTGCATCTGGAGAAAGACACATAGACAGTAACATAAAACAAAACAAATGAATTAAAAAATAACACGATTGAAAGATTCGCACACTCAAGAGCAGCACTGTTCAGGTGATATCCACATTAAAGCGGTAGGTGTCTCACATATTAAATGCCTTCAAGCCGCACAGGGTTTTGAGATCTGACTCATTAGAATGTTAGTCATCTCACTAATACCCAGCCACTGCGAGGGAAAGACAATTAAAGATTAAAGGCAAAATTAATAAAGCAATCATGAAAAATTGATGGGTGATTTCTCAGACTAACAAGCCAGATAATGTAAAATGACTGTGGTGAGCGGGAGAAAGTGCAGTCTGGCCTGAAGAATAAAGTTTTTATTTTTCTTACTGTCTGGGCCAAAATTGCGTGCGGTTATCGCTTTCAGGTTGTGGAAAAAAAACCTAACAAAACCGACCTTGACAAAAGATCTTGAGCACAGTGGATATCTGAGTTCAAGTTTCATTTCAAGTGGAGTCATTAAATTTGCATGGATAGCTATTTAATATTTCATAAAATGACTCCAGTAATGTAGGACACAACACACACACACACAAATACTTAAGTCAGATCATATATATTAGATGGCAGAGGAAATGGACACAGCTACCCACACACTTCCGCCCATGTCAGGATGAGTAGGGCTGCACCGTCAGTATGCATGACATCCTGCAGACAGCCACACAATGGTTTGAGCTCCAGAACTCCAGCGCTACCCGATAAAAAAAAACTCCAAACCATCCGGCACAGTCTGTAGAGTTGAACCATGCTCACAGAGAGGAACAATGCTGTGGCAGTAAACAGGTAGTCTTGTTCTCATCTCTGTGAATATACGAAACGGAGGAAATGGTAGATGGTAGCCTTGTGATGTTTCATTTCTCTATTTGTAAAGCCTAGCCTCCAATGTGAGTAGGACCATAGTGTGGCATCACCGACAACACGGTGTGGCAACACCCACAACACAGTGTTGCAACACCCACAACACGATGTTGCAACACCGTGACATAAGGCACCGATTGGTGATCGGCACTGATCGCTCTCAACCTATCAATGTCCTCACTTTCTTTCACAGAGCTGTGGACATCACATGGATGCTGGATAAAGGATTTTGAGGACACACACATGTGCTGTGCTTTTCAGCTTTACTCAAACTGCATCCTCCATCCAACACAAAGACCCACAAATATTCTACACACAATTGAATACATTCTGTTGTATATTCGGCATGAGGAGTTGATAGGTACAAAAACAAGAACAAAGTTCACCACCGAGACACAAAGAAAACCTATGCTAAACAAATTACCAAAAAGCAATGACCACACTTCAAGAAAATGCTTCTAATGCTTCTAATATGTCAATGGAAATATTTTCCTCTAGGTGAATAATAAACACCCATAATAAACACCCATGTGTATATCACCACTTACTTTAATTGAGAGTGTGAAACATGGCCTTGTTTGCGTGCTTCATGACTGGAATGCTGAGCCCTACAAATTTCCTATCATTTTCATTCAATGATGTACTGCTCAAGGTGTGAAACATCCCTAAAAAAAGCACACCACAGTCGAATCTGGTATCATATTTTAAAAACTTGTGTCAAAAAAAACAAAAGGAGGATGGAAAGCCTGAAAGGTCTGACACATGGAATTATACTGATAGACAGTCAACAGGGGGAAGTGGACGGTCTTAGTAGCATGCTCTTTGACCTTCAGGTTTGCAAGCCAGTCAGAGCTTGAGTCAACGAGAAGGCATGACGTCAATTTGCTTACACTTTTGTTTACTTTCCACTCTGCTGACCACAGCAAACAGCCTTGGAGGTGAACTTATAGTTAGACCTACTATGGCTTTTGGCTCCTGTCATGTCCTAGTGATATCCCTGTCAGGTGGGGGTGGGGGGCGGCTGGGCTAGCTCTGTGGCCCAAGAGAGATTAATGACTTGATGGACATGTCACACCTCCCCCATCACCACTACTACTACTACTACCACCACTCTACTCCGCCCGCCCGGCCACCACCCCCTTCAGGCTCATCCCATGCTATTCTCAGCCTCACTGAGCAGATGGGCCATGCTTTCATGAGGGGGTGTAATGCATGCACATGGTCAATGGGCACCTTCTCTTGAAGTAGACCGTACAGTGATGCAACAAATGGAGGAGAAGAGGGGGTGGGGGTTAAAGTAAATGGCATGGGCTACAAAAACACAGGGGTGGACAAATCCTAGTATTTTTAGCTTGCCCAATGGGCCAGTGAATGCTCCATTTTGCTTGACCAGACCCTAGATGTGTTTCCCCAATGTCAGTATTATATATACGTGAATTGACCTTGTCCGGCAGGCAATAAGGAATAGAAAATAACTAACCCAGACTCGGAATCTGCTTGTCCCGGGTTACCCGGGCAAGCGATTTGTCCACCCCTGAAAATAAGAAGTAACATGCTGATAAAACGGACAGCATTGGGATTCTCATCACACACTGGCAATCTCAGCTGCCCTTCCAGAATTATTCCTCTTCAAGCCTGAAGCAAAGTGGCCAGCCCATGCCCTTCACATGACTCTGCAAAGAAAACAGGACAACAACTTGTTTTCCCATTGACACACTAAAAATACAAGGCCACAAAAGCTGGAAGCTAGCAATTCAGGAAGCATGCTGTGAGGACAATGGAATGGCCTCTGCACTATACAAGAGTCAAAACTTGATATGCCGTCATTGTCAGAAGTAAAATGAACAACAAATTGGGAGGTTTCACAGGCTATCGTGCTGCAGTGCCAGAAAACCTTGCTGTGTAAGGAAACTCAGTAATCAGAGATTAGTTTCCAGCCTCAAACACTTCATCACAAAATCATGCTAGGCTCAAGAAGGTTAACTTAAAATCTGTGGGCCTTCGGAGGCCAAGGCTTGTGATCACAATTAAACGTTTCATGAACAAATACCAATGGCATAGGAATGGATGCAATCAATCAGTGTCAATACTGTTTGGCTGAGCTGCCCTGCTGTGTCATTACACTGATGGAAGTGCTGCACAGGTTGATAGGGCAAACAGGGCACCACGAACAAGGCTAATCAGATTCTATGGATCCTGCTTGGAGAGTGAGCTGATATTGCTGTTTACTCCACACAAAAATCACTTTTGTCACAGATGGATTGTGAGAACAAAATAAAGGAGGGCCATGTGAATAATAAGCACTTTAGAGTTTGGCTCTTCAACAGCTGAAGTCAATCATTAGCAGAAGTGGAATGGAATCAATGAGTTTCAGAGGTGCAGAGGGAGTTCAGAGGCATTGACTGTCTCGGTTGAAAAAGACCTGCAGGTGTCCAATACAGCAGAAAGTAGAGACAAGTGCTCTGGCACCTATCCATTAACACAGCATGTAAGACTGTACTTCAATTTTGCAGATCATTTGTTTCCAATAAGACATGAAATTCAGCAGCCAATGATTCTGCAACTGGGCCCAACTAATGATGGAACAGTCCTAGCTCCTTTCACTGATTAACACATAGCATTTTTAATGTCAACCAAGAACAAATAGCCCTTCAACTTCGTACTGGGATAGAAAAGTACAGCATACTTAAACCCAGGGTCATACCCAATAAAGTAATGTAAAATGATGTAATTTATCAAAATGTTACACTCAATTTTAAGTGGCTTAGGTGTTACTTGTCTTGTATACAAGGTAGTCTGCCTGTTCTCCTAGGCTGCTTGCAGTGTTGATCCAATTGATTTAAATCTACACGGTTGTCACAAAATACTGGCATATGTACTCAAACATTTGTATGTGCCCTCTCTGTTTCTGGACAACAGCAACTCTGTTGGAGGGCTGGTAGGAGTCTTACCTGCAGCACCAGAGGCTCTGGATTGAAAGCTAATGTCATGAGCAGCTGCATCCTTTCCGTGTCCTTCAGGTTCTTCAGAAGGAAGCTTCCGGAGTCCTTGGTCTCAGCATACCGCCTCACAATCCGGTCTAGTAGTCTCTGTGACGGACAGTGCACCAAATCTGACCAGCCCTCCACCACCTCAGGGGTCAGGAGACGCACATCCCCGTTGAGTCGTGCAAACTCCGTCTTATACATGGACTGGATGAGGTCACAGCGCGGACGGCCCGTGGCCCGCTTGCAGATCTTCTGGTCGATGTCAGCCAGCTCCTGGTTGGAGCCGAGGCGCTTGAGCACAACCCGGCGGGATCCTTCTCGGGGCTCCCCGTACTGCGCGAAGTAGACGTTCTTGACGTTAAAGAAGTCCAGGAACCGGAGGCGGCCCCATGTCTCGAAGGACACCTGGCCGTTCATGAATTTGCGGCACCAGCTGGTCCCAAAGCAGGCGGGGCACTTGTTGAGGCCCACGAAGCGCCGGTCAGTGAGCTCGTTCCGCTGGAAGGAGGCCAGCAGGCTATGAGTGTTCATCAGCACGATCACAAACAGCGCCGCCACCAGCAGGAACTTGCCACATCGGTACAGGCGACCGAACTTCAGAGATAGGAAGCGCAGCATGATGCCCAGCTATCAGGGATGGGGAGGGGAAGTAGGAAGGGGTGAGGGATGATGGGGTGAGTTGAGACAGAGTCAGCGTCTAAGATTCATCATCATCATCATCATCGGCTAGATCTTCATCCTCATCAATGTCACAGTCGTTTTCCTCGCCTTACCCTTCATCCTCACCACCACTGTATAGAAAGTTCTGCGTGGGTAGCGAAACAGTAGATTAGAGCGTACAGATTTGGAAGCTGTTTTCCGGATGTCATCTCCAAGCAGTGGTAAGCCTCCACCACTGAACCTTTCATAAAAGAAAAACAAACAAAAACACAAACATTCTTAAGGGATCACTTGAATCATGAGCAAACTTTATGAGTTCATAGGTAGCCTTCTGAAGGGGACCATTCTCAGTGACAGCTTTTGAGAATAAAACAGAGACAATGTTTATCTCAACCATGTCCTCACTTACAGGGTTTCCAGAAGTGGCTGAACATTGTTCATTCCGTATTATATGTTCATGTTTTAAATGTTGTTATTATGTATTGCAGATGGTCATATCACATTAACGTCACAGGATATTCAAGTTACAAAATGTAAGTTGTAGAGGAAAGAAACTCATACCCTGAGGAATGTGAACACTGGTTTCTGTTACAGAAACTGCATTAAGCCACTTAGAACATTTTGACAGCGCTTGAATGCGTTCGAAAATTGGCAAGAATTTCCTGGCCTGCGCTGCTTTTATTTATTAGACCAGGGGTAAATAAAGGTACACCAAACGCCGCACCTCTCACAGGAAGCAGGACACACTTGGAGACCTTTGAGAGGACTTAAAGGCTGAGATCACTTACGCACACAGCAGAGGCATTCATTTAGCTCAGGGACTCAACACTGATAAAGAGACTTCCTTGCCAGAATACCTTAAACTTGAGCATACAAATGATGCAAGGTTTAATGGACCATTGTAAGGACCATGCAGAGGGCTGATCATTGATGGACTGTTCAAACATAAACACAACCACAATCATCTACTTCCATGCCGCAAACTGAAAGTTAAAACTAAGTTTAAGAGATTTCAGGCTTCTAATGGAGGAGTATTCAGTAATTATTATTATTATTTTTAAGATGATGTTGCACATGTGATTGTGGTGAACTGCATCTTGAAAGTCGCATATAGGAGGCCAAAGTCTAAAAAGATCTGTCAATGTGTAAATACATGAAGGCATCAGATTTTTTTCTTTTCACTGCACATGTGGGAATTTCAGAAGTCAAAATGTACACATGCCTTTCTCCATTTAACTGCCTTGCAATTAAAAGTTTCAATGGATTTTTCAAAGTTTTTTGCTTCCAAATCACAAAGAGCACAACTCAAACCAAGAAATTGCCAGCTACTTAGAAAGTTGGGTACTTTATCTTACGGCTTCCTTTTATTATAAATCCTAAATGAATTCCGCTGGCTCAATACATAAAAGAGCTGTTACAATCTCTACCATGTGATCTTTACAATTAATTTTAATTGGCCATAATAATTGGTGAGATAACAGGAAACTAAGGATATTAGGGTCTGCTAGGGGCTATTGTATAAGACTGGACAATAGTGTACATATCAAGCTCTTGCCCCAACTTCACGAACAAGGCAGTATAATGAATTGGTGATAATAATTACTGAGATAATCAAGGCACAGGAGAGCGTAATAAGAAATCTCCTAGAAGCTACTGGATAACATTGGACAGTTAACATATTTAGCCGCTGTCCCCCGACTTTAAGAACAAGAAATTATAATTACGCTCAAACAACTCCAATGATTTCTGCCAGCACTCTCTGATCACATCCAGAGCAAGGCACTCTAAGGCATTCATCACAAATCTGCAAATTAGGTCACATGAAATTCAAAACAATTAGGAGGTCTGAATCCTCTCGACAAACAATTTGTTTCCTGAAGCCAGCTCATAAAAAGAGTCCTAATTAGAGAGATGGGAACACAAACACATTCCTAGAAATAGATGGTGGGCTCAACAAGTGGTCCACACTGACAAGAGGTGACTGAGGAGTTGGACACTGAAGCATTTGTTTAAAATGTCATTTTTAATGTATGACCTTATACTCTTCCCTCAAAAGAAATGGAGCAGTCTCAGAGTAAATGTGCAGGCCTAGTGCCTTACTGGCAAAGCCACACTCAAGGGTAGGTGATCAAAACAAGCTGCAGCAGGTTTGAGCTGCGTTCCACCCCACCACACTGCGATTTAATGATGCTATCAATGCAGCTGTATACCAGTGACAGTGGGCTGGTAGATTATCTAGGTGCAAGCCTAGCAGAGATAACGTCACTGATGAAGCCCCCTTAGGGCAGAACTTCCTAAATAAAAGGCATAAATATTGGACTGCAGAGCTTTGATATCGTCTTCCAAGTTCCTTTGGTCAAAGCACCATTGAAACAGTCAGAGGAAAATATTTGTTTACATTATCAGCATACATAGCAGAACAAATTTTCTCTACTATTTGTACCTTCTTGTTTCTTTATTCTTTTTCCATTACCCAAGAATCTTTGGGTCAACGCATTCGCATAGTTGGATATTTGAGCCAGAATTACTTGTCAGTGTGAATCAGCAGGGAATCAATCACAACACACATGAGGTAGGCCTAACCAGACACAGCACCTCCTCAAACACAGAGGTGAGCTTTACCAATCAGTGCATGCACCAACCATCGCATCTGCTGTGGTCATGACGACCATACCAAACTGTGGTGAATCCCCTGCGAGTGTAGGTCAAGTGGTCATTTTTTAGGGCGCAGAAAAGAAAACACAAACAGGACCATTGTTTTGCATTTGAGCTAAAGTGAAATATCGGCTGTTGCTTTGTCAGACTAAACATTAATCTTGTTTGGGATATTGATCTGCATTTATAGCAGCATGCGCACAATGTCACATACTGTATGTTGCAGTCATTCTATTGCGTTCCATGGTCCACTACAGTTCTATTGCACATAATGAATCTTGCTCTTCTTCCTGTCAAACCAGCAGTGTCCAATGCACCATAAGGAGAACGTAAAAAACAAACAAACAAAAAAACTACTGGGCCTATCTATACCTTGGATGCATTCAGGCTCATCATTAGATACAACACAGTAGAGGGAGTTTTAATGCTGATACTCGAGTAACTACTGAGCATGGGGGTGGGAGGTACAGCCTTCAGCAAATGACCGCAGTGTAGAAAAGTAGAAATTTAAAAAAAGAAAAAAGGCACATGACTCATCAATGCCAATTACATCCAACTCCCAAATGTCCCACTTAAACAGCTTTAGGCATAGCCCTTCTGCTTAGGAAATCAAACAGTAGTGACTGCAAAGAAAGCTCCCTCAGCTCGTCCCCAAGTCCCCGTCAGACCTGCTTGTCTTGAGTTTCCACTTCCGTCTCCTGTCACAGACGGCAACTCTAAAAGAAGCAACAAAAGCTTTGCGGCTTTAGTGCTCAGTGTGGGCAGCAAACATTCGCATGGAAATGAAAACTAAAAGTCTGTTCCATCTCATTAGTCAACTATTTAAGGCTGGAAGCTGTTTTACTGCACAAGTTTGATCATTAAAAGGCTACTACTCTTCAGAAATACATCAACAATTAAAGTTGGAGATGAGGGGGGAAACATTGCCAAGGTTATTGACTGTATGAGTCAATAACGTTTGATTCAACATAGCCAATGCATTCCCCCAGACAGCTTTCAGCTTCTCAAAAAAGCAGGAAAGCTAATATTAGTTATGCAGTGTGTGGTCTTCTACAGGCAAGGGGATGATTAAACTCAAAGAGAGCACAAACGTTCTCAGGCATATAACATGTAAAGAACACATGCAGGCCAACAAACTAAATGTAGTACTGTCCATCTTAATGGCTGTCTAAGCACCTTATTTAGTAACTGATTAGTGATGTTTTTCTCTCACCGGGAAAGACTGTCTGTACCTACAATATCAACTGAAAGATCTATGGAAGACGCAAATAACTACAGGACAAAAAAAAATCTGCTAACCTTACCTGGAGAAAGAAAAACCACACACACTCACCATACAGGCTAGTTATGTCTCTCCACAGATGTTCTCCGTCAGTGCCTACCAAGCACTCTTGGTTGAATAATGAGTTCTGAGAAAGTTGGGAAGGCTTCTGCCCTTCTTCCTAGTGCTCTCAATTCAGACAATATGGGAATGGTAATATGTGGGCCACTCTGACCCACATGTGCAGTGTGCATTGATGCCGAAACCCTTGAGGAAATCCCATATGCAGGGCGCATAATAATTAAACACCCTCCTTGCAGAATCGGGAGAGCCCATTAAACGCACTTAAATTACTTTGCAGCATAATACAGGCTAGTCTACTATTTAACACAATTATGGTCACAGAACTAAACTCATCAAAACTCTTGACGCGTGATGTGTAGTTTTAAAAAGCCTTGTATAACATACACACCTTAGGTAGATAATAAAAGGCATTCGCAACCCACGCGGCAACTACTTACCTAAGCTTCTGACAACCCCATTTCAGAGATGATTCCTTTATGAATTGGTACGTCCTATAATTTTCAGAGATAGCGACATGCCGTAGCCTACAATAACATCTGCGACTACGATACGGCTACCTACTGAACAGGGACACTAAGTAGCCTAGCTGACAAGTACACTGCTACATTAGTTATATTAGTTGCATTATCCTAACTGACGGAATCCTGTTCTGAATGCCAATGGCAATGTATATTTGATATTTTGGTGAATTAGCTTACACGACGTTACTAAATAGGACAAAGTCGTATGCTAATCGAGACACGAAGTTTTCTAAGATGAAATGCAATGGGTTTTACTGTAAACAAAAAAGATCACTTATGCACGTGCCTCGGGCAAACAAGTTCGAGACAGTGTAGCAATTTTCTTTTCTGAACACGATTGCCCTGGTTCGGCTCGTAAGAAAAGAAAGATTACGGGAGCTCAGAAGTTTGCTAACAGCAGCAACCCCTTTCAGTCTTAAAGAGCTTCATATTTCTGCGGAACACAGTACACATTTAGCTGGTTATCATGGCTAATACATATCCACAAGTCTCGTTCCGTCCCTGTTAACGTCCAGGCGATCGTTTTTGTTGAAGTTAGTTGAAGTGTGCAAACAGAAATTTTGTCCTAACAAAAATATTTCAATTTTCTTGGAAATAAGATTAAGCAATACGGAACACAAATCGCGTTAGAAACACGTAACATTTGAGAACCCCGAACCCTTACCTGTGTAAAAACTAAACAGTCCAGTTGTCAAATGGCTTGAAAAGGGAAAATTTGCGATCGATATAAACTCTTCTCCCACCAATAGAGTCTTGATCGCCTGCGCACAGTTTTACAATCTCAATTTCTTAAGCACCTAAGAATTCCAGTTTTTAGTCCAGTAGATTAGTTTACCGAACAGAGATCATCTACCCTTTCTCATAATCCAGGCACAGTCGTCTCAAGCATTCAAGCAGCGGCACAATAGCTCTCTGACTTTTTTTCCCCCAACAGCTCTGGATTTAGTATTTACGACCCCCTTGTCGGTTTACAGCATTTGTTGCTAGGCAGCGAGCTCTCAATTTGTCGCTCTTCGAACCCCTCTAATTAAAAGCAATTTGTTGATACTTTGCATATGAGGATACTCAGGGACGTGCAGTGAGGTTCGGAGCTGGTGAGGCACAGAAACCGGAAGTGATTACGTCATTTTGAGCTCTAGTTTAAACTATATATATAATGTATATATACATGTATATATGTCTATGGTTTTAAAATTGTCATCTGATCAGAACTGAAAAAACGTTGTTTTATTGTCTAATACCATTATTTTCAAACGATTGTTTTTTTATTGTATTATGATGAGTTATTAATAAGATATTAATAGTTGCAAGCTAGTGTATGTAGCCCTCCCACCAATGATATGGCTCATTTCATTTTGTCTGGAGAAAATATAACTACGGTGGTGGGATGCTAATTTAAATGACCATTTAACCAACTCGGACAGCTTCCAAAAAACAATTCCATATTTATTTACACAACATATTAACATGTAAACAGTTAAACACCGCATACATAGCACACAATACCAAAATGTTCTACTGGCCAGTATAATTTAAAGTTGGTGCACTTTCGTTGGAGCTCATAACCGTCAGTTTGAGGTGAAACAAAATGAATCCACTCACGATTATCAGTATAGATCAGTGAAAATCCGCTGTCCTTTTCTTGAGTGAATGCAGTCAGTGGCTAGTTTAGCTCAGGATTAGCACCTACCTAGTCTGCTCTCAACTTCAAGGCAACTTTCCTGCATCAACAGCCTTTAGCTTCTTTAGGTTCGTGTTGCGCATGAATATGTAGTCCCGTTGGGAAACGTGAAATACTCCAATGCAAATGTGTAATACTACTGTGTTAACTTAAAATACTTAAACGTTCTTAGTTAATTCAACATGCCTCAGGTTAGCAATGCAATCTTCCATTTTCGCTGTCAAACTCAAGTAGAGAAGTGAAGAAGAAAATCCAACGTCAGATTATATACCCAACAAGTGCCCTCTCGCTCGCCACCCTTCTTGAATCCGTGGTAGTGCGTGCCTCCCTTGCAATATTTTTCAATGCGTTTTCAGCTCAACTCAAAAGGTTCTACGCTTGCGCACGCATGCGTTAAACCCAGTTTGGAGTGATTTCGCAATCCTAGGGGAGGCACTGCCTACCCTGCCCATAGACTGCAATGCATCTGCCTCCCTTGACCGCACGTCCAATGTTCATTGGCTGATCACTGGGAACCGGAAATGCTCAAATTGAGCGATTTTGATAATAAAAATGCTCGAAATGATCGGAATCATGCAGAAATGACACTCGTAACACAGATAACTAGAGAAATATGAATATTTATTTTATAATACATAAATATATTTATTATACAAAAAAAAAATATATTTTTTTAATATATATTTTTTTTTTACTTTTCAAAATGACAGGTGAGGCTCTGCCTCCCCTGCCTCCTATGACTGCACGTCCCTGAGGATACTGGGGAATTTAATGGGATTTCTAATTGAATGTAGATTTCTTGTTACATGAAAGATAACCAACTGTAGAATTAATTCAGTAAACATTTTATTGAAGGCCCTGCAGCCTGCATTCAGCGGAATGCACATTTGCTATTTCTGTGTATTTATCTTTTGTAGGTTTCTCTACTATTTGTAATTTGTAAGCCACTGGATGTCCTAAATATCCCTCGGGATACATTTCCAAAGTATCCATCTATCTATCTAGCTATCTATCACATGCATAGAAAGATGCAAAACATCCGCCTCCTTCGGAAATAGAACTATCAGGGGGAGAGAGAAGTGAGCGAGCATCACTAATGAATATTTCATCAGATCTTAAGCCTAAAGTAAGTAAGTCAGCCGCTCTCTATGGTGTGCATTGAGGGCAGACTTCATGTCAGACAGGCTCATTCAGCCCACACAAGTTGTAATGTTTCGACATCTGAAAGCCCTATAGCATTGATCTAAAAAAAAAAGACTGGATCGAACATCTAATATTTCAAAAGGGCAACCACAGCAAAATCGCAACAGCCATCTTGGGACCACTTTTGAGGCCCCATTGGGACCATGGTGTTAGGAAACAAGGCTGGTATGGGCAAACAGCAATATTTTTGTATTAAATACAGATGACGATAGGTACATTTAAATCTTTATGCCCTAAAAATGTCACCTCTTCTAAAATCCCATTGTTAGTTACTAGAGCAGTTTTTCTTAGCGTTGTTTTGCAGGCACTAAAACTGACCTTTTAGTAGAAGTAGTAGTCATTTAAATTACATTCAGCCACCACTGTTTCAGGGTAGTAAAACTGGGTAAACTGTCATTGGACACAGACCAGGCCTTTTCACTTCCTGCCTTGGCAAATCATTTCATGAAATTGCATCCAGTGAAAAACAAAACATTTAGATCTGAAATATATTCACCTTGCAAGAAGAAGAGTTTTAAGCTGATATTCTTAGTTTGCAATGCCCTTTTGGTTAGCCTATGCCTAAGCTGAAAAGTACAAGGAACTTCCTTTTTATTTTCTGCTTATAACAGCCAAGGGCACAACACTGCATCCCATTTTTACCCATGATCTCAGTAGGCCTACTGTCTAAAGTTTATGCACGATAGTGGTCCCAACCGAAATCAGCTGGCTTCTATTTTGATAGAGCAAGAACAATAGGTTGCCCGATCCAGTCTTTTTTTAGAGCAGTGCCCTACAGAAATGAGCTTCAATGAGTTTTCATTGCCTGAGGAAAATCCATATATTTCACACATTCACAATGGGCTCTGACTGTATGTATAAAATTATGTATTTTATTAACTGACCAACCTTTGTAAATGCCATGTTGGACTTTCCCCTTTATACTGATGCCCTCTAGTGTTGATATTGTAGCAGTGACTGTTACAGACAATCTGTCGCAGAGCCACAGACATTGAAATTTCGCCTCCAGAGAGTTTGTCATGACATTGGTAAGGGGCCCATGAAATTGGCCATACAGGGGAAGAACCGTTGGACAGAGTCATTAGTTAGGGCAGGCCTGAGGTTACGCCGCTCTGTCTGTGACATGGCTGTGGAAATCAGTGACTGTTTTCCATTGTTTGAGAGTAAACAGAATTTTGAAATGTATTACCAAGATGCAATTACGATAGATAGATAGATAGATAGATAGATAGATTACTAATGACTGGTGATAAAATTGTTCTTCATCACCACAACCTATAACTATATACACACATACAGTATAAGGCAACTTAGCTCTGTCCACTCACTTAGTCTTTTTTGCTGTCACAGTCTTTCCACCCGATCTACATGCAGAAAGCTTACAGCTGCCCATTACCACCAAACCATTATGCATACATTCTACTCTGCTTATAATACATACATACTGTATGCCAGCCTATTGACCCGTATTATAAACAAATTGCATTGTTGACATAGTTTTCTGCTTCATTGCTCTGCTTGTCCTTGTAATAGTAGGACATAAAGGACACTGCTACTCACAAGCTATTCTACAACCAATTTCTTTGCTGGCTACTTGTATGTTTCATGGAATCATGTATGTATTAAACATATGCCGCATGTGTACTAATATGTTCTGTCTTCTGATCCACCTGCTTGATTCTCTCTCAGATTCTCTCTTTTCTTTCTCTCCTCCCTTCCCTTCTGCCCCCCCCCCCCCCCCCCCCCTTCCTTTTCAATCTCAATTTCTCTACCCAACCATTCCCAAGCAGATGGGTCCCCCCTTTGAGCTGAGGTTGTGCTCAAGGTATAGATAGATAGATAGATAGTGAGATAGTAAGATAGTGAGATAGGGAGCGAGAAAGGGAGAGAGTAGGAGAACTGTCTGTCTGTCTGTCTGTCTGTCTGTCTGTCTGGCTGTCTGTCTGGCTGTCTGGCTGGCTGGCTGCATTCATGTATACATGTCTGTCTGTCTGTCTGTCTGTCTGTCTGTCTGTCTGTCTGTCTGTCTGTCTGTCTGTCTGTCTGTCTGTCTGTCTGTCTGTCTGTCTGTCTGTCTGTCTGTCTATCTGTCAGTATGGAGAGGTGCAAGTGAAATACCATGCCCTGAGGACAGAATAGCTTTCTCCCAGGCTATGAATGTGTCAGTGGTGGGCATGAGCAGGTCTCATTAGTCAGGCACAGGAGACGAGCAGAGAGGAGAATGCTGTCCCCAGCAGAACTCAGCTCATTAAGCAAGCAGCCCAGATGGACCCGGCCTGGAAAAGATAAGGCTATCATCACATTACCGGGTCTATTCGATGGCCGGCCATCAGGGAGCAGGGTTCTTGCAAGCTACAGTCAAATTTAATTTACCATCAAGGTAATTAGCCAGCAGTGGAGACTAACCTCACTCTTGGGCTGCTATGCAATGGAGCCTGCACAGGGAGTTGCGTGTGTGTGCCACCCATTTGAGCTTGTTACACAGATATGCATCATTTGAGTTGTTGCCGAAGCATCTGTCATCGAGCGCTTTGTTTGAGCAGCACAGGCTGTGGTGTCTGGAGGTCCTTCTGTTGCATGGGTAACTGATTTAGTGGAAAATGTTTCTTGTACACAGTTTGGCAAGGTAGGCAGATGTTGGTTCAAGAGGAGTTTCTACCCTCCCCAGGCCCAAATTGAAACTAATTGTGCTTTGTCTATTTGCCAGGACCGGCTTGGTCAGTCCATTGCTGTTAAAAGGGCCAGATACTATAGTTTGCTGGAAAAACTCATATAGCAGCAACCTGTGCTGGTGCTATGGTGGTGACTCTCTTGCTGAACAAGTTTGGTGTGGCTTAAAGGTACAGTCCCCTATTTTAGCCGTTATAAAGTTCCAATCAACTTCCTCTTCATTTTCTCTAGGCCTACTGTGCTGTCTCCTACCACGAACACATCCTGTTTTTTCTCCTGTATCCACTAGATGGCGGTCACATCCCATATGCCAGTGAAGTACTTTAAGTGCATGAGAAAGCCATTCATTTCACTGAAATCAGGGTCTTAATGAGAAACCCTGATGTTTCAAGGCATGGGGCTTCACAGCACATCACATTCTCCTGCATGGAATGGGCTCTGGCATTTGGACTTAGACTCACACAAAGCACAGTTACGAGTGTGGCACACACCTGCCCAGAGGTTGGGATATTGCCATGCATTCTCCTTGGACAAATAGCCCCTTGTGAAAATGGCATCTCAGACAAACTAAAACAGAGATATAGTAATAAACACACACACACACACACACACACACACACACACACACAATATATACATAATTACATATATACATGCCAGAACAGAGAGAGGTGGAAGGGTCATTACCATAGGATATGGATCGCGCTGTTCAAGCAGTTTAAATGCAAATGAGATACTGTATCAGCTGAAGATGCGGTCTGGTAGCAGAGTAATTTTCTTACATGCCCTGTGTGCCATGTGCACCCAATAACATGAGCATAACATTGCACCATCAGTAATGCTTTCAGATAACTGTAAATGCCTTGGGGGTATTCTAGTCTAATGTCTCTGTGTGCTTTTGATCTTTTTACCCAATTGAGTTCTTCAGTGCTGTGATATTCTGGTATTTGTCTGTACTTTGTGGTTACTGGTAGTACTTTAAATGTAAGCAACCATGAAAGGTCTATCTAAAAATGCTTTTATGATTCCATGAGGGGCAAAGATACCTTTGAGAGCCGTACCACATTGCCTGATCACAACCAGACCATTTCAGAGGTTTCTACATATTCAGCATTTTGGAGATCAAAGATGCCTTTCATTAAAAGTTTTCATCCAGGCAGTCTGACCTCCTGGAAAGACCTCACTCACTAAGCTCATGCAATATACATGCACCTCTGAGCTGTTTTGACATGCTTCAGTTCTTTGGGATTTACAAATATGGCATTTATTTTTTAGGGTGTGTTTTGACCTGTTTTTCCCCCCGCCACCACTATGTTTTCCGGTTGAGCTTATCCCCTAGACTGTGGTGCATGTGTTATGTTTACAACACATTGGGAGGCTGGAGTGTCTGGGGAGACGGTAAAGAAGAGCTCATGTACTTGTGTCATTGAAATTAGTCCACTAGAGGACCTATCTAGTTTTATAGGGCGGGGTGGTGGGTGGTATTGGGAGACAGATATTAAAATAAAAGAGTCTCTTGGTTTCATTAGGAATAAAATAATAACAATCATTTCCAAATAGCTTTGAATATGAATGCGGTTGTTCCCAGGACTCAAAGCATAAGGACAGTAGCTATATTCTGAGACAACTCACTAAGTCATCATTCATGCTGGGCGACTCGCTGTGGACATTATTACACTGGCGAGATTAGTTCACGTTGATGTCTACACTTTTGACAGACACAGATACAGACACAAGATACATTTGTCTCCTTCTGTTAAAGGCTTGTCGAGTTCTCCCCGATGAGAGGGCTGGTTGCCAATTATCTAAGTGCTATTCCTGCACTCTTCATCTCCATCTATCCCTACGGGTGATTGTCCTGCTTTTGCATGAGGAGGACATGTAGGGTAACCAGTAGCTGGCTCCACCCTCACCTTATATAGAAAAGTGGCTAGAACTGTTTTCCTTTGAAGATAAGCCATCAAACAGTAGTTTTCTAGTCATATATTCTGATTGGTTGCAGTCTAGCTAGGTTTATTGGTTTTGTCTTCTGGTCTGTGTATGACCACACAAGTTAATCTTTCTACTCTAGCTTCACGCACCAACCTCTTTCATGTTCACAACCGTGGATTTTGTTGCAGTGCAATACTAGATCAAACGAATGCCCCATGATGTAATATAATATGCAAACACTCTTTCAGACTGGTTGTTGGAGGGGGGTGTTTGATGGGTTAATGGAGCACTGCTCACCATGGGAAAACTGCTGTTAGTAGATTTAGTCTATGAGCCGGAGACTGTGGTGGCTGTAGAGTGGCTCTCTAATTCGGATACCCTCTGCACAATCCTCTCACTAAGTGCTCTGTTTAATCACTCCATTGTTTGCCATTAGGCATCTGATAAAAAGGTTTGATTAAGCTCCAGGTTTTTGCATTCGCTCAGGGATCTCCAACTCATCAAGTTGTCTCAAGAGGACAGGCCTTTCATTTCTAAAAGGCTCAGCAAAAGCTTCTGCTTGAGCTACCTGTCACTAGGAAGACAAAGTGCATGGGTTCTTTCATCAACTGGTGATTAGCCTATTTGCTTATAACCCGGTCTCTATTTTGGCAGAATCAGAGCATTTGGAAGTAGAAGTAGATCAGGAGTGGAAGAGGAAGTGTGTGTGTTTATAAACTTGAAGGGTTGGGGCTAATTGTAGACTTGTTAGTTCTTCCAAAAGCTGGGTCAAAAGCCCTTGACTGTGATATCAAAGGGTCTCTTGCCACATCTACACTTACACTGTACCGCAGCTAAAAACTACTATGACAGTGGAACCGGATTAGATTGATTGGCAGTTATTATAAGCACTGATACAACACCTTCCTCATCAACAGGAAATCTCGGCTCCTGGAATGCGAGATTAATGGCCATCTCAGCTGTAGCATTAGGTTGAGATAGCTGTCAACACCTCTGCCTGAGTTCAGTTTTTTTTTTGTGAGTGACGTGAGGACCGATGACGTTTCGATAAAGATCTGCTCACGCAGGGCAACATGACTGGGAGTGCCAAAGCGATTGATTCCAGATGCCTTCTGGATGAGGCTGATCTCCATTGCTTATAGGAGCTTTCTCATTCATCTCCGACAGCAGCATGGCTGAGACACACACAGGAGAAGAGTGGTGTGTGTTTGTGTGTATTGTTCTTACTCGGACTAATGAAGACTTTTTTGACCACATTGCATTTTAACAAATTAAGGTATCAATGTGAAGCTAATGTCATCAGTAGACTCAATAGCAATATTTTTCCTTTTTCAACAAATATTGCACATTTTTAATTGAAATCATTCAGGAAAAAAATCTTGATTGCAGTGCCCTGCTTTACAGTGAACTACAAATCATTTGTGCAAAATACTCTTTTACAACTTAGAACAGACAGCCTAGAAAACTGTTGCATCCAGCTGTATTCCCAGAAATCATTAAACAAGCTCCTGCCAATGTGCCCTCATTCACAGGCGGCGTGCTCCCCAGCCCTGTCAGCAGTGTAATCTCACAATAAATGCTTGAAATGCTGAACAGGTTTTAGCCCATAAACTGGAATTTTGTGCAGAAGCGCTGATCTTGCACTGGGGCAGAGACATAACCCATCAATCTCTTCCCCTGAGCCAGTCAGTAAAAGAATAGCTCCTTTTCCATTAGTTGCCTCTGTACTATCTGCAAGCTTTCAGCCGGAGCAGGGGCCAGAGAGGGATAATGTATGAATATCATCCAATAAATGTCAACAGTCAGGGATAAGAGAATCTGCTCTCTCTAGGCAGTGTCAGATCTATGGTGGTGGAGCGTGACGGCATAAATAGAAATGGCATTTTTATGCATAGAAGGATTCACCTCATTAAATCTGAAGCTCTGACTTTGTCTGTGTGCACAACTGTGGGAAATCTTTCTGACAAGAGCACTCAGGCATCAGTGGCAAAAGAGGATTGTGTTCGCCTCATCAAAGGAGTTCTATTTACCTCTTCAGAGAGGCCACCTCCCTCTCTGCCAATTATTCGTCTGAATATTAATTTGCATTGGGATGAACCTTGCATGCCCCCTGTTGCAATGACTGAGGTCTGTGTGTGTTTTCTGACTGGCAAGTATCCACTAGTGCTTCAGCAGAAGTGTTACTTTTTGTGCAGCAGGTTACAGAGATCAGCAAGAGCCAGAGCATCAGTACAAGCGGAATTGTAAGCTGTTGTATTTCTGCTTATACCGTCCATAATAGCAAACACAGAGTGGCACCAAATTAAATACATGGTCTTCACTTCCCCAAGGCAATGTATTGGCCTGTGGATATATTTCCTGTGATAACATTAGTGCCAAATCTTATTTTAGTATTTCCCCTCCTAACCCCATAGATATTTTACAAATGACACACTCTGTAAGCACAGAGCACGACAGCACACACAGAAAAAAACTCCAGCGTATGCACGCAGCTGTGTAAGCAGTCTTATGAAAAAGGCACTGTCTTCCACCAAGGTCTGAGTAGCTGCACATTCAGCCACCAGGCCATAAATGCCACCGTATTAAAGAGAGAGCTCAGCTGACCAGCTGTGTGAGAGGGAGCACCAACAGCTGCTTCTCCTGAGAGGGGAGCTCTAAGACCCCCCCACCGGAGAGGGATCCAGAGTCCTAGGCAGCTGAGGGCAAGGCGACGTCGCTCAGTAACTACAGGGCGTTTCCCAAGCCAGTGTGTGACTGAGGGGGTCATCCCAACAGCAATCAGGAGAACTGGTGCCAGCACTGCAGCACGAGCCAGCAGCAGAAAAGGACAGTGGGGATGTCTGGACAGAGCACAGAGGGACGGAGGGAGACGTCTCAGGGACGTTGCCCCATGGACAGAGAGAGAGGTTTTTTTTTTGCAGTGAATTTTGAGAGGCTAGTAAGGTGGTAACGGCACTTAGGTCAATTATTTAATTCCCAGGGCAAGCATACAGGTAAATGTACAGCAGCTAAACTCTTAGTAGGCTATTGATGACATATTTGTACAGTTCAACACTCACTTTCACCACATTAACTTGTTGTACTTAATTATACTTGCTGAGACATGGCAGCTAATATGTCCACTGGGCTTCAAGTGAGGCTTTCGCACAGATGACAATATTATGTTTTGTAGCATTGAGTGGGATAGCTGAGGAGCACATGGAGAGCATTCTAAACAGGCGGACTCGCATGAGGGCGTTTATCATCCGACAGCCCAGAGCTTGGTGAGTGTTCTGTTATGCTGGGGTGATTAGGTAATTATGGGCTTCTTCAGCCAGAGTGCAGGAGATCAAACCACATAATTACACAAATGCTGCTGAATTAGTCAAGGGGTGGTGGTGAAAGATCCAATCAGTGCGTACTCTGCACGGAAGTATGGTTCTGTTTTCGCTCTAAGTTCCCTACTTAAATGGTTGCATAGTCAAGTGAGAGCTTCCCTCTTTCATTTCTCTATTTACAATCCTTCTCTTTTCTCTCTCCCTCTAGCTCTGAAGTAGACCTCGACATATGTGTACATATAGACTTACATGCATACGTCTAAAAGGGAGCAAATTATTTGTCTGTGTGCTGGTATGTACAGTATAGTTATAGTGTGTAATATATAGGCTATGCATGAATTATTCCAACACAGTGGTCCACATGATTCTCAAGTTCTTTTGTTATGTGAAGCAGTGTTCTTTTTTTCTCTTTAACCACACAGAATGAAAATCCCAGAAGGGCTTTTATAAGTTATATACTCTCTGGTATGTGTGTGTGTATGTCTGTATGAGAATGTGGGTGTATGTGTGTGTGTGTGTGTGTGTGTCTGAGAGTGTGGGTGTACGTGTGTGTGAGTGTGTGTGTTTTGTTTTAGCCCTGGCAGTGGTCTCACTTAAAAACTCTGCCATGGAAGAAGTGAGGCCATTTCCTGTCATCGTTCATCAGTCCCCTCTCAGTGTTGTCCTGTGAGTGACAGAGAATGAGCAGCCAGGAACTGACATGTTCTCAGACATCTTATATAAGCCTTAAGCCTTCTGACAACTGACAAGCCTATGGGGCCTGGCTGTCTGTGTGTGTGTGTGTGTCTGTGTGTCTGTGTGTCTGTGTGTCTGTGTGTCTGTGTGTCTGTGTGTCTGTGTGTCTGTGTGTCTGTGTGTCTGTGTGTCTGTGTGTCTGTGTGTCTGTGTGTCTGTTTGTGTGTGTGTCTGTGTGTCTGTGTGTGTGTGTGTGTGTCTGTGTGTGTGTGTGTGTCTGTTTGTGTGTGTGTGTGTGTGTGTGTGTGCACGTGTGCATGTCCCTATATCTGTGCCCATAGTAAGATCAGACGCTTCCATATCAGCCATTCCTCTTGTGCACACTGGGAGTAGGCATCAGCAGGCTTTGCTGCTCCCAGGGCCGAGATGTAGTCTGATCTCATTTGGCCTCCTCAGCTGTGTGATAGCACTGATAAATGAGCTTCGTTAGAGCTGTCCCACTCCCACTCCCTGCTGTGTTATATCTAAAGATCGAGCTTTTTCTCTTAACAGTAAACACTTAACGCAGACAGGCATCTCAGGCTGTATTTCTCTTTGTGGTAGAGACCATAATACTACTGACTAGTGATTTCTGAACTCCAGAAAAAGGCTTGGGTAACAATGTGGGGATGAGTTCTGTCGAGTTGAAGGGATACAAAAGACAAATATGAGACTCGTGCAAGGCAGTGTGTGTGTGTGTGTGTGTGTGTGTGTTTGTGTGTGTGTGTGTGTGTGTGAGAAAGAGAAAGAGAGAGAGAGAGAGAGAGAGAGACAGAGTGAGAAAGACTCAAGCAGACTAAGCCGCGGTGTTGAACTTGTTACGTTTTCATGTAGAAAGCTGTGTGTATAGTACACGTGTCACACCTCTGTGCCTTTCATGCATGCAGTGACATGTCTCACACAAACACCTGCATACCTTACTTATAGACTCACCTGGGCTGGACCCAGACTGACATCACACCACTCTAACTTTACCTCATTTTGCCTGCATTCTCCCAAGATAATCTGGCACTGAAGGGGTTTGTGTGGATTCTTGCATGAATGCCTCTTCCGCCATATTAACCATCTGTCCATGCAAGGTAAACTAAAAAACTGTGCAAGGGACTGGACTGGAAAAGATAGCCATAGCTTCATAAATGAGAACTAAATGTTCTCTATCAGTAACTCAGAGAGAGAGACAGAGAGAGGACACAAGGAGGGAATGAGGGGAAACAATAGCAAGAATAGCAAGATATAAAGAGGATAAAAAACAGAGAGGGGGCAAGTGCCTGAGGCGGGGGAGAGGGAGAGGGAGAGAGAGAGAGAAGAAGAGGAAGAGAAAAAGAAAGAGGAGAAAAAGAACAGAGAGTGAACAGACAGCATCCTGATTGCAAGGAAGTGAGAGTGCTGAGGAGCACAGCTGCCCTTTTGCTTGCCCCTCTCTGGAGAGGCCCACGTGGACTTCCCCCAGCCTTCCTCTTCCTCCTCCTCATCCACATCTGACAGTAATGAGGCAGCAACCACAGGCAGGCCCCCGGGGGGTGGAGGCACAGCAGGTGGAGTTAGAGGCAAGATGAGTCCTGCCTGCAAGACGGTCGGTGGTGTTGTCACTATTTTAGTTTGTTGCTGCTGCTGCTGATGATGTTTCCTTTGTTGGATGATGAGGATGATGTCTGAGGATGTTAAGCATCTTTTTTATTAATATTCTACCAGTTGTCAGTGGGTTGAGAGAGAAGAAGAATAGTAGCAAAGATGTTTTGGTAGTAAATTGTCTTTTTCTATCTGCTACCTTATTATTTTTCTTACAGTGTCTGTCTGCTCCTATCTGCCCTCCACAAACAGTACCTGTCATTGTTTTCAAAAGACCTTGCAGTTGCATTTTTTTGCTGACCTTCCAGGGAAGATCCCGTGTGGTCATCAAACAGTTATTTTAGACAGCAGACGGTTCTCTTCTTTTCTTTGTATACAGCTTTTCTCCCACATCATTATTTTTTTATTAAGTTTCAGGGAGACATTGATGTTACTCCAAACTTCATCAACACTAACTTGGATTGACAGAAGAGTGACATGGTGGTGCCCAGCCGGCACAGATGGGAGCCTTAGGTTTATATCACAGAATGGGTCTTTTCAGCATTTGCTCTTATTCGGGTCCAATTTCTTGTTAACATTTGCAGCAGGTGCCTGTGCTCAGTTCAGTCGCATCCAAACTGAATCTGGTGCTGGGAAACCTGGTTGCACACATCAAGTGTTGACAGATTCAAAAGACGCATTTCAGTACATGGACTAACTGCAGCTTCTCCAGTCGTTCTTAAAATGCTAGCTGCATACATACACATTTAGTCAGAATAGAAGGTATACGTACTTTATATACTTGCTATGATTTATGACATTACAGGCTGGAATGTTTGCCTGTTATCAGGATGGCTTCAATCAAGACAAAATAGTGGTGAGGTACTTTCACATTCTATAGAAATCACATGTTGACATTTCCAGGGTAAAGAATCTTATTAAAAGAGTGTATCAGTGCTGAGGAAAGATAACAACAACACATCTTTGTGAGCAGATCTAATAACGGAAAGATGGCGAGAGGTGTGCACTACAGCCCCAGCCCATGCCCCACGCCCATTTGAAACATTTAGTGCCTTCTCACCTGTGGGGATGAGGAGTATGCTGTGGGTAACGGTGCGGTGGAGGTCGTTTAGCTCTGAGCTAACACCTCTCCATAATGCATGAGGCAACACAACAGTGGCCCAGCTGCGATGCTCAGCAGACATAAATCACTCACGGCAGACCACGGTATGGCCAAGGAAAGAAACACTATATCTGGCCTGACCATAGCACTGTAGCTCCAGCTATCATTTCCTCTGATTCACATAGGATATGTTGATTTATGCATGTATGGGTGCATGTCTGTGTTAATGCTCAGCTGGTAAAGGTCAAAGTGGTCATCACAGGGTCATGCAGGTTACACTCTCATCTTTAAGCTTTCTCTCATACAATAAAGCCTCCGCATATGCAGTAGATTGCTGGTTCCTTTAAGATTTCTCAACAGAACATTTGAAGATGTTCCCAATATCTCCCAAATTACGATGAGGCAAAGGCTGCTTCAAACAAATGCATTCTGTTGTGAGAGTATAGATTGTATTGCTTCAGCTCCCTACCAAAAAATGTATTATGGATATATGGCATATGCCTTCACAGGACAACACTGCCATTTTGGATGACAAGGTTAAAGATTAAATGCAGGCTGAATGATGGGTACTTGTGTAGGTGTAAGGTGACTGAGTTTATGTTTCTATCGGCAGTCTGTTTACTATTCTGGTGGATATGTGGGGTTTCAGTTTCAGGTTTGAACCACAGTCTCACCGTCAGGCTTCACAGTGCCTCTCAATCTCAGAGACCATCAGGCAGGTCAGGGCATGCCAGAGGTACACACACATGCCTGCACGCACACACGCAAACACACACACACACACACACACACACACACACACACAGCTTGACTCACCATGATTCATATTTGCACTGACATTCACCTATTCAGTTTCTCTCATTAAAACACAGCACACACACACACACACACACACACACACACACACACACACACACACACAAGCACTCCAAGCTGTGCACATCCCCACACACATACACACACCCACACACGCCAACCCTCCCATGGGAGTTTCGATCGACTGTGTGTGTGTCCCCACAGCAGCCTACATTCTCCTAATTGGGTGGAGAGATATGTGTTTTCATCTGGCACAAGTGATGATGCAGTTATTCCAGTATTTATGAAGCACCACAGTCTTCCTCGTTATGAGGACAAAGAGACATCACAGCTAGGGCTGCCTTCATTTTAAACCGTCTCTGTCTCTCTCTCACGCACACAAAGCGCACAGACACACAAGCACACAGAGACACAGACACACACATCTGATTCTTTTGGGAAATTCTCTCCCATACATCATATCTGCGCTCCCTCAGAGCAATGATACATCTTGTCTGTAGACAGAGAGGCATGACAGACAGGGAGAGAGAGAGAGAGAGAGAGAGAGAGAGAGAGAGAGAGAGAGAGAGAGAAGCCTCTGCAAGAGGAAAGTGAAGATAACAGAGAATAATCTAGAGAAATGGTTGAGTTGAATTCATTGTTTTCTTTCCCCACCTAGCTCAGACACCAGTCTGCAATCAGATGGTGGCTCAATGGTTTACTCTATTCATCTCGTTTTTTCCCAACCAGGTGCCCGAACTGTTGTCCAGCATCCTCTTCTTCTTCTTTTTCTTTTGCTTCTTCTCTTCATGCGACACATTTTTTTTCGGCCATTCTGGCAATATCACTGCATCCTTTGAGATGGCACAATGAAAGCACTGTTTTCAAGGCCAGGCTGAGAGGCAGACAGGCATGGCTGTTGGGGTACAATGACGCTGTAAAATGACTAATCTGAGGCGTATTTGTGTGGGCACCGTTTTGTTTTGTTCTTGCCTATACATAAATAAAAAATCCTACTGGCTGGGATGTGAAATATTAAACATTAGACAGAGCGTTTGTTTTCTTCTGTTCTGTGTGCGAAGGGATTAGTCTTGACCTTTTTTTGCCGTTTTCTCATACACCACAATAAAGAAACAAAGAAAGAGAGAGAGACAGAGAGAGAGAGAGAGAGAGAGAGAGATGCAGGCATCAACAGAGACACCAACAGGAAGTGGATGTACAGGAGTTCTTCCTCTTATTAAAACTTCATGGACAGAGGCATCTCACTTATGCAACTTTGTCACGCACACAGATTCCTCCTCGCTGCTCATGCCCAGGGATCTAAGGGAATGCTCCGTAATGAGCTAGTTACAATTCAGAATACTGTGGCCTGCTGAGTCCCAAGCCATGAACCAAACGAAAAAGCTGGTTACCCAAGCGTTTGATCCAGGCGTGCATGTGAGTCAGCAGCCTGAGGTGGATCAGCACCATGGAGATGGCCGACACCCTCCCAGCCCCTTAGAGCAGAGGTGGGTGCAGGCCAGCATGGCGACGGGCCAGGGGAATTAAGAGGTTGAGGGAGGATGCAGCTTAAAAAGAAGCGATAAGTGTGTACAAACTCACACGGACACCCGTGCAGTATGCGCCGTGAACCAGCACATACACACAGTCACACTTATTATCACTTAGACACATGTCAGAGACACACAAAGATACACACCCATAAAGACTCAAACCAAAGATGGATATAAATGTGATAGCAGGAGAAAGAGACAGCTGGGCCATGGTAAACACTCATTTTCTTCTAGTTTTCTTCTATTACCTCAACACTCCTCTTACTCCTCCTCCTTCTTCACCTGCTTCTCTCCACTGTTCTCTTGAATTTGTCAGAAATACAAATAAAAGGTCTGCTGATGACTCCCCAGTGCTCCTTCAAGTTTTCCATTATAGGGAGCTACTGAGTGGGTGCATCTGAACCGCCATCTTACCATCAAATGCAGACAAAAACCAACTGCCCCACATTCAAATACATTATTTATGAGTTTCTTAGATGCATCAAATATACTGGAATTGCAGGCGTGGACTGGCCATTAGGAAGTTTGTGAATTTTCCCGGTGGGCCGGTCTTGCAGTCTTGCAGGAAGCCCACCGTCCATGGTGCATAGAGGAGTGAGACTGTGTCCTGCTAGGTGTTATGAACTAGCTTATTAAAGAGCTAAATGTTTTAGTTTACTTTTACAACTGGTGTTTAAATGCATTTCCACTGCAGCTTTAACTAGTCAGTACACAAACATTTAGAGTTAATGCTGAATCTAACTTATGATCCTGGATCTTGTCATCAGTTTAATTTGACAGTAAATGGCCAAAATAAAACATAAAAATGTGTTAAATTGAGGAAGTTTCCCTTTTGTAGAATAATAACAATGGGCTGCTAATTTCTCGTCAATTATTTTTCACATTATAGCCTATAAAGCATAATATATTTGATAGCCAGTCTAGCAGTAAAAAAGATGTCTGTTAAGAACTTACTTTATAATCTTAACAAACTGGTGAACATGGCACTAAAAAAAGAGAAAGGAAAGTAACCAGCCCAGATTCAATAGTATATTATTAACAACAATAACAATTATTATTAACACAAACAATACAAATTAAAGATTCAGGTTTTTTTTCATTAATGATTCGTTGATAGATAAACAGGCTACTTCACAGAAAATTCACGGGGCTGCTTTTTGTTGCCGATTGTATACCTCATAAATCCAAAGAGCCCACACTAATAATAACAGAGACAGAGAGAAAGGGAGAGGAATAGAGGAAGATGTCCTATTACATTTCAGCTTTTCAATGATATAGTCTAAATGAGCTGATGCAAGGTCTAGACCGGCTCATTCATTCTTGCCTTTCTGAGCCAAGGTATTCCATTTAGACAAGAGGATGATGTTCTTTTGTGAAGGGTAGACCATTACCAGTAATGTCTGTGAATACCCCTCTTTCTCAGAAATGAAGGAAATTTTACTTTCTCTGACCAGCGAGTGAGCATGTCTGAACCAATAAATCTGTGGGAGCAGGAAACAGGCTGACGAGGAACTGCACTGTTACATCACGGTCACTGAGCTCAGCTCACCAGGTCAGAGAGCATCACCAAAACAAAATATTACTGCAAAGAGGTTAACCTTCTGTAAACATACTGTATACTGTGCATATTGTCGACATTTCCATTGCAAGTGTTTATTCTTTAAAAGTTAAGCACAAAAAATGTATTCATTGATAACACTGGTCAAACCTATTTCGGTGTTATAAAGAGTCCTGGGAAGCCAAAGCAGAAGCAGAACTACATACTGCTTGTAATGCTGAAGTTGTGCCATAGATACAACTCTATGAGCAGCACTGCAACTGCAAACACTTTTTCCATTCCATGCTCTACACTGCAACTGCATTGTGCCATTACCTACTCTCCTGGTAGTGGCTCATTGATTACTTTTACATGGCTGAGCTGCTTAGTGGGTAGAGTGGCTCCCTGTTAGCCATGCAGTCATGTGGCAAAGCGGGAGCGACAAACAGAGACAGACAGACAGACAGACAGACAGACAGACAGACAGACGGTGAGACAGACAGCAAGAGAGAATGTGAGACAGCACGCAAGCAAAATAGACAGAGCTAGGAATAAGGAATGGGAGAAGGTGAGTCTGTGTGAGTGAGAGAATGAATGTGAAGGGTAGTAGGATGCTGGCTGGAGGAAGTGGGGCTGTCTCACATTCAGCTGAGGCCCAGCGGCATGCCAGAGGCCTCCCACATCTACGGCCCACAGCCCACACTCATTAACCTCCTGCAGGGGGGGATTGGGGGGTTGGGGCCAGGGGCAGTAGGGTCCCACATGCCTCACCCTCTCTCTGCATGTTTAAGGCAGAGTAGAGAGAGGGAGGCCTCAGCACAGCCTGACCATTTAAAAATAACGCAGCTATCCTGACCTGCTTACGAGACAGAAGTGCACAAGATATGTGTGTGAGTGTGTGAGATCGAGAGAGAGAGAGAGAGAGAGAGAGAGAGAGAGAGAGAGAGTTTATGCAAGAAAAATAGTCCAGACAAAAACTTTTGCAGTCGAAAGATGTCACGGTGCTGTAGGCTTTCAAAATCCTGCGCAAGAGACTTAACTTCAGAATAGAACATAATTGTTTATATTTTCTAATGTTACATCTAATTGCAAAACTAAGTCCCATACAGTTATATGTCGTGCAAAGATTTAGAAAAGAAGAAAATATTACAGTAAATGCTATTGAGGAGGTAAAAAATCAGAAGGTGGAGTGTGAGAGCGCTATGTCTAATATGTCAAGGGTAGATGGTGGGGGGGACCTTTTTGATCAACAGGTGAGGGAGATGGGAGAGTAGCAGTTCTTAAGCTGCACATAATGATCACAGCAACACTCTTGAACTTTGAGCTGCTATCCAATCAGAGTGTGTGAAAACATCTGTGCCCTTTACATTTTTTTTATGTAGGCGACAAAGTGTGCATCACCCTGGCAGTCCCAAATTTTGTCTTTTTTGGCATCATTTTTTGTTGAGTGGCACTTGTCGTCTGGACTATGATTTGGGTTTAAGAAGTGAGAAGGAAAGGGTTACACAGACAGACAGAGACAGCTGAGGGGGAATCCTGTTTTCTTGAGTGTGTGTGCAACCTTGCTTCTCCTTTGCACAATGCTGAACTGCCTTTAATAATCTTAGTCTTAGTAAAAGTCACACGCTAATCCGCCAATCCTCTCAATGAATGACCCCTTGCCCTCATGTCAGCTATACTCCCAACATGGGGTTGTGAACACTGGCAAAGGTCCCTTAGGGTAAATACCTGGCTATCAAAAGCACACTTTCCCTCACTGACCCCAAGAACACATTTGAATATATACATAGGCATACAAGCACACACCTATACACATAAATCAAGGGATAGTCTTGTGGTAGAGTGCAACAGCAATGCAAAGGTCTTCAGGGACCATCCTCTTGGATTCCCACCTCAGTCACACACAGTTTTGTGTCCAGATTGCTCTTCACTCTGAGTAAAAATGGAAAAATCAATGTTGGTTGAACCACTGTTCAGACATGCCTCTGTACTGATTTTATAAGCTTGTGAATTATAAATCAGTTCCAATGATTCCACTGCTCAAAATATTTGTTTTCCCTCTTATAAACAGTCTTGTTCTAGAAGATTAACATTTTGCATTTAGGTGTTGTTTTTGGACATCTAAGCTGTATCATAATATGTAAATATGTTATGTAAGCATCCAAAACCTTTTTATAATTCCCAACAAAAGGATCGTAACACAAAACACAAAAGCATCCAGCTCAGACTATCTCGGGTTTGTAATCAAAGTTGAAGGACCCAGATGTGATGGCAGGCCTTGGCATCTAGTTGACGGGAGTGCATGGCAGCATCCGGTTATGGTGTCCCGTTTTTCCAACAAATTGGGTGACAATACAGAGCCATTGTGTTCAAAATAGAATCCTCATGTCCCGGGAGAGGTTGTGGCTTTATTGAAGCACAAGCATTCAGCCAATCCCACCATTGTTGCAGATGGCACAGCAGTGATGACAAAACACTCCAAAAAAAACATGACTATGTGTTGCGTAAAGTAACACAACAGAAACACTGAAACAATCCTGTTACTGTGTCAATCCTGTTACTGTGGCCTTTCAGACCACACTGATATTGAAACTCCCATCCAGCCTCATCCCTACTTTTCCACTCATTTTTAGGTCACCTACTCCCTGAATGCACTGACACTCTTTATCCTCTTGATTCAGGCTAGGCATAGCTTTTCAGTCAATGCTTGACTCTGACCCTTGTCTGGGACAATAACACCCAGAACAATATGGAAACCATAACCGGGAATGTGATCCCTCTGCCATCCTTGTTCCCAGCCCAGTGAGACTGGAGCCCATCCCCAGAGAGGAGCGGGATAATTCAGTAATTAGGTCAGGGCTCAGATGCCTCCCAAAAGAGCTGCCATATAGTCAGAAATCTGTCTCACAGGAAAAAAAAGAAAAACAGCACAAAGATAAAATGGTTTCCACGAAAAGTTCTGAAATAAGACAAATTACCTCTCTCTACTCTCTACTGCTCGTCAGGTTGATGTCTTGTAATGGTGTCTAACATACCTCTTCACATTAAAGATCCTTTAACATAGATTACATTTTGTCATCAACAATGTGGTAATGCATTCAATGTAACCCTTCTTTAAATCAAATTTTCAACAGAATATGGCCAGGTCTTGCACAGAAAAACAACAAAATACCTAAGGCACTGAAGTAAGAATGCAGAAATGCAGAATTCATCAACATGCTTAGAAATGCTGTCTTTCTATCATGCCTGCAGAAAAACATGAACAGAACCTCAGTCCTCAGAACACCAAAACTACTACATTACTCTTTGTTTCCTTTCCACTGGTTGGCCATTTCTCGTATTGTAGGCATATTATCTGGCACTAGCTGGATAGAGTGATAAAAGAAGTACTGCTGCAGGGGTCTCATAATTCCTGCAGCTCTTCATCTCATTGTAAATTAAGGAGGGGGCTGCATAAGACAGATTTAGATCAAACATTCATCACGCCACTCTCTCCCTCGGAGCGTTTGCGGAGCATGCAGCTGGTGGGAATGTGTATATTCCGACAGCATTCCCACTGCTCTCTGGGAGTGTGCAGGCACAGGCGGACCTGGAGTTCCTCAGCAAGCTCAGTCAGGCCTACATAAGCACTTGTCAATCTCAAGGAGGCTCTCTCCAGACCCTGCTCCCATCCTCGCCATTGGCACTTAGGTCACTAGTATTAAACACCATGCCCATCCTAATGAGGCTGTACATTTAAATAAATGGAACTAAATTGCTAACATGGCGGGGGTCAAATGGTTTGAGATTAGACGTTATTTTTCACGACACCTTCAGAGTCTAAAGAACACAGTTACAGCCATGTCAGTGTCCATTCGCACAGTTCATATGTACACATCTACGCGTGACAGACGAGAGCCAGCAACCCTATGTACAGCTTGAGATCTGGGTTACAAAACCTGCACAAGCACATAGTTAACCCCACTGTTTGTTTATTCAAAGGATGATGTTTACATATTTACACTCTGCCAACACATTTGTTGAGCTACACACTTGACCGGAACATAAGCTGTGGTATTTGAAGGGTATTTGCTTGTATTTGGCATCTTCTGCCCTCTGTCTGAGTCTCATTAAGCCCCTCATACCACTGAAGAAACAGCAAACCGGTTGTTTATTGGCACACACCCTAACAAGAAGCTTTCAACCCCCCCCCCCATCTCCTCCTCCTCTCTCTTCCTCTCTCCCACGATCTCTCCCTCTTCTTCCCCTCCTCCAACCTTCTCTCTGTCTTTCTCGCTCTCTCTCCTGCAGTGAACAGGCAGGCAGCATCACTCAGCAACCTCCCAATAACCATCCATCCCCTGAGCGTGGCCCGTGTCAGCCAAGGCAATTAAAACAATCCATTCTCTCTCCCTCCCCTGCTGCTGCTACTCCCACACACACACACACACACACACACACACACACACACACACACACACACACACACACACACACACACACACACACACACACACACACACACACACACACACACACACACACACACACACACACACACACAACTACAGCCGTTTGCACTCGCTCCACACTGAGCCTCTCAGTCCTGTGACCTGTCTATGGCCTTAAAGCAAAAGCACAACCTCTGCTAAATGATCAGTTTGAACTGTCAACACAGGTAGTGGAGTGGGAGGCAGGATGCGAGAGAGAGAGAGAAAAAAGGGGGGAGGTAAGGAATGTAATAATTAATGAAACAGGGCAGGAACTCATCTCCCCTTTGTGACTAGTCTTATTTCGAGACGGGGAGGAAGGAACAGTTAATGGGAAAGAGAGGCATGGGGTGCCTGATTTTTTTATGAAACAAACAGGTAACACATCCTCTTATGCTAAATGGTGGAATTGGATTGGTTTGGAGACACAGAGCGAGAGGGAGAGTGAGAGGGGAGATTAGAAAGGAGAGAGAGATGAAATACAGAAAACAGAAAGCTTGCCTTTTTTAAGTGTGGAGAAAATGGCCCTGACACAGGGTTTTTCACTTCAGCCGCTGATAGTAGCTAGTTCCTGTGTTTGTTTAGTGCCTGTTAGTTCAAAAACTAAGCGTGGAAGTGGCCTGCTTCAAATCGTTGGACAGAGGAGCAGTGACAGACAGTAGCTACCGCGAGCATCCCTGCATGCAGAAGAATGCACAAGACTGAGACCTATGCAATTACGGAGACACATCCCTGCTGAATGATGCCTTGACTTTAAACTGGATACCACCACCCACAGGCATGATGCAGAAACCCCCGAAACACCGAAGCTCTCAGCTGAGTGGATTCACTCACCTTCAAAGGGGAAGCTAGAGAGGCATGTTCAGATGAAGCTTCTATAAAGTGGACAAGTTTCACCCCCCACAACCTCTCGCATCCATAAAATATGTATGAAATGTATCAGACCGAGATGTGCCAAGGCTGTGTTATTCAATAATTCACGGACTTCACCTCTCATTTATTTTTGAACACCTGTGTGGGCCGATAACCTTTGTCTTTTGAAATCTCAGCCCTGATATGCACAAGGAGTGAAGATGAGCTTCTCCTTTGTATATTTGTACAGACAGTCTGTGTTGGGTTGGCCTTGAGTGAGACTGGGAGTCTGTAAAGCAAAGTACCAGCCCTGAGTGGGCCGTTCTTAATACGTTTTTATCTATAGCCGTCTACTGAACAGCAAAAAAGGGAGGGAACAGTGAAAAGGCATTGTCTTCAGCTAACTATTATACCATAGACATTATATCTCTTGAACTTGGATTAACCTAACAGTAGGTCATGGTGTTTGTGAGTTTGTAAGAAGAGTTATATAAAACTCTTGTCATTGTGATGGACTGGATTCACGCCTGCAGTTCAAGAAAGAAGCGCTACAATGTTGTGGCATAACAATAAGGGGAAGACAGCGGCGGATTGTTCAGTTTCAGCGAATGATATGGGTGAATGGCCTATTGTCTTCCACACAGAATCAGAATCATTCTGTCTTACATACCGTTCCATCCGACGTCCGTCTGTCCCTCTGCCAAGTTCTATGTAGCAAGGTTGCATCAGATGCAGAGGACAAGTGTTCCTATGTGGTTAGGCTAGGATTGAGGTTAAGCAACACAGCACAACACTGTGTCACTCACATGTCAGTCTATAATGCCTCTTCTCTGATACTTTACGCACCCTCTTTTCCATTCGTTTTTTTGTGATGGCCCAAAGCCCATTTGACCTTATCAACAGTGATTTGTTTCACTACGATTGGCCGTTTTCTGAAACATAAATGACTACCTTCCTTATAATTCCATAATCTGACAGCTCTCTAGAAGTCCTCCAAAAGTGTGTGAGTTGTGTGTGATATTCTGTGTGTATTTCTGTGTGTGGGTGTGGGTTTCTGTGTTTCCGTGAGTGTGTGTGTGTGTGTGTGTGTGTGTGTGTGTGTGTGGTTTGTATGTGACAGAGAGAGTACAAGAGAGAGTGGGACCTGCAGCACGATCATTATTAACTACTGTAACCTGAGCAGGGTTTTGAAAACATTACTGACCTTCAATGGCTGAGTAACTTCCCACAGCAGGAGAAGCTTTAACAGCATAAGCCCTCCGTTCAAAAGACAAAAGTGCTCCTGTTCTCACTGAAAGGATCACATCACCCTTTGCATGATTTTTCTCAGTGAATGTCCTTATCTGATTGTACAAGTGACTGGTCTAGGTCAAGGGGAGATCACAACAAGGTGTGCAAATGGATAGATGGGACAATCAGATTACACCGCTAAAGGGAGCTAGCTGGTCCCTTCAGACAAGATTTAAGTGTGGTTAGCTGCCTGAGCAGGCCTCTTGGCATTTACCGGTATTTCTTTATAGACTCCATGCCATTTACGTTAGAAAGCTGTATTACTGTAATTTTCATATTTGGTGACTTCACAGAATTTACTGTAAATGATCTTACAGCAAGGTGTGCTGGAAATATTTTCTTCTCTCTGAAAAACATCCTGCCATTGCTAGAGCCTCGATCCAACAGCAATGCTTTTAACAACGTGGCCTCCAAAACATTAACATCCCCTTTGTTATGTGTAATCAACCCAGATATAGTTTTTTTCTGGAGGGAAACTCATTTTTCTATGATAAATGTATGTATTCTCAGATAGATGCTTAGAACACAGGATTTTCAGTCAGGGTAAAGCTGCCTAATTACCATGTTAAAAAACAAACTGAATCATAAGCAGATACCGGGAGGCAGGGCAATAGATCGAGGCCTGAGTGCACACCTGTACAAGCCTGATCCAGAGTCTTGCCACGGTTTCCATTCACAGATGTATAGACCTGGGTGAGATTTCCTGTGAAGACTTTCTTCGTGTACCACCCCACCCCTCTCTTTGCTCCATACTGCATAACACATCTCCATTCCTCCCCAGAGTGTGTGGTTACACCACCATCTGTTCACGCAGCCTTGCCGCCATTGGATGATGAAAATTCTGGGGCCCTGTAACTATGACAACGACAGAGAGCATCATCTCAGCAGTTGCAGCGGGGAGGTGTGATGATGACCAACTGGCTGTTAGAACAGCAACCCGTAAACATGATCTCCAAAGAGATTCATCTCACCTGCTTTTTGTGACTGCCCATGCCTGAAGCCATTAACCACTAGGGTTTCTGATGCTAAGGTAGAGGTCGCTAAAATGTGTGGGTTCTGTTGACCTGGATGCATTGCAAGGTCATGATAGGTTCTATAGCAGTATTTATACACTGGCTACATTATTAGTTGTGTTAATTTAATCCCAACAAAAAAATCAGATGGTGACTGTAAGTAACTACTTAGAGTTTTGATTAGCATGAAAAGTATTATGATGTCAACAACATACCCTAACATAAACATGATCTTATCACCAAGTCATGCAGACACTGGTATCACCACTGCTAACAAGAATATTACCACTGATATATCACCACCGATTACTAGCACAAGGAATTTAACATCTATGCCCACGTATTTACAAAATTAGGCACACAATTGTTTTGTCAAAGATTGGCCAAAAATGTAATATTACCCTAATTTCAAAACCAAAATCCATCCTGTAGTCATCAGGTATGTCAAAAGAGGAAAGCCTGGAGTATACGTATGTGTCAAAGCAGCGGTAGCTGAAGAGTAAGAAAGGCTGGCATAATGCAGTGCCCCTAATAGCCAGTAATGAGACTGAGGAGATACAGCACCCTAGGACCAGAGCCGTAAAAGCACAAACACCAGTCCTGACCAGCAGAGCAGCCCCCATCACCCCTCACCAAGACAACTTGTAGTGGTTGTAGGGCACTGTGTCTACACTGTGATTCAATTCTGTCGACTTGAACAGCGTCTACAACACTATGCATAAGTCTCCCTAATGAGTCACTCCCAACAAACTCTTTCAGTCTGTTAATACTGTTGCATCCATTCTCTTTGGTCAGTGAGCATTTAAATCCAATGCAAGCACGGTGACGGCATACATGAGGGATTTTATCAGCATGTTTCCTGTATAGGCAGGGACTGACCTGTGACCTTGACATCACCTGAACCATGATAAACCAGTTAAGAGTACTGACGCCTCTCTGCCTCTGTCTCTACAGCCTTGGCCTCGACAGCTGCTATTTCTGGAACAGCACAACCGTCTGCTTCTTTCTCATATCCTCAGTCATACCATGCCCCTTCCCAAAACACACCCCCCCCCCCCCCCACACACACCTCAAATCTCCTATTTGGTTCAGATATTTTTGGTTTGTGCTTTCATTTAGCACAGATATGAAGGTATGGTGTGCACTGTTCACTAACAATGTTAAGACAAAGTAGAACATTCGGTGGGGAAGTGAATTCAGATCCTCTTGATGTTGATGTTCACTTTCACATGACATGTCCTACAGATGGAACATCGCAAGACCATGGAAGAAACCACAACACATACTCCTAAAGACTGATTTAAGACAACATAACAAAAATGTGATTGTTACAAGTTTACAATTGAACTCTTTATAGTGTACTGCTGTTTATCAGGATTTAAAGAGTAAGGATTTTCATACCATTGTAAACATACCAACACACGGAACTTGATATAAAAAGTAATAACATTTTAATACACAATATGTATACATATTTCTGTCCTACTGAATTCCTTGGTCACCTTGTAAGGTATTAGCACCCATAAAAAGCTTTTGTTGTTGGGTTAATCAAGGCCACATCAAATATCTACCCTTATGTTGACAAGTGGATTCTTTTTTTGTGTCTTGGTGAGACCAGCAAGTATTGATTTTGATGCACAATACCTTGTAGCTAAGTTTAGTAAACATGATTCTCTTTATATTGAGTGCTTTAAACAGATCATACTTGGAAGAACAGCTCCATAGTATATTTCACCAGGGAAAGTAGGCCTACATTTTGAATCCCATAAATAATAAGGAAAAGGTAACTTTGAAAATAAAAATTATGCCATTAATAAATAAGGTATGAATGTGAATAAGACACAACAGGATTTTCTCATTCTTTTCTTTCACTCCTTTGTGATGACATATCTGTCCTATAAACATTAGTTTTCTCAAAACTTACAATAACGCTGAAACAAACTAAATAGTCCAGCAACGCATGTGCGAGAACACATACGATTAAACACGTTTATAATGACCAATTAAGTTGTCAATAACATCAACAGTTAGATACATTGAGACTGACATGCTGTCTTTGGTGGCAACAAAGTTAAAGTTTGGGCACTGTCAGCAGTGATTTACTCAAATCTCTAGCATCTCCAGATGTTCGGACGCGAATGTATCCAAGCAAAGACATCGAGTGGTGGCAAAAGTCTTCAACCTGTTTAATCTGCTGGAAACTAAGGACAGTTCTCCACGCACTTGCAGCTTGCGTTGCATTCCTGGATGATACGATAAACGGCTTTGAAGATGAACTAGTCCCGCTTGTCATATTCAAGGCAAAAACCTCAATGTCATGATTTACCGAAAGATTGGCAAAGCGATAAATGTTCCGTACTTCCTTGATGGGATTTTCTACTAAATCCTCGTAACGCACAGTCATGTATTTCCCCTTAAACCAGCTGGGCGGATTTACGCCGGTTTTTAGAGTTCTTGATGTACGGTCACATATCACTTCCATGGCTCCAATTGAATGGTAGTCAGAGCCGTCCTTTTTATTTGCTTTATGATTTGGATCTGCAAATGGCATACGGCGAAGTTTAGGGTCTCTGCTGCGTACCACCTGCAAATTTTCACGGATCAACCCGTGTCTTGATTTAATCCTTGAGTTGGCGACAGCCCTGGGGTCCCTAACCAAATGAATCACTTTCAGATTTAACGAAGGGTCTTCCATTAAGGGAGCCAATACGTTGACATCCAAGATGCGTACTCCCTTGATTACAATTGTGTTATATTTCAAGCACTCCTCTTCCAACACTCGGAGACTCTGAGGGGGGCATTTTTTACACACCTTGTCATCCACCATTCCCACCACATCTTTCCTGTATGCTGTGCAAAGAGGCAAAGAGCACATAACTTTATTGAGAGTGGCACCGAAGACTCCAAGAGAAGTTACATTCTTGCCGCCGGGGCTATTGTAGAGCTGAAACACAGAGAAATCACAACGGTATAGGGAGTTCAGCATGTCTCTGGCCGCCCCCTGAAGAGACACCGCATCACCGGGGTAGAGCTTCTGCCATATATGCCACATGGGTTCGTACAGGAAGAACACCTCAGGGTTTTGATTAAACAGTTCTCCGAAAAAGGACGACCCAGATCGCCAGGTCGTCAAAACGTAGATCAGTTGTCTTTTTCTGGTTTGTGGGGCTTTATAAAGAAAACGGATATCAGACCTGCTCTGAAAAGTCGTGCCCTGCATTTGATGATTACATTGTTGTGGCTCTTTAGTCCATTTGTAGTTAGCCAGGTTCAGCATGGTCAAAGCTACAAGAAGAAAGTAGGCTATGAACATGATTATTCTCTTTCTGCGCAATACTTTCATAACAAATCCAGGATTTGCTATGATCTTTGTATTGTTCCGGTAGGTTTTGGGTTTGCGTCCGAATCCAACATCTTTCTCCCATGGTGGCGTCAATTTCAGTTGATACGGTTTGTTTTTCATTTGAAACGACTGACACTATATTGTGAGGTGATGTTTAGATTTGTACCACTGTAGCATTCCGTGTAGCGGCTGCAGTGTTACATCTGGAGGAAGACGTTTGCATAAAGTCCATCGCTATCCATATGGGTACTCGCGAACTGAGTGATCAGCTGCCAAATCCTCCACAAAAACCGGTTGAAAACGTAAACGAGCAGTTCTGCAATGAGCAAGTGTTCGCATTCGCAATTAAGGCTTCGGCTCAAGAACAACAGATCTACGTGAAAATGTACTTACTGAGAATTAAAGCCTCGGATCCCCTATTAGTTCGTGGATGCATCTCAGAACAGACTAAGGGTAAACAAAGCACCAACAGAGAGAAGAAGGCTACCCCGCGGACTGTGATTTGAATAAAATAAATCCGTTTACTTCGGGCTGACACCATTTGGCAACGGCAACGTGAACAAATAATACTCCATTTACGTGACTGCGACAATTCTCTTTAGATAAATATTTCCTGCCTGTTTCGAGTCCTATGCCGAATGGACATTGCCGTACCACTGAAACTAATTGAAACTGCGCGAGTTCAATCAGAGCATGGCACACATAAGTCCCTCCCACCTAAAGCCGTGATAGTTGGAAGGTCTAGGAATCAGTCAGGCGGCGAAGAATGTAACTGGCGGTTGACATGTCTGTCTGATGTCGTGACTATTTGAGGGACGGCCAGATACAGCAGGATGTAAACATCCCATGTTTCTTTGAAATCACTGATGTGCTAGAAAAATGTGCGAGCGCCATAGTTCATCATCACACAGATCATGATTAAAACGGTATGCTTTACCATAGCATGAATATAATGTAAAAGCCTGTAGGGGTAACCCGTCCATATCAACGTGTTATTCTTGTGAGTGACTGCAACAATTTTTTTTTTTTAGATGAAATTCATTGGCATCCATTTTGGCGATAAAAGTTGTATAAGGCTGTTGATGGCATATGTGTGACACTCAATGGGTGTTACAACACAATTATTAAATACATTTTATTCCCTATGGAGGCGTTTATGCTTTAATCGCTCTATTCGTGACTGCCACCTGCTGTTGTAATGTCCCTGCTCTTTCTCTGTCTCTCTTTCTACACACATGAAACAGCAAACAAAAAAATGAATTTAACCAACACATCGTGCCTTAAGTTAAACTTCAGATATTAGATTTTGTGATTGTTTTGCATAGTCTTTACCTTCAATATTGTTAGATTACATTCCTGCACTTTTTTATTTCTTATGTAAAATAGCGTTTTTTTGTTACACTAGGTCTCTATTGATCGTAGCTTGATTGTTCTCCTTTGTAGGTCGCTTTGGATAAAAGCCTCTGCTAAATGAGTAAATGTAAATTTTGTAAATGTTAGAGCAGCAATATCAATCTTGTTTTGCAAAAATAGTTGCAAAACATTGCATTCTTCAGTCACTATTGAAACGGAAAGTGTGTGTGTTTGAGTGTGTCCCTGTTTGTGACAAGTTCCACAGGCCTCCTTAAAATAAGAGTGACAAAAGGTTCATGTCCGTGTTGCATTAGGCTTGCTCACTGCCATGAGTGTGAGTCTGAACAGCCTTAAGCTTGCCTTTACACGGAGGAAATTCACCCACCCACCTATCTCCCCAACTACCACTATCACTTCAGCCCCTATCTACATCCTTCTTCGTTTCTCCTCTTTGTTTACGTCAATAGATGGTTTCTTTACTTCTACCAAAAATGGGCTGCTGCCACTTAGGTTGTACGTGGCACACTCTATGGTGGCACAACTTTTGTAACGACCCGAGCAGTGACAGACAGTAGGACTCAATAGATACAACTCAGAAACAGGGGTCTGGAAAAAACTATATATTTTACTGTCAGGGTTCGGTACACAAGTGGACAGTCCGGAGAACAGGCAAACAATTCCGACAAGGAGAAGGCGAGGACAGGTTTCGGTACACAGGTAGTCAGCTCGGAGATCAGGCAAGCAAATCTGACAGGGAGAAGGCAAAAGCAGGGATCATTAAACAAAGAAAAAAAAAACTCACTGGGAAAATCGCTGGAACATTAGAACACAGCAGAAACTAAGACAAACTGGCAACACGACACAGGAACACACAAACTAATTACACTAGGTGATGAGGAACAGGTGCAAACAATCAAGGCCAGTCAGAGAATCACCAAAGGCGGGGCACAGGCAAGGGCAGGGAGTGAGGTGTCTAAAACAAGAGGGGAGATGAGTATACAAACATAAAACAGGAACCGAAGATTAAACGACTAAATAAAGAACATTTACGTTTACATTTCCATTTAGTCATTTAGCAGATGCTTTTGTCCAAAGCGACGTACAAGGGAGAGAACAGTCAAGCTAACATAACTAGGAGGCAGGACAGTACTTAACAACTTTTCTTTAGTGTGCATACTATGAACAAGAATCCTGCTGCCACCCCTGGTTCCATCCTTATACCAGTCCTACTGAGTACTTGGCTTGGCATCTTATTCTGAGACAGACAGCCCAACAGATGAGCCCATATTAGAGCATAGAAACACCTCCCATGGGCAGCAGAGCACAGCCCAGTGTGAACGTCAGCAGTGTGTGCATTTCTCCATTTCTTGTGAACACTACATCACTAACCATCTGAACTGTATTATGAAGTTTTGCAAATGGCAAGGCTGTAATCAGGCAGCAGAAACCAAGGTGGCATCACAGATCACATGGCCATAAAGGCCTATAAGAATCTCCTCCGGCACCCTGCCTCTTCTCTTAAACCCGGTCCAACTGGTGACTTTCCAGGCAATCGTCCACACTCTCTCTGAGTGATCTGATAGCTCGGAATCCAACAATAAACTTTAGACAATAGAACCATGAGGTGAATCAAAAGTCTTGGTTGTTTATTTCCCACGTGTGCCTGCAGGGAGCCAATTCCACATCAAGGTAGACAGGGTAAAGACTGTAGATCTTTGTACAATGGCAGTTTAAATAAGGTCAGCTGTGGGAGGTCATAGATCATATGGGTGTGTTTACAGGTGAGAGGTGGGACAGGGGGTTTGTGAGTGGGAGGGGAGGTGAGGTGGCCAACATCCACTCTGACCACCTGCTTGGAGGAGATTGAGGCGTGGATGAAGATACACTTCCTGCAGCTGAACAGTTCGAAAACGGAAGCCATACTAGTCGATACACTATGGCAAGCCATGTTAACATTTAAAGGCTGTGCTCGAATATCCGAAATTGCCATGGTAGATATCAACAATGTCATTCTGACTAGTCGTAATTATATTTCGGATAGTCGTAAAAGTCATTGGAGATATCTGTAATTCCATTTCGCCAAGTCAAAATGATAGTTATAGATATCTGCAATTCTTTTTTGACTAGGCGAAACTGAATTACAGATATCTGCAATGACGCCATTGAAAACGACATTCAACTCGTCACATATCTAAAATAACAATTACGGATATCTGTAATTCAGTTTTGACTAGGCAGAATGAAAGTTAAAGATATCACAAACGTAATTTTGAATAGTGTAAAATATCCTCCTTGACTTAGTAAGACGTCGCCCTGTTTTAGATATCTTTCAAATAATGTAATTTCCGATTCCCGCGAAAAGTCAAAGCAGAAGTAGGCTTATTTTTTTTTTTTTCTGTAGAAGGCAGCCATGGCTCTAGAAGTTATTAAAAAGGTAACTAGAAAATGGCACGAAATAGAACGAAGCCTATCGCAAGGGATTTGTGGGGAACGAGAGCGTCGTTCTGTTGAAATTTGCGAAAGAAATATTCAAAGAATTGAACATCTGCTGTCTCCAGACACAAACAACAAACTCAAAAGTAGTCTTGCTGAACTGAAAACTCTACTGGGCGCTCATTTCCATGCTGGTGAAGACCAAGGTTTTTCGGTTGGATGCCGAAGTTCGGGTGAGCAGGCTAGTTATCAAAATGCTGTAGGCCTAATAAGTGTATGGAAAACTCTTAACATTTAAAAGCCAGACTGGACGGGCCTGTGTGTTGCGGCCTGTCGGGCAAAGGCGTAAAATGTTATAGTTGGGGTTTTGGCATGCTTAATGTTAGGGCCTATAATGTTGTTTTTTTTGCTTGCATAATGTTACACGTTTGAAATCGCAATGCTGAGACTCAACTTCCTGACCACTAGTAAAGTGGGACATAGTTAAAGTGAGACTGTTTCTGCAGTCTTGATACACTTTTTATTTAACTATCTGATCCGTAATTTTGTCAACTATAAAACAATTGTCAATGCTAATGTCAATATTTAAAACACTGGGCCCTTAACATTGAGCTCAGAGTATACAGTATGTGACCGACCGTGGCTAAACCAGCCACAAGTACATTTTGAGTTACACAGATTCACAGAAAGTGTAGGTTTAAAGCTATCCAATGATGTTTCACTCATGTAGATCTGATAATATTTGTATAAGTTGTGATCATTTTAATGTATACCCGCCTGAAAAGCTTTTGCTGGGAAAAAGAACCTCTAAGATTTTCCAAATTGTCACCTCACCTGGGACAAAGGGTCATGCATCTCATTGATATTAGCCCTCCTCTACAGATGTCACACTGACATCTGGTATCTGTAGCCCTTCCCCCTACAGGTGTCACTGAAGACTCAAGAATTGTAGTGCTGTTAATATTGATGTAGTGTTATTTTCATTAGGCACTTCACTGGACTTGAATCAGAATTGTATTAAAATGGAAATGCTTTTATTACAAAAGGCCCTGCTTTTATTACAAAAGGCCATGCATTAATACACAAGATAAGATGTTACAATCCCATAAACCAAGGTATAAACCACATCTACAAGTTCCCAATGTTCTTTTTGTAGGAAGGCGAGGCCGACCAGCCATTGATGTTACCAGGGAGCAAATTGTGTTTTTACTGAAGCAAGGCCATACCATTAAAAAAACTGCTGAAATATTGGGCTGCTCATCGTCATTTCTATACAAGAGGTCAAAGTTGATGGGCATACCTGTAAGGAGTATGCAGTCTTTAATAGATGACGGTGAACTAGAGCGACTTGTGAGGCAACTTCACAGCCAGTATCCCAATTCAGGAAATGAGGTAGGCTAATTGGTATTCATGTAGGTCTACTATTACTGTATATTTCAAGGATTACAGGGAGGGGGGGACTTTTGTGTATGACCGGGCCCTTTCAGATGTCTTTGTCCCGGGCCCAGCCAAAGCTGTCAGCAGCCCTGGTTGTGACTGTTGTGAAATATCATACCAATTTGTGTCTTTCCTATAATCTGTTGCAGATGATGAGAGCCTTGCTGCGCACAGAGGGCGTGTTCATTACAAGGTCCAGGGTGCGGGAGATGTTGACGCGAGTGAACCCTACCGCTGCTGCAAGGAGATGGAGCCAAACCGTTGCAAGACGTGTTTATCATGTACCTTACCCCAATAGTTTGTGGCACATTGATGGGAACATGCGTCTCATAAGGTTAGCCTTACTACCTATAGTTCAGAAGCCAGCAAATCAAAAAAGGTGCTATGCTTTGTATGTATTTTTAAATGTATTTGTTTTTTCTATTTTTAGATGGGGCTTTGTGATCCATGGGGCTATTGATGGATACTCCCGTCTGATTACATACCTCAGTTGCAGCACAGACAATCGTGCTACAACAGTGCTTGGCCAGTTTCTGAAAGCAACATGCCTCTATGCCCTACCGTCAAGAGTCATATCTGACCATATCCTGACCAATGTCCTCGTGGCTTTATTCATGCATCTTGTTCAAGGACTTGAACACAGAGGTTTCATAACCGGACAATCTGTTCATAATCAGAGAATTGAACGCCTTTGGCGCGATGTGTTTTTGCATGTGTTGCAGCATTTTTACGCTATGTTCTACTCGTTAGAGGACTCTGAGGCTCTCAACCCAGATGATGATGTTCACAGACTTTCACTGCATATTGTCTTTCTTCCTGAAATTCAAAAAAGACTGGAACACTTTAGACAGGCCTGGAATCTCCACCCCTTGCGAACAGAAAATAATCAATCTCCAACTCAACTCTGGACAGCTGGTATGCTCAGAAACATGGCAACAGACAGCACATCTATCAACAATGTGTTTAGAGAAAATCCCTACAGCAACCAAAACATAGATGCGATACTTGCACGGAATGGCATTTCAGCATTGCCTGCTGTTGATGAGGAAGAGTTTCCTGCTGTTAATGTAGAGCCACCTCAAGTCATTCTCACTCACCAACAACAGACATCTGTATTCAATGCAATCCAAAACATTACTGATCTAAAAATGAAATACCAGGCTTGCTGTAATGAAATTGTAAATGTTTTGCAAACTCCGGTTTAGTAAATACTAAACAGACACATTCATTGGTTGAATGCAATATTTGGGACTGAAATTTTATTTCATATTTTGTTTCCCATGGCAGTATGGGTGGTAAAGCTGCACCGTGCCAAGTGTGAGTTGTCGCTGTAAGTCCTGACACGGATGTGTGTGCATTATACTTTTTATTGTCATATTGCTGGTCGACAACATTTATACTTTGTCCATCCTGTTTTGGTAAAAGTGGAAAAGTAATGTTACTGAGTAATTCTTCTCAGTAACTTCTCTTGATGCAGATGCAATGTAAAATTGTAAAAGGAATGAAATGTCAATACAAAGTAATGTAGCCTATTAAGATAGAAAATGTGGTGCGCAAGAGTCTGTAAAACCCATTCCACATCGTGAAAGCACTTACAAGTGCTCATAGACTGACTACACTAGCAATAGTACAACCCCAATAACCAGTTTTGAAGGGCGGTTTGAGTCACACGGTTTGTTCGCAGCCACAGGGAGACCCCGTACCCGTCTTATTGACTACTCCAGTGATTTGAATTTTTACCATATTAAAAATACACAGACCTTTACTACCACTGGGACACAGTGGACTTAAGCATAGTGAAGCCTTTCCTCTCGCATCCACACACACTCCCTCTCCCACAGGTAGGCCTTAGACAGCTAACTTCAACACTTTAAATGGCAACGGACCACACTCCTCTCGCTTGCACACTGTAACGCATGCACCCTCTCTTGTACCTGCTCTCTCTCATATGTGAAGAGAAGTGTTCCTGAACTGGTATAGTCCCTCTCACCAGAATGGCAAGTTTAAATGTATTCTACACACCTTGTGTCATGCCATAGTAGTTTATTACCATGGTAGTGAAGTTTTTTTTCTTCTTCCAACTAACAGTGAAGTATTCCACTAGTAGGACAGTGCACATTACCTATCTTTGTTGGAGGTCATGTTTGTTATTTTATTTCTGTTTGTGTAGAAATAAGTTCCCAGGGTAGAATACTACAGTTAGCACTTGTCACCCAACCCCACAATCTTTGTTCCGAATAGCTGGTACGTAAATAACTTATGTCATGTCACCCAGTATCTGCTGGTCATTTATCTTGTAATACAGCAGTCTTATTTTCAGAGCTACAATAGAGGTGAACATCCATTTGTCGATATTTATTATTCAAAACATAGCCTATGTGATTAAGTTAAAAAAAAATCAGCAATAACAACCAAGACAATAATGCACCACCATACCAATTGATGCTGACCTTTGTAATGACCATTTTAACAAGAGTATGTTAACAGATAGTGTGGCAACAATGGACATTTCATGATTATAAAGTAGAAACTGGTATAACTTATTAAATCTCATTTATAGAGTAAGTACTTACTGTACTACCCCCAGTTCTGACTGCCTTTCTGCAATGGTCTTTTTATCTGTACATTCAGGGTGGCAGTCAATATAGTTCAATTTGAATTGTTCGTCTTTGTGTTGTTTTTACAACTTATCTTATTCACAAATTACCAAGAGTCCCAATGTCTTACAACTGGGTTGGTTAAAAACTTTCTTGTGTGGAATGTGTGCCATTTAGAGGAGACTAGGTTTAGAATTTGGCTACCTGTTGTATGGCATTTGATTTTATTAAATTAATATTCATCACCTTTTACAATAAAGTTGGGGTGTTGGGTTGAGTCATCCTGGGAAAGACTTTTGCATCCTATCTGGAAATAGTAACGCTGTTATCCTGCTGCATAGGTAGAGTTCTGTTACATTTACAAATAATGATGAAGAGTGAAAAATTGAAAAAGACAAATTTGAACCAAACAGAGATAAGAATAACTTCAAACTTTAATCACTGTTTTGAGTTTGAGTTATCCTGCTGATTGACAAACAAACAGACAAACAAGACAAAAAAGCTCCTTGGCAGAGGTACTGTTATATAATCAGTTTGTATTCCCTAATAAACAAAATCTCACGCTCATAAGTGTCTCAAACTTTTCTGTATTCTTTCAAACCAAAAGGACAAACAAAGATTGCGGTGACAAATTGTCACGCATCAAACAAATACCGACCGCCACATGCGCCTTGTCCATTGTCCACCGTGCTTGTATGTCCATCCAAAGAAGAAATATCCCAAATAAGAAAGTCAGAGTAATCCGTATGGAACAGGTTTAAATCCGTAGTTGTGCTGGTGGAGAAAACTGAATCTCCGATTTTGTCTCTCTGAGTTCTGGGGGGAGTTTATGGAGCAATGCACCACAGGAAACGAGCTGAAAGTTCCTTTTCTACGGCATGACTTCGGCCAAATGGAGTGGGAAAGTGTTGGCCGAATCCTGGCCTTTGGATGGGCGAGGGAGCGCTATCTCCCTGTTAAGATAGCTCCATCTATAATTGAGAAGGCAGCCTTCGGATCCACAAGGAGCAGTGTTCTGCAAAATTTTCTGCAATACCTGCCTCCCTCTGACAGATCATTAATTGAGTCTTGGCGTTCACATCAGATTGAGGACGAAGAAGAGTTTATTGATGTCCTTGGGACTTATGGGTGCAGGAGGTTACCAAACGTTGAGAATGCAGATGGCATTCTCCAGGAAATTGCCCACCAAACCATTATTCAAGAACCCTCTTACGTGATTGAACAGTGGGTGAAGCCTCTCAGCAGAATCAAGGACAGCCTTAAGGACCTCCCTGCAGTGTATGGAGACCTTCAACCAACTGCAAAAAAAATACTGAAGTCTTTTTACTTTCCAGAAACACTGGATTGCTCTCAGAAAATCATCCAAAATCACCTGAAGTTGTTTGTAAAGAATGCTGACACAGACCATCTGTGCAAGTTTCTTAGATTCTGCACCGGCTCCGACTTGGTTGTGGGGAGGATGATAACCATTTCTTTCAGTGTTGTTAGTGGTTGTGGTAATGGCTGTGGTTGCAGTGTTGTTTCATGGTGTACAGCCATGTAATCCCCAGTGGCCTCAGACAGATTTCTGCCTTCCTCTGATACAAGGTTCCAACATGACTGGCTGAATTAACTTTAGTGAACAAAATAAAGGAAAGCTCCAGAACACACTAAAGGAATGCTCCAGAACACATTATATAAAAGCTCTAGAACACACTAAAGGAATGCTCCCGAACACAGTAAATAAACACCTCTTAATGAGTCCTTAATGAGTCAACCCCTTTCTCCTGGGTTCCATCTGGCAATACAAGCTGGATTTGCACGTCAGCATTTATGATTTGGTCATTATAAAAATGAGTAATGAGCTGTCTAAGAACTTGCCCTCTGTTAATGGTCAGTAACAAAGGAATACTCTCAGTTGGCACGTCGTCGTAAAACATTGGCAATGTGTCATCAAGATGTTCTTCCACAACTGTTACAAGGTGAGTCTCGTCTTCTTCAATGATAATAATTGGGTCCTCAAATTCTGAGAACAGAGTGAGGGGTGGCTGGATGGGCAGGTCTGGCAGCGGTGAGCAGGTGGACAGCGTTGGCTGGATGGGCAGGTCTGACAGCGTTGGCTGGACGGGCAGTTCTGACAGCGGTGGCTGACCATGAGATGTAAGAGAATGGGAGAGAATTTCCTGGAGACAAATGCACAAAACATGAGCCTGCGAAAACCAACACACACCATTTTCAATTGAGAATAAATTGAATGCAACATGGGTTCACCTGTACATCCAAATTTGAGAGCCAAAGCACATACAAAGTCGGGGACGCCGTTATGCCATGGTCGATTATTGACCCAGTGGAACGGCTCTCAATAGATTTTGATGACATGGGGTCCTGCACCATGAAGATCTCACTGGCAATATCATCTTGTCCCACAAAGTCAAACAACATCTAAAAAGATGTGAAACAGTTCCATCTGTCAACCAACCATCTGTCACTACAGCACTGACAACACACTTGATATTTTTCATGCTGAACGCACATTACCTGAACTGGCTCCGACAAGATAAATTTCCTCATAAGGATGTGTCCATCAGGATATTTAAATTTGATCAATGTGCCATCGGATGGTTCCTCGTATGTAAACACTCGCTGACGTCTTGCCTCAACAACCTAAAACACAATTTCGCTCATTACAAGTTACACATACAGACGAACACACACAGCCAGTTCAAACTAACAATCCACACAAACCTTTTGACGTCTTTCCTCAAAGGCCCGATAAGCTTTTGCCTTCAACTCCTATTACAAGAACACAATTAAAGAATGCATACAAATTTGAATTTAATATTTTATTTTAAGAGAATGTCAGTTGTACGAAGGGGGGAAAAGGAATCATTACCCTCTCTTGATCCATCAACAAACTTGCACGATATTCCTCATCTTGCTGTGCACGTACTCTTCTCCATTCTTGAAGAGCCTGTAGAAATGCATGGGGAAAAAAAGGCATTTCTCACAAACATTTAATGATACACAAATTGAATAAGTCAGCCTGATCTCTCAGAATTCCGTGGAATGGACATGGATCTTTGGGACACGAAATCCATGTCAGTTAACGGATTTTGCCAAAATTCCTTGCCCCTAGACACGGAAGTGCTTTCTATACTCCCACAGACTGTGTTCTAAGTCTATCATTAGAAAAAAGATACCAAATTCTAATACTAAATAAAAGAATCCCTAACCTTAACCTGCAGGAACAAATGTTTGAGAAAAAAGAAAAATCCTGAGAACACAAGACTGTGGAAACAGCTGTGGGAATATAGAGAAAGCACTTCCGTGTGTCCATCACGGAAAACAATTCCGTGTCTAGGAGCACAGAATTTTGGCAAAATCCGCTAAACTTACAGATTTTGTGTGCCAAAGATCCGTGTCCATTCAACAGAATTCTGAAAGATCGGGTTGAATAAATACCTATATAATATCAAAAATTGGCTACCTGATTTGTAACCTCAGCTTCAGTGCTGTCAGCCAGTGGAATGGTCTCCTGTTGCTGCTGGAAAAAAAAAGGAAATAAATAAATGTCTTAACATACATTACAGTATTGCCAACATTGTGGTGTGCCAATCTGTACTCAATGGTTCCAAAATTAGTATTTTCCCCAGTAAATTAGTATTTTTCCTTAAGTGAAATCTGTACTGCGTTAATGGGTGCAACGGGCAAAATGTTGATATGTACTTGTAAAAGAAACAATATTTTGGCATTCAGCCTACAAACGTAGACTAATAGACTTTAAGCTCACTTTGAGAGGGTCTCTCTTTTCTTAATCACGTGAATTTGGCTGTGTCATAGTGTATTTTGGCAAACTTTTCATATTATGGTGGAAGTATCTCATATTTTATAAGTTTCTGTACACAAAATGCAACCCTTATAAAATAAAATCAAGGTGACTTTCTCAGTCAGGGTCATGCCACTGGACTGGGTCTCAAAACCCATTGACAGCAGACTATTATTCCCCTGGACTTGGGTGCTGGCTGTTTTGTGTTTGATGGCAGACATGTGTGTCTTAACATCATAGAGTCCACTATGGGCAATGCTAAATGTGGACCGACATATAGTGCAAAAGGCATGACTGGTAGACACAGGACTTCAACTAATAGAAGTGTATTCCTTGGTATCTGGGAGAAAGTCTGATTCCTAGGAAATGGCTTCTTTATTTTCAGCCATAATTTTAGATTGTAACGTTGCATGCTATATTCGATCACGTATAAAAAATGAGAAAGTGTTCGTCCACAAAAGATTGAGCTAAATGAAAAGACTCAGTAAGGCAAATTGAGCGAAGTAAGAAAGGAGCTTGATTATACGGAATACCGTCAAGTGGAAAATACTACTAGACAACGCCCAGAAGAGCAGTGACAGCAGCGTTGCTCGTGTCAGTTTGTTGCCACGGGGATGACAACAAATGCGATCTGTTCCAACTTCAGTCTTTTGCCTGAGTCTTTTCATTTAGCTCACTCTTTTGACAGAAATATACCTTGATTCGACGGAAATTCTGCGTTGACCATTCGTATTTGTGTTTGAAAAATATATCGCTCGAGTCAAGAAAGTTTTATTCTTGATCAGTAGTTTAATATCCTTTGATTGGGGTACCATATTAAGCAGTAGTTGATTAAAAACAATCACAGAAACGTACCCAAATATGTTGGTGGTGGCCATTTGTAACCTAAAAGCAGATGCGACAAGTTAACTTTATCCATCAACGTCAAAAGTAAATACTCTTCCCGTGTCGCTGCAGCTATAATATCGACCAATCAGCTCAAGCGTATATCACGTCGGTCAAAACAAGAATGGCGCCCTCCGCGTTCGTAAGCAGGAAGCCAAATCATGACACATTTTTGCTTATTTCTGGACTTACCGCAAATATTCTATTCATTAAATAATATTGCAAGTTGACCCTAAATTCGTATGAATGAGTCATTATATTCGTATCACCGTATTTCCACCACATTTTCGTATTAATACGGATCAATTCGTACGAGTTGGCATTACTGACATTAGGAAGAGGCAATAAAATCCCTAGTGATAAGTAGCAGATACAAAGTGAATAGTGAACATAATTATATAAATATTGACCTGATCATCTGCTGTTGGTGGACTACAGCAGGGGGTGGTAATGTCGCCTGAGAATACAGAGGGAACAAAATAAAGGCATAGATACAGAGGCCACATTGATATTAGCCTGGGCGAAAGCCGACTGTTGACCCAGTCATACAGTCTGGAACAAGTTAAGAGGAATCCGTTTCCACGGAGGGTGGGAGATGCGATACAGTGTTGCCAAAGCATACAAACAAGACAAAAGTGTGAATATTGTTACCATAACCAAATCTAACCGTCTCCGCGGGTGAGTTCTGTGCCACCACTCAACTGTTTGCTGATTGGCAGAACCGTGAGCAAACCGAGCTAGGCTGGTTGGGCCAGACTACTGTACAGAGCCAAAATCTTTGGGCAGAAGTATGTAGGATGGCGTCGCCAGGCTACATTGTTATGACTGTGTATTGCATTACATACCTGCACAATGGTGGCTCGAGGTATGAGCACCTGATCATCTGCTGTTGGTGGCAATGAGTTGTGGACTACAGCAGGGGGTGGTAATGTGGCCTGAGAATACAGATGGAACAAAATAAAGGCATAGACAATACAGAGGCCACATTGATATGAGTGTGGTAAAACAAAACCATGTGTACTTAATTACATACCTGCACAACGGTGGCTTGAGGTATAATGTAGAGCCTGCTCTTGCCCACTACCATCTTCAGTTCTTTTACACTATGAACGTGCAATTTCTCTAACTTCCTTCCTTTTCCAGCTCGCGCCAATTCAAACCCAACAAAATTCAAACTGACGCAAGGAAAGCTTTGGCAAATGAAGGCGTTCAGATCCGCTAGGGTCCAATTAATCATTATTTTTGACTTTGAGCGTCCGGCATCCTCTAACTCATGCACAGGTTGCCCTAAAAATGGAAAAGTAATCATTAGTATAGAGAAGACGAACTTAGAAGAACCTCCAGTCCGCTTTTTCAATCCTTATGGTCTTTTACAAACCTCAGCCAGGCAAAGTACAACGTTGTCCAGGAAGAAAAACTTGCTTCCTTTTGCTCTGACAATGTTCCCCAACTCTGAGAAGTGTTTTTTCCAGCAGGGCAATGCTCCATGCCACACAGCCAGGCCAGTAAAGGTGTGGATGGAGTACCACCAGATCAGGACCCTGTCATGGCCAGCCCAATTTCGAGACCTGAATCCCATAAAAAACCTCTGAAATGTGATCAAGAGGAAGATGGATGGTCACAAGCCATGAAAAGAAGCCGAGCTGCTTGAACTCTTGCGCCAGGAGTAGCATAAAGTCACCCAACGGCAATGTGAAAGACTGGTGGAGAGCATGCCAAGACACATGAAAGTTGTGATTTTAAATCAAGGTTATTCCACCAAATATTGATTTCTGAACTCTTCCTAAGTGTAAGTATTAGTATGTAGTTTAAAAATGAATATGAGCTTGTTTTCTTTGCATTATTCGAGATCTGAAGACACTGCATCATTTTTGCTATTTTGACCAATTGTCATTTTTCTGCAAATAAATGATCTAAATGACAATATTTTTATTTGAAATTTGGTAGGAATGTTGCCAGTAGGTTATAGAATAAAACTAAAATGTACATTTTACTTTAACACATACCAATAAATAGTAAAACCAGAGAAACTGATAATTTTGAAGTGGTCTCTTAATTTTTTCCGCGGCTGTATGTGTAGCTTTGCCCTATACGCACCACATAGAGCCTCACACTTCCCATACTATTAACTAACTTCATGTAGGAGATGCAAAGGCATTCTTTGAGATGCATTACTGGACACTTTCAAAGTGATGACTGGGCACAACAGTGATGACAATGAAAACGGCTCGATGTAAACTTATGAAAATAACAGTTTATGCATATCTAATCACGAAATAATATTGACCAGCAACACCTCACTTACCTAATCCCAGTTTGCCGAGTTCCTCCAGGTCCTTTGTTCGTGGCAAAACTTCATGTTCCGGCCCTGAAAGGAGGAACAGTTTGGCAGTCTTTTGACAGTCTCTCTTCTTCCAACAGATCTCCCTGTAAACAAAAAACACACAAGTGTCAGCAGTAATTGATGACAAATATGTACTGTAAGTTAAAAGTATGGGCATCAGAACACAAGCAATTGTACTGAACTGTAGATACAGGTAGGCAACCTATAAAGAGGACTGAACTGAGCCTGGCGCTTCAGAATGCTGCCAGGTGCAGGCTGCTTTGCTGTGCGTCGCTATCTACTTAGCTAAAACGCATTAGAGACCAATTGACAAAAATATTAAAGTTACGTTCTATTTTTAAATGACTTGTGACCCGAATGGCAGCTTTAAAGAATACATATTAAAATGTGCCGTTTTAAAATGACTTTTACTCAAAGTGCTTGGGTAACGTCATGGCAGATACTGGCAAATAACACACCAACGTACATTCCCGCGGCTCGTGCATAGCTTTCTCGAGTACCCCGCGAGACAGGTGCACCCAATGGTACATAAGGGATAACGGCCGACGAGCTGTCCAGTTATATATATATATAACTGGACAGCTCGGAGGCCGTTATCCCGCTTATCTCCCGTTTACAACATCCAAAAATGTTTTTATTATTATTATTTAGAATTTCCTTTATCTTTAGGAAATTTAATATGCATAATAACCTGATGAATTCTTGATTTGAAGCCTAGTGCTCGCCGTTAGAGAAAGTAGTGAGAAAGTAGTGAGAAAGTAGTGCGTGGAACCGGACCTTTAGTTTCCCCAGGCGTTGCTGCAAAGTGACACTCATGAGCTCACCTCTGTAAAGTAAACGGACACACGGACACAGGTATTGTTCATACCCAGATAGCAAGCACACGTTGGCCCAACTGCGGCATTGGTTGGCGACTGGTTGGAAAGGTTGGCGGTGGAATTCCAACCTTGGGCCAACGTTGAACCAACGTCAGCAGTCTCGTCAAAATGCAACGGTTGGACAGTTCACGTTGGTTCAACGTTGGCCCAAGGTTGGAATTCCAACTCTGTGTTTTTTACAGTTGGAGTTGGAATTCCAACGTTGGGCCAACATTGACCCAACGTCAACTGCCCAACATTAATATAAAAAGGCAATTGGTTGGGCAGTTGACGTTGGGTTCATGTTGGCTCAACGTCAGCTGCCCAACATTTTGATTGTGTGTTTTTTTTTTTTTTTTTAACCATTCCACCTTTTTCTGCGGGGCATATTGGTAGTCAATCCTGTGTTTTTTGTATTAAGATAAACATGAGTATTAAAAGCATATAGCGTACTGGTGGCCAGACATTGTGATTCCGCGTCTCTGTAAACACTTTCAGAATATAGCCTATGGCCGCGTTCACACTAGACTTCTTTTTTTAGAAAAAAGCGCCGCCTTCTGCGCCTTTTTTACATGCAACTCTATGGGAAAAAGCAAAAAGGCGGACGCCTTTTCAGAAAGGCGCCGCCTTTTATAAACTTCTAAAAAAGCGCAACCTCCGACGCCTTTTTGAGTTCAATTTTCTCAACTTTTCAGAAAGGCGCCGGGTGACGTCAAGCGCCTTTTTGACAGCTGACCTATCAGGACGAGGAGAGTAGGTAGTCGCGTACCTTCCCTAGTAACCTTCTATCTTAGTTTAACCGACCAAACGCCGTAGACCATCGTATTTGAACCTAGAAGTTTTTAGTTTAACTTTTTTTTGCTTAGATTTTTAGAAAGTTACCGAGAAATAGACACTGTACAATTTACAAACCACATTATTGTAACTGAAAAATACGTCTAAGAGGATTTGCGAGGTGTCTGAGATACCTAACTAATGTTAGCATGCTACTAGCCATTAGCGATTAACTGTGTTTTTGCAAAGCATCTCCCCCAACTTTCTTTTCCCGACGTTGACATGTATCTTGTACATAATCCATTCCCATAAACCGGACATTTCAAGCGTACAGAAACTCTTCTGAGCAGGCAAGAGTGCCAATATTGGCTAACGAGTTGTAGCCAAATTCCTGGGTGAAGGGCTAAATAGCTTGCTAGCTTTGATAATACACAGCCATTACTACGACTGTATCAACGTGCTGCGTTTCACTTAACAGGTCAGTCATTCCCTAAATCTTTAGCAATTGTATATTTAGGTTGTCACATTCAACAGCGCAACATATCCCCTAGCGTTTTGAACTTTCTGTGAGTTGTGACCGTATGTTATGACCGTAATGTGTTTGCATCAGACACAAATATGGCGGTGCTTAAAAGACAGTGACGTCACATAATATCCATGAATTCTGAAGCGCTCAAAAGGCGCTGAAGGCTGCGCTTTTTTCTTAAAAAATAAGTCTAGTGTGAACGCCGCTTATCTCTGTATCACTGCGTAACAATACAAATAGCCACGAGCTTATTTTAAAATTAAAACCGTTAGCAGATATTGTGAACTGCCTTCGTCACCTTTTTCTGACTGTAGCGAGTCATTTCAATTTTCAACAAGTTATTTAAACTTTTGATCCACATTTATCAGTAAAGGTAGGAACCGTATCGTTAATTAACCACATAAGACGTAGCACTATCGACTAGGTAACGCAAGCAGGCGCAGAATTCACATTCTTGTCTACGCTGATTTTGTTAGCTGGCTAGCTACCTGTCATTTAGTTAGCAGCTGAGCTATCTCTACGGCTGGTGATCCGGTGTCCAGCGACAGCAGCAGCATGGATGACTAGCCTACCAAGACTAATTTATTTGTGTGTTCGCTTGTTTTGTCTTTGCTTGCGTGTTGCCAACAATAAATGATTTTTACCTGTAGGTAACGGCTGTCTGTTTAAATTCCTTACGGGCCGTGCCTAGGCTATCGACTTTGTTGCCATTCGCGACTGTACAAAACAAATCGGAAAATACGGTAAGAGATGTTCCTGCTGAGGGTCAAACAAGACTTCATGCATTGTTTACACACCTGTCACTTCTGAAATATGTAAGGTTGATTCATTAAACCATATTTATATTGATAAAAACATATTTGTTAAGCGGATTTTTTTGGTGGCCCGCGGGATAGGTCGCGTTACGATAGGTTGGTTTAAGTTTTTGGATGCATTAACTGTGGTGGCAAGTAGTATGACCGTCCTTGGATTATGGGACATTGTAACACCTTATCCTGATTTGAATGATTGAATTATGACATTGAATAGACATCGGGTGGACTTCTGTAAGATCATAGAAAGCGAAAAATAGCTTTGGTTTAACAAAAATAAGCTAAAGTTGGCAATTGGTTATTAGCCAACGTTGGCAATTGGTTATAAGCCAACGTTGGCAATTGGTTAAAAGCCAACCAAAACCCGACACTCACTCCTATTTGCCAACGTTGGGCCAACATTAGGCCAGCGGCCAAAATGTCGTAGGGCCAGCGTTGGCTCACACCGTCAGGCCAACGATATGCACCGTTGGCTCACAACGTTTTGCCAACGTAGGGCCAACGTATGCTTGCTATCTGGGTAAGGTTTTACTATTTACAGTTGAACTCCACGTTTCCGTTGATGGTGAAGTTGGACAGAGCAACAGGGAGGTCAAGTTTAGTAATTTTGGTCGAAGGCTAGTTAGCCGTGTGAGCTACCATCTGTTACAATGTTTTTTTTTCTAAGCGCTAACAGCCGCCTACAAATAATATTCGAGACTTTCAGTTAAGAATTACAATACTCTGCAACATCCGTGTAGAACATAAACAACTAACGGAGTCAATTTAGACATATAAAAAGTCGTGTAGATAGCTTAATTGACATAAAACATTGCCCACTAACTTGTCCCAACACGGCGCCATCTTGGTTCAAATTATCCTAGCTGTCAAAAAATAAACGTTACGTTGGTTGTCAATGGTAACCATTCAAGAGCATTGATATGGAACGGCGATTTAACTTTTCTACTGGGACTACGTCCAAGGTGTCCATCTATACGAACTTAATGTACACCCCATTAGCCAATCAGAAAACAGTATTTCGTTCCAGAGGGAGATAATAGTTAATAATGTGCAAGCAAATGTTTGCAATACAGCTAGCTTTGCAGTGAACCTATTCAAACGCTTTGAATCACCACCGCCAATTTGCCGTGCAGTTTTCAAAGTCAATATCACCTTGCAGCTGTAGAACATTACCGAAAAATACCATATGATGAAGTTTGGTAGCGTTTTTTCTTTCGTAGTACACATTTCTACAACTACCACAACTAAGTTCGAGCATTAGCTATGCGGCTATTAGCCTTGAGGAAGACGTGCTCCTCCAAGGCGATGATCTCATAGCTAATGTGCTATCAAATGTTTGAGGTAACTGTTAATGTGTGCTAAGTTAAAGTAAAACTGCATCCTACGGTCTTTCCCGGTTATAGACAACAACCACAAGCTGCTATTAACGACAAAACCTGCACTCTCAATTGGCGGTGGTGATATAGAGCTTTTTGAACGGGTTCACTACAAAGTTAGTTGTTGGACTCACACCATACACTTGTACACCAATTCACTTCTTAAAACAAAACTCACCCCGTACTCGATGAAACAGTCGTCGCGTTGAAGTAATTAAGGTATGATCTGCACTGGAGCTCGCCAACTCTGCTCTTGCACGAGTTGCTATGTTGAAAAGACGATTGAAAACGCCTTGAGGCTCGTTGTCCATTTTAACCAGGCACAGGTGCAACTTATCACTCACTTAGCGAAAATTAAAGTGGTTGGCTAAAGCGAAATCGTGGAGGTCTCCCGCCTAATGTGGGGGGAGGGGGGTTTGTGTGTGCATGGGTCATTTGCATACAGATATCTGTGAAGTCATTTTGCCTAGTCAAAACTTTAATTCTGGATATCTGTAATTTCATTTCTACTAGGCAGAATGAACATTACAGATATCTCCAATTTGAGATATCTCTAATCAAAAATCATTTCCAGATATCTATAACTTCATAATGGATATCTACAATTACATTTCGACTATCCATAACTCCAGTATGAGATATCTAAAACGCCATTTTGACTAGTCATAATTCCAGTTACAGATATCTGCAATTTAATTTCCCCTAGTCAAAACTCTATTAAGGATATCCGAAAAGGAAGATATAGATATCTTGAATTAGGAGGATTTGAAGATATCTTGAACTGACATTTTGACTAGGCGAAATTAAATTGCAGATATCTCAAATTGCAATTAAAGATATCTGCAATTCAGTTGCAGATATCTGCAATCTATGTTGTGGATATCCGAAATAGAATTGCGGATGTCCAAAATTATGTCACCCATAGAAATGAATGGCAAAAGTGACGTCATTTGCCCTCTACAGAATTCTTTATGGATATCTGAAATGACAATTATGGATAGGAGGAATGTAGTTGCGGATATCTGAAATGCTAATTTTGACTAGGCAAAATCGAATTACAGATATCTGCAACACATATCCAGCCTGGCTATTAAATGTTAAAATGGCTTGCCATAGGCACACCACATCAGCTCCGCTCTTCCACCATCACTAGCATTACCTTCTCTGGCCAAAACATCTCTCTTTCTAAATCAGTTACCAACCTGGGTGTTAAAATGGATGCTGAATTGACCTATGACACCCACATCAAACACCTCTGCAAGGTTTCATTCCATCACCTCAGGAACATTGCCAAACTCCGGCCATCACTCACCCTGGCAGATGCAGAGAAGCTTGTCCATGCCTTTGTCTCCTCCAGACTGGACTACTGTAACGCACTCCTCATTGGGATCCCTGGCAAGAGCATACAGAGACTACAATATATCCAGAACAGCGCTGCCAGGATCCTGATGAGGGTGCGTAAACACGACCACATCACCCCCACCCTGAAAGCACTTCACTGGCTCCCAGTCCCACTCAGAATAGAGTTCAAGGTCTCCCTCCTCACCCACAAATGCCTATACGGACATGCTCCCCCCTACCTCAGGGAACTCCTCTCCCCCCAGACCTCCTCACGCTCCCTCCGTTCTGCATCCGCAAACACCCTTCAAGCCACCAGAACTAAGCTCTGCACCATGGGTGACCGGGCTTTCTCCTCTGCTGCCCCAAGGCTGTGGAATGCCCTCCCTGACCATCTCAGGGCCCCACAGTCTATTGACGTTTTTAAAAAAAGGCCTGAAAACTTATCTTTTTTCAAAAGCTTTCTTCTAATCATTGTTAATTGTTGTTGTCTTATATGTATATGTAGCACTTTGAGATCTGTATGATGTAAAGTGCAATCAAATTAAAATGTATTATTATTATTATATAAAATCATGTCTTCATACACCCCCTTACATATAAAACCATGTCTTCATACACCCCCTTACATATAAAATCATGTCTTCATACACCCCCTTACATATAAAATCATGTCTTCATACACACCCTTACATATAAAATCATGTCTTCATACACCCCCTTACATATAAAATCATGTCTTCATGCAAACCCTTACATAAAGAACCATTGTTGGGAAGACATCTAAAGTTAGAATCCCTACCTAATTGCACACATAGGTCTTTTTAAATAGTATCTGTGTAGTTGGCCAGTCCTTTAGGGTTTATTTTGAAATGGCACTTAGATGTAGTGTGTAATCCTCATTTCAGTATAAAAGCTTACAGCTCGGATTTCCCTCTTGACCTTTCTATTCACTCCATGTGTGTAATTCTCAGTATTACCTTCAAAACTCTTTCCTATACATTAAGATTTCCACAACACTGAATATGACCACATCTATTTTCCCCATTTATTAGTCAGTTTATTAAATCAATGGCTTGGCTATTGTTCTTTTTGATACCACTGACTGAAAGTTTTCTAAATTAATGAGCAATTGTCCTTCCATGTCCCTGAATGGGAGTGTGCAGTCAGGAACCTACAACCTTCCATGCTCCTTTGTCCTTTGTTTGCTCCTGAAGAATAGAAACACTTGTATTGCCAAACTATTATTACATGAGCTCAGCCTAACTACTTTACATGCCTAAGCACCTGCTTTCTATTGGTCTGAAATCATTCTTAACCCCACTGTGAAAAAAATAGGAAAAAAACAAACCTCCTTGCCCTTCAATGAGTAGACTCACCACACGGATGACTTCCATGAAAAAGCCCCATCCCCGAGACAGGTGGGCAGCTGAATGAGTTGCCATGGCGAGGGCTGTTTTTGAAAAGGGGAGAAACTAGGGAAACAGTGTGCCTTTTGTGACCCACTTCCTGCTTAGAGGCAGGTAACCGATCCTGTCTTCAGGCTAATCAATAATGCAGGGTAACTGGTGACGACTCTAAGGCCCGATGAATTTCTCTTGAAGAAGTGAAGCAGCGCTGGATTGGGTGTCAGCGAATTGGCCATGGGCTTCAGGGGAAGTGATCCTTCGGCTCTCTTCCACTCATTCATCCATGCGGATTTCCTCTCCAGGGAGCCACTCGTTTTCAACAAGGAGAGACGCGCTGGACTGTCAATTTGGCTGCACTATGGATTTCTCCAAACCGGTTTAGAACACAGCCACAGTTGTTTACATTTGGAAACAGGAAGTACTGTTAACTGGAAGTGATTGGTAAGACTTGTTTTATTTTTTTTTGTAGGTTTTTTTTTTTTTTTTTTTCAAAGGCTCAATTCTTTAGATAAGCTTATTACTCACACTTTGCCATAAAAGAGGCAGTGTTCCTTCCTGTGTAATAACTTAGGGGTTCTATTAACATTAGACTCACAACATATAAAATATCTTCATATCACTCTTTTGTAACTGACTGCTGTAGACACATGCCTACCATTTGTATTTCATCTGGCTCAGTTCTTTCATGACTTTGACACTTTGACACCTCATCACTGCCGCCTGCTTATATTACTGGTGAACCATAAAGGACCATCGATGCGGCTGCGGTGTACGAGCTGTGCCACCCAAATGAGAATCGCATGAAGTAGAGACTCATAACCCTTAACAGTGAGTGAGCTCATTACCTTTTCATGTCTGATACTGAAGTGTGTCGTGAGGAGAGTTGTAATCTCCCGTTCCTACAATACAACATCTTGCAGTCTGATCAGTAGTGTTATTGGTGGCTGTCGATCAGTGGCGTAACTTAATGACGACGGGCCCAGGTGCAAGACATTATGACGGGCCCCCGTCATAATCAAAGGTGTTTGTTATCGATATAAATAGTGTTACCCAACTTGTAGCCTAGTAATCCTGCCCTACTATAATGTATGTAGGCTATAACTTGTCTTGACATGTAGCCTATATCTGTCAGGGATACCTGTCGGATTGTTGTTGACACACCACTGAGGGCAGAAGCAGCGATGCTTATCCCAGTTGAACTGCTGCACTGCTGACTCCGTGGGCTAGAGACTAATTGACGGGCTTGTTAAAAAGCCCAAATAATCTAATATAGGCAGCTTTGCCGCCTTCTCTTCCTGTTCTTTTTTCTCTTGCCATTTTCTACTTCCACTCTTGTGCTTAAAAGGCATTGTTGTGCTGTGCGCAAGACCTTCCAGACCTGTTCCAGACCTTCAAATTGGTTTAACTATAGCATATTGTATTGTCACATGATCAAATAGAGACTTGACATTGGACAACAACATACATATTACCCAGCAATCATCATTGCTAATCACAAAAATACCAAAGAAAATAAGAACGTATTCATTTTATTGAATAGTTTTTTGATAGTTGAACTATAGTGTATGTAGGATAAGCATATGATTTTGTTGTAAATTGCTACTTTCCCCAAAAAATTATTACAACCATGACTGAGATTTTAATCAATAACAGTGCAAATTTAAACATAAGCATATCCGGGAAAATTTGACGCTGTTTCGAGACTAAAGGTTGGCCTGTCGAGCGACGCCTGTCGCTGTACTTGCAGGTAAGGGGCCATGCATACATCTTTGGGCCTCGCTACGGGCCCAGGTGCACCCCCTATAGTTACGCCCCTGCTGTCGATGTGTCAAGCAGAATAATTAATTTGACTCTCTGTTCTTATTGAGATGGTCCCCTATCTACCGAGCTGCTCGCTGTGATGTCCCTGCTTGGTCATGATAAGGTGTAGGTGTGGTCTGGGCAGTAAGTGTCAGGTGAAGTAGTCTACCTCAACTCCCTCAATCGCCATCCGCATCTAATGCTTTCCTGGATCCCAAAGATAAGCAAAAGCCACATGTAGTTGCTGATAAAAGGGAACAAGAGCAAATGTTACCCTAGATAAGAGTTCACATTTGATCACACATCATGTTAACTAGTGTGATCCTACAACGCCCATCTACACACAGGCGATTTAACAGATAACTGTTTATAGAAATAGTTGACACATTTTAAGGATAATAAATATTATGGCGGCTTAAACACCTGTATTTAATGCAGCATACCCTTTGTTTGTATTATTGCTGGATAACATGGTGGAGCTCTAGAATTGACCAGATCTATTTGAATACACAGTCCTTATTTACATTGATAATTCACTGGCTGATGTTGGTGGACTGGAGCAAGGATACAATAGTAACCAGTATATAATTTCTGGAATCGTGATGAGATGCAAAGCAGTTGCAAAGCAGGCTTGTACTTCAGTGGGTATTTATGATTGAGCACTGAATGTATAACTGTACATTTATAACTGTAATAATATTTACAATAAGTAAAGCATTCCATTTATAGCAAATGTTTTGAATTGCTTGCACCAAAGGATTTTCCAGCACCCAGTTCCTCTTTTCTACAGGCCTGTACAAAGTAGTGTAGTGTGATCACAAACAAGCTAAATCTAATAATGATACACGCAGTAATGTACCATGTAAGGTTTATTCTCAAGTGTACTGGCCATGCTTGTAATTTCATCAGATTTTATATAGTCATAATGTCACCTAATATAAGTTACTTTATCTATTGTCTTTTAAATTATTCTTTCTTTGTGTGTTAACTATAAAAAGCAGAAATTGGACTAATGCAATTGTTTATGGTTTACTTTAAGGTTCATTTACCAACATTTATTAAAATGAATAAATCATTAACTACAACAATACATATTAATTAATGTTTTTTCATGTTGAAATAAATGATTAATAATATTGAAATTCAGATGAACTTATCTATTAATCTTAGTTAAAGGAACCTTAATTTTAAAAGGGCTATCCATGACACTATATTTTCAAGTCGTAGCAATTGCACTAGGTGATAGAAAGTGACACATACCCCAGATACATATCCACTTTCCTGGCATCATTGAATCATGTACTAATATGACACTTTTATGTGGGAAGCATAGGGGATATAGAAACACTTAATTTCTAAAAATGTGTTCACCTGGTCCAGCTCATGTAAGTGGGTGTTTACCTGTCAGGTGAGAGATACATGAAGACGGCTGATGACACAGCAGACCGAGTCAAAATGTTAAACTTTAACTTGTGCTGCTCCTCTGTTCCCGCACCACCCATACCCACAGTCGGGATCAGCAGACCAAAGGTCTCATCGCTCTCACCTCTCCCTAGGGACCTTCCCGCCCCGGTGTCAGGCCAGTCTCGTCTGGTGAGTCTGAACTGAACGTCAGGGGAACCCTGTCTGGGACCTCCCTTCTGCTTCACTGAGGAAAAACATCAGGCCCCTTTCAGCTGTCAAACACAGAGGCATTTATCTGAAGGTACAGTGCCTGCTGTTACTGTTTTGGTAGAGCCAGATGTTGGTTTGTTCATTTGTATTTTTATTGTTTGGTGCTTATTGTGGCATTTTGCAGAGTTGTTTTGATACGGAGTATTATCTGCCAGTGACATTTTTGTGGAAGCTCCCTGTTACCATATGAGAGGCTTGTTGTTGAAAGTTAACTCAAGAAAAACAACAGTATGATTGTTGCCAAGGCAATGAAGTGTTTATTGTTTTGTTTCTCATTTGACTAAAGAGCAATAAGATTAAGCATAGACATGATATGGCCACAAGCATACTACGGTCAGTTGTATGGGATCAGGTCTCAGGCTGTGTTGCCTCTGCTCTCTAATCCTTCACCTCAGGGTCACTGGACGAAAGGTATAGCACTGCATAATCCAACATGGAGAAAAATGTGACTCAGATCTCACGTGAGGACCTGGAGGACCTCAGAGAAGCCTTCGACAAGATCGGTCAGGATAGTCCTAAAGCAACTTGCACTGCAAGCATATCCTATTTAGAAAAAAATGCTTATACATTATCAAATTAACCAAATGTTTCCTCTTCAATGTATCAGTGTATATCTACTACACTGGTTAATTTTGAAATAACACAATGCCTCTGAATTGGCTATGTATGTATAAATATGAGTGTTTAGTATTAATGTGATCATATGGGACGAGAGCAGGACAGAATATGTGTAACTGTCAATCTATTAAAGTTAGAAAGCGAATGTACAAATCACATGATGGCTGTAAGTGGTCAAACATTACCAGATTTTATAGGAGACATGATGATATAACATTACATTCCTTGGTGTCTTAATTGCACATGTTAATCCCTTTATAGTGGCCAATTAGTAATCAAGTTGATGATACTGTGTACTGATTGTAAAAACTGTGAAATTGACAAGAGATTAAATATCGTGCATGGATGATTTTATTTACACAGATATTGATAACAGTGGCTTCGTAAGTGATTTTGAACTGCAGGACCTCTTTCGGGAAGCCAGGTTTTCTTTGCCAGGGTTTAAGGTGCGGGAGATCGTAGAGAAGTTCATGGTTCATGGAGACACCAACAAAGATGAGAAGATAAGCTTTGATGAGTTTGTTGCGGTAAGGCAATAGCATTTAATTTTGTCTTGAGTCGAGGCCAAGTCATTGTAAACATTATGGACCCTAATTTCATTGACTGTCTACTGGAAATGTGCAAAGCAGCGTGTCCACAGTAGATGAACTAAAGCTAATTTAATAATTAAGCAAAATCATTAAGCTAATTTAATACCATGAGCAAGATCCCAAATGAAAACATGGGTCAGCACAATGCTCCCTCAAGCCACTCAATAGCTTTAGTACATTTGCAACGGCATTTGCTCATTGCTGGTTGCTCGTGAATGACATTAGGACACTGTTGGACACTGTCGTCTCCGCTGCTAGTAGCACAGGCCACTACAAGGGTATGACCATGAGTTTAAATGCATTCATTTGATGGTAATCTTGATTTCAACAGTTGAATGTCTAGATGTGAACAACAACAAAAATGAGCTGCACTGTAAATGCAACAACCACGCCTACTTTTTTCCATACATATAATAGATCTTCCAGGAACTAAAAAGCAAGGAGGTTAGGGAGACCTTCCGCAAAATGGTTACTAGAAAAGATGGGATATTTTCTTTTGGGGGCACATCAGGAATCTCCAGTGAGGGAACTCAACACTCATACTCAGGTAAGAGAACAAGAGGGGGAGGTAGAGTCAACATACCTAATCAATAAGGAAAAACTTAGCAGCCAAAAAAGGTTGCTCATTCCCTGAAAAATAATGTGGTTTGCATTTTTATTTGCATTTTATGTTGTGTATTGGAATGTTGCTGAATATTTCTATAAGTTATTTTGATCATAAAACCTCTGTATAAATCATTCAGTTGACATGTCAAACCAGGTCAGTAAAATGTGTAGTGGTGTATTTGATTTCTACTGACAGCTCTTGTGCTCAGTGTGTAAAAGAAAGTTGCCTAACTTTGAATCTAAAGCAGCTGTTTTGTCTTCTTTGATGACCCATCAGATGAGGAGAAAGTGGCCTTTGTGAACTGGATTAATAAGTCTTTGGCAAAAGATCCAGACTGCAAGCATCTTGTCCCCATGGACCCAGAAACTGACAGTCTGTTTAAGTCTGTCAAGGATGGAATACTCTTGTGGTATGGTATCATGACCGACAGTCCTGCATTTAGTCCAACTGTTCGCTGTTGTGGTGCATCATTATAGTGTCATGCATTTAGCCTGGTGTTGGTTAGACAATGTGTTCAGTTGGAAGAGTCAGTAAATTATTCATCTGTTCACTGGTGTAATCATCTTGGTTTTTGTCTTTTCAGCAAAATGGTTAATTTGTCCCAGCCTGACACAATTGATGAGAGAGTTATAAACACAAAGAAATTAACGACTTTTACTATGAATGTAAGCACCTTGTCACATTGTGACAACATGAGTACAGCTGGTCTGATGTGCTCTTGAAAACTCTTTCCTTTTTCTGTCATTGCGACTTTTCCACAGTTTTTCCCAGTTGCAAATTTGAACCTTTTTCTCTCTTCCACTTCTATGTTTCTCTTTTTACCAATCTTTTTTTACTTGTCTGTGTGAATGCCTCTCTCTCCCCCATAACAGGAGAACCTGATGCTAGCTCTGAACTCTGCCTCGGCCATTGGCTGCACTGTAGTCAACATTGATCCTCTGGACCTGAAGGCTGGGAAGCCCCATCTGGTGTTGGGCCTCCTCTGGCAAGTCATCAAGATTGGGCTTTTCGCAGATATTGAGATTTCCAGAAATGAAGGTTGTCCAGATTGTGTGTTTTGCGTTATATTTAGCTAATATCTAAAGGAAGAATGTATATTAATCTCTCACTACAATCTGTCTCCTTGTGTGTGTGTTTACTTGTTCGTGTGTTTTTTTTTTTTTTTTTTCATATGTCTGTGCGGTTATGGATGGATTTGCATGTTGGCATGAATGTGTGTGCGTGTGTGTGTGTGTGTGTGTGTTTGTGTGTGTGTGTGTGTGTGTGTGTGTGTGTGTGTATGTGTGTGTGTGTGTGTGTGTGTGTGTGTGTGTGTGTGTGTGTGCACACGTGTGTGTGTGTGTGTGTGTGTATGTGTATGTGTGTGTGTGTGTGTGTGTGTGTGTGTGTGTGTGTGTATGTGTATGTGTGTGTGTGTGTGTGTGTGTATGTGTGTGTGTGTGTGTGTGTGTGTGTGTGTGTGTGTGTGTGTGTGTGTGTGTGTGTGTGTGTGTGTGTGTGTGTGTGTGTGTGTGTGTGTGTGTGTGTGTATGTGTGTGTGTGCAGCACTCATTTCTCTACTGCTGGAGGGAGAGGAGCTGGACCACCTTCTGTCCATGTCCCCAGAGGAGCTGCTTCTGCGCTGGGTCAACCACCACCTCAATGCTGCTGGCTGGCAACCCATTCACAACTTCCATGAGGACATCAAGGTACTGCTGCCCCACCCAAACAACATCAGTCGGAAAACACAAACTAAAATAATTAAAAACATATTCTTCCCTATATTGCACACGCAACTAATCAGTTATCATTAAAATATTTCTGTCTCTTCAGACGTTATTCCTTACTTTAAATTACCACAAGTGAAGTTTAAAAAAATATCATACAGGAAGTGTTTGAAAGAATATGTTATTTTTCTAATAGTGTATTTATAATTGTGAAGATTTGCTTCATCATGTATTCAAAGCGACTATCTTTGAGCTGATATATTTAATACATGACCTCTTTCCTATGTCTCAGGACTCCAGAGCTTATTTCCACCTGCTCAATCAGATTTCTCCAAACGGAGAAAGAGACGAGATGAGCATTGACATTGACATGTCAGGAATAAATGTGAGTGTTGAAATTGGGTCCTGTGGGGAAATATGTGTGTGTGTGTGTGTGTGTGTGTGTGTGTGTGTGTGTGTGTGTGTGTGTGTGTGTGTGTCTGTGCATGTGTGTTTGTGTGTGTGTGTGCATGTGTGTTTGTGTTTGTGTGTGTGTGTGCATGTGTGTGTGTATGTGTGTATGTGTGCATGTGTGTTTGTGTGCATGTGTGTGCACACTGGTGCACATCCATGTGTCTGTGTATATGTTCAACTGTGTTTATATTTGTACAATATACAATGTGAGACAGTCAGTTTGTGCGTGGGGTGTATGGGACCTATATGTGAATTTGAATCTGTGTAAATGTATGTACGTGCCCACACCTTCCCTCGAATCTGTGTGCCAGTGTACTTTGATCAACAGCTGTAAAGGGATCCTGTCCACAATTAAAAAGTAAAAGGTCCAATGAGGTAACTGTGGCAAAGGGAGAGCGTGGTCACCCCACCCGGACTCGAACCCAGGTCTACAAGGTGCCAAACATGCACTCTGACCGCAACGCCAAAGAGCAAGACTCGTTGCTATGGCAATCAGGGCACATACTAATCTATAGTGACAATCACATCGTCTCACTGCCCTCACCTTCGAGAAGCGCACCCTTGTGCTTCACGCACACATGCATTTCTCGCGCATCCACCAACTGTACTTCTCCCATCTAGAGCGCCCCACACACAAGAGCTTCACCCATCTATGAGGTCCGTCACACAGGGGTCAACCTACCAAGGGGACCCTCACACATTTTTACGGGCACGCCTCCGATGACCTCACAGTGAGCCTTCCCACTTCTGACACCATTTGTAGCGAAGGGAGAGCATGGTCACCCCTACCGGACTCAAACCTGGGTCTACAGGGTGCCAAACATGCACTCTGACCGCAACACCAAAGAGCCAGGCCCGTCAGAGCACATACTCATCTGTAGTGACGATCACATTGTCACATTGACTTTCAGATTTATAACGAAGACAATCGAACTGCTCTAATTACAAAAAAAAAAACAGCAACCCCTGGACAAATGACAAGGACCTTTGCTTGACAGGGCAAGACGTCTAGTGTTTATAGCCTCCCAGTACTGTACCTGGAATTACACATTAACAGTAGAACTGGTGTTAACACTATTAGTAGTCTTTGACAGTCTTCTGTGTTTCTAATGCCAGCAGACCTGACTAAAGCAGTTGTCTCACCCTACCACAAAAGCCTTGTCATTTGTAGGCACAACTCTCAGTTGTTGTAGGAGAGGTGGACAGTTTCCTGATTACACTTGTCATGCAGACAATAATGCAAATAGAGCATGAGGAGATGGAAAGAGACATCATGTGGAGAGAAAGAAAGAACAAAAGAAAGAAATAGAAATGAAAGAAAGAAAGAAAAAAAGGCCGAAAGGAATGTAGATTCGCATTGTAAATCTAAACAGGAGGGGTGTGGTTTGTCAGGAGGGGGTGTTATCTGTCCATTGCTGTACTGGACAGTCCTGGATGTGGCAGTCTCTTTTTTTCCCAGGAGCGAGATGATGAGAAGCGGGCTGAACTGATGCTGAAACAGGCAGACAGGATGGATGCCAGGCAGTTTGTCACTCCTCAAGATGTGGTGGCTGGGAACCACAAGCTCAACATGGCCTTCGTGGCTAACCTGTACAACCTCTACCCTGCTCTCAACAAGCCTGCCAGCAATGGCATAGACCTCACCTTACTCGAGGGTAGGTCTGCTCCCAAAGGACTTGGCAGGAATGCAAACACTATAAAACGGAGACATTAATACAGCTGCCAAGTCTCTGATTAAAATCTTTAGAAGCATGTGAACCGTTCACAGTATTCAGGCAGAGAACATCGATATATCATAAAGGAGTTATGAGTGCCCTGCAGTACTGCCATTTGTTTAGTTGGTTAATGACTAACGCAGAGGGAACTGTGTGGCCCTGAGCTGTGTAGTCTGGTTAGTACATGGGGTGTACTTCACGCCTATGGCCACTAGTGGTAGCAGAGTGCTTTGTGTGCAAGTCCTTCTGTGAGAGTCCAGTTTGAAGATGTCGGGAGTGATTCAGTCCTCCTCCCCATTCTCCCACCCAGATTTGACACCTGCCATTGTAGGTACTGTACTGTGCTTGGTCACTATTGCGTGCTGCTATCTCATGCTCCTTGACCCATTTCCTCTTTCCCACATCCCACTCTCTTTTATGCCCATCCATAAACACACACACACACACAAACACACACACACACACACACACACACACACGCATTTCTACAGGTTAATGTTATTCTCCTCCCCTGCTTTCTGAATCGGTTCTTTCACTGGACTGTCCTTAACAATGCTGCCTTTCACCTTGTCTGGCTGAATTGCATACCCAGTAAATGTTGAAAGAGGTTTTTAACCAGCAGCTCAAAAGTGATTTACCATACATGGTTTCACTATTCTTGCACAACAGACCACAAGGGAACTTTGCAAACAGCTTACTGGCACAGTGCACAGTCCCCTGTCATTACGAGTAAATTCCAAAGTGTGATTTTTGGTTTTGGTTAACCAAGCATGATAGCCACATATGGGTATGTAATAACAGTATGCATTGATCTTCTATTTCATTCACTGGCATGTGTTACCTTGCTGTGTGCCGTGAAATCTGCTGACCTCTGACAAGTTCCCACAGTCACTTTTGTTGAGAAGAGCCAACTAGCTCTTATCCCTGAGGATAATGCCTCTGTGATATCATTGTCTTGCCAAAGATAATACCCCATTCCACACAGAGAGAGATTGTTAATAAAAACGTATCACCTATCAAATGGTCAGTGATTAGATATACAGTAGGCATGAGTAAATGATCTGTTCTTTGTGAAATTCAAAGTGCTCCCTTTTGTGTCAACAGGAGAATCCAGGGAAGAGCGCACATTCCGGAACTGGATGAACTCCTTAGGAGTGGCCCCATACGTCAACCACTTGTACAGGTAAGAAAAGGTCAAATGCCATCTTTTCAAAGCAGTTTTTTTGGATATTAGGAAACATTAATCTTTGTCTTCTCAACCCAGCGATCTTGTGGATGCCTTGATCATTATCCAGTTATACGAAAGGATTCAGGTCCCTGTTGACTGGAGGAAAGTCAACAGACCCCCATATCCTGCTTTAGGTGCAAATATGAAAAAGGTTTGGCAAAGTTTTGTATTTATAGACTACATCTATGGATTTATTATAGCACATTCTTCCTGTATGTAATAGCATACGTAATGCCAATATAACAGTGACATATATTTATGCAAGTAAACATTCATACTGGAATACTGGAACTGGAATTGAAAAGTTTAGCATTGCTTTGTTGTAAATTGACAATTATATACCCTGTGTTGTATAATTTTCTAATCGTTTTCCTTATCAAATGCTATTCTCTTTCATAATAAACATAATACATTCCTCAAGGCCACAACATAATCATGCATGTACTATTCAAATCTGCTCAAGGGTTTTCAACAGCAAAATCCAGATTCTTTGTTGATGCAGATGATTATGCTTAATTATGCACATTATGCTAAATAATATCTATTGTTTATTTCTTTGTTTTGAAGCTGGAGAACTGTAATTATGCAGTGGAACTAGGCAAAAGGGAAGCCAAGTTCTCTCTGGTGGGTGTTGGTGGGGAGAACATCAATGAGGGCAGTTCAATGCACACCTTGGCTTTAGTGTGGCAGCTGATGAGGAGGTACTGGTGCTGATTTCACAGATATATACGGATACGTTTGTCTGTCAGAGAGAGGATATCTGTCTTGAGCCTGTTTTCAGTCACCAACTGACTCGTGACTCAAAGCTTATTTTAGTTCAGGACTGGCCTGACAGAAACTAGCATTATAAGATATTTTTAGACACTCTACTACCGTATCATTTTTTTTTTACACTCTGTTTTTTATAAAAAATAAATTAACGTGTCTCTCCATTGTAGGTACACAGTGAAGGTTTTGTCAGACCTCGGTGATGGTGAGACAGTAATAAATGACCAGGTTATCATCAACTGGGTGAACACCACATTAAAAGAAGGTGGCATGGACACTTTCATCAACAGCTTCAAGGTGAGGGAAGTGTTACCGCATCTCACAGTGAGGGCCTTTATGAAGCTTCTGTTACCAGTTTTAGATTGTCTGGAAACAGAAATCTAGGATTATGTTTATTACCATTAAGTTAGCTGTCCAGCTATCTGTGAAGGCTCTGCATTGATTCTGTGTTAAACGGTTCTCTATTGAATCCCTTTAATCCTTCTTTAAAGTATTTTCCAAGCATGAGGGACCCATTTGCAGTTTTTTGATAAGTAAGGTTACTTTGTTTAATGGATGTGGTGTTTCTTCCATGTATATTAGTAGGAATCATGCTGAGCCATTTATCCTGAGAACTTGATGTGTCTAAAGATTTGTCTCTTTCTAATGAGTCATCCGTGTTTTCCAGGACAAATCAATCAGCACTAGTCTTCCAGTGATAGATCTGATCACTACCATCGCTCCCAACGCCACCAAAAACGAAATGGTGAAGAGAGGCGACTTGAGCCCAGAGGACAAGCTGAACAATGCAAAGTAAGAAAAAAAACAAACACTCTTTTCTCATAAATCACAAGGATAAAGATCGGACACCATGTCTCCACTGCCTCTTGTACTGATTCTGCTCACTTCACCCCTCTCCCTCACCCAGGTACGCCATCTCCGTTGCCAGAAAGATCGGTGCCAAGGTCTACGCCTTGCCCGACGACTTGGTGGAGGTGAAACCCAAAATGGTGATGACAGTGTTTGCCTGCCTGATGGGCAGAGGGATGAAGAAAGCCGACAGCTGAGACGCTTCCAGATGCTGAAACCATCATTGCACCATACTACTTCATCTCCCTCCACGAACACACCCCCCCCCCAAACACACACACACACACACACACACACACACACACACACACACACACACAACAAACCCCCAGTACTGTTTTATTCACACTCCTTCCAGTCACACTCCTCCTCCTCTCTTTCCCAGCTTCCCTCTTTCTCTATCCTCTCCTTAAGTTCCCCTACTCACCAGCTGTCCATGCAAGCATTACTATAATGGATCCATTGCTTTCTTCTATTGTCTGTAATTTGTTAAAGATCATGGTAATAAGATGATCCGGAGGCATCTAAAAGACAAAAAATGCATGTCATTTTTACAGGTTGTTTAAAAAAATTGCACATAGCTTATAATTTGTGAATGTTTGTAAATGCTGTCTATTTTATTTCTAGTGACTACTTTAAATAAAGTTATCAAATGAGGACAATTTGTAAATCAAGCATTTATTCTACTTTCCCAAGATCTTATAGGGAATAGGGATAGGACCACAAGTTGTCTTAACATTATGCACCCTTAAAATGGATATTGCCATAGAGCTCAGTAGATACTTTAAGATCAAAGTCTCAACTTCCTTTAGTTACTTAATTACCTCACCTATCTGAACATACCCTTGAACCACACAGAAGAAAATATGAAAACCCCCTAAGAGAGGACTTCTTGATGACTTAGTTAAATTGGAAAACAACAGATCAGTGCATGAAATTCCTCTTGTTATTGTTGGGATAATTGGGCTGATGTAATGCTCCCATGCTGGGTGCACCTGACCGTATCCATATTTCCCTGTGTTGTTCTGGCTGTGTAGTAGCAGCCAGGGCAGTCAGCCCGCCGTCTGGTCTGCATTTAGTCCTGCCGGAGGGAGACGTGGATCTTATCAAGCACGGGCCATCGGCCACGCGCTGCAGTTTGTTTTCATTGTGCCCGGGCCTGGAGGATAGAATCACACAACAATGAAAGGTCCAGAACAGAAGGAAGGGGGAAACAGAACCCCAGAAAGAGGTCTACTGCAGGCAACCATCTGATTCCACACAGAGTGTTCATCAGTCTTTCCTCCTGTTCTTTCCCAAGGAGAGAGTGCTATACGTTTTTTGCCTGCCATGACTACGATGATGTATGAGGTTTGGGGGGTCCGTAAAGTCATTTGATACATGCCAATGATTGTCAGGATGAATTGGATTCTCTGCATGCTCAGTGCAGGTACCACAGGTGCAGGCTGTGAAATGAACAGCCCCCAGGTTTCAATCCACCTTTAATGGCTCACAAAGCCACAACATGACTCCCCTGGAGAAGCTCGTGCTGGAAAATAACTCTGGATGAAAGCTAAATCCCTTTCTCTATAGACCTCATGGAATAAGAAGCACAAAATCCTGAAAGTACATAAGAAAAGGCTTGACATTGACTTAAGCTATGAGTATTTGCTGGGTATTGTGTGTCCGGCTTTAACATAAGCCCTCAAAGGCAGATCTTTCGCTGCTCCAACTTTGGAATCTGGAAGTGATCGTGAAATTCCAGGAGTATGTAAGTCCTTGTGAAAGCAGAGGGGAGAGGGTGGGGGTGACATGAGGGCATCTCTCCATATGCTTCAGTCCAAGACACACACACATAACGCATTCCTCTTATTTCAGGAATTCAGAGCTATAGGAAACTCAGGCAGAGGGGCCAGAGACCATAATGAATGTAAATGCCACTGTAATTACACAGACATTCATAGCTTTTTTATTACAAATATAGTTGACTTTGAATTGTTCCACAAACTGCCAGTCTGGGCCTAAGGCAAGCTCAAATGTCAACTGCTGAGGTAATTTCAGTGTGATCATTTGATCTCTCCAGCCCCATCTAGAGGACACGACGCAGCTCCCTCAAATACAAACACTTGCACCTTGAGGCCCCGTTTCATGTACCACTACCACCGTAGCTACTCTGTCTTTCCATTAATAGTTTTGAAACCACTCATCCAATTAAGTAGGGGGATTTTCCCAAACAAAACAAGTAACGTGGTCATGACAAGACTTTCCAGAGAGCGTGCCAGTTTCCAGCAGCTCCTCCATGCCTGGACATTAAATAGACAACTTTCAGTGGAGTAGATTTTCCTTTGTATAAGATTACTTTTCTCTTGTATGCCAACACACTGCTTTCAGATACATGTATAGATTTATAAACCTTTTTCTTTACTCTAAATTCAGTATGTTAATCCCCTTATCATATTTCACTATGATGCAGTGTGAAAAACAATGATTATCAAATGCACATAACTTTATTAGATAAACAGACACATACAGAAGCTTCCCTCTGTTGTGGAATGGGAAGAGGAAGAGGGGTCAAGCGGAGAGTAGAGGCCATCTGGACATTTATGTTCATTGTGTTATGGTCTGATCAGAGCACAGTCAAAGAGAAACACAGACCAACCAATTGATTGTTAGATTTGTTTTTTTATACTTTCAACTCATATACTGTATATTCCTCCCCCACAAGAATGTATCACATTCTCGCCACCTTCATTAACACACAAATGGTAAGCAAGACCCTCTCTGCCTGCTGACATTCACACCTTTTCATAGGTAGATCCCATGCCCAGCATGCCCACGACACCGTGAACCAGACCACAGACACACACATAATGCTAAGTTGTGTATTCTATTGACTATAACTAAAATGTTACTTGTATGCTGAGTGTGTTGTGTTAAAGACAGGACATTGTAGAGACACCAACCGTGTGTGTAGTGAGAGAACGGAGCAAGGAGCATTGAGGAGACATTGCAGCCTTTAAAGACAAGGCCAACAAATAACAGGAACTACACTATGGACCATATGTCCTAATCTCTACAAACTCTCTCCATCGTAGCGTGTTGTGTGTGCTCGAGGTCTGTTACGGAGAATAAACCGACACCCTACCCATCAGACCGGCATTCCATCGAGTTCCTTCCTAAAATCTCGCAACTGCAACAAACGCCAGAGCTAAAATAGAGGTCGTTATATTATAGTATAATAGTGGTGTTTTCACAGGAAATCTGTTCCACCCAGCCAAAGATATATTTGACCATTGACACCAGTCAGACACTTTAAGGGCTCTAAACCCACACACACCCACAAAACACAATCCCGAGATGTGATAAATAAATAGTTTAATACATCAAAGTCAAAGTCTTGGACATGCACACGAATACAGAAAACTGTAAAGAAAAGGCCACAAAAAAGTTATAAATAATACTACTGATTGTCCCCACAAGTTATTTTGAGACATTCTACTGGCATGTACCTTCTACTGTCACAGTCCTAAAGACTCATCACATATCCTAAAAGTAAAGATCTGTAGCTGGATACAGACATTTCCTGTGCTCACATGCAGTAGTTGTTTAATTTCAGTGTGGCTAGCCTATATACAAATGTGGGACCCAATGTGACAACAACTGAGGCATCCTGCATGCATATATACCCAATAAACACTCCCATATTTAGGGATTCACATTTGCCTGGTATTCTCCTTCACACTGCGACCATCAAAAAGCTTTATCATAACATTTGTGAGATATAATCATAGCTCACTGCAAATTAGCTTGTCAACCCTTGGAACATTCCTCTGTTAAGAGCTGCAAAGAAATTAGGCGACTCAAGTTTCGATGAAGCTGATGATGCACTACTCTCTCTTTGTGTATGTCTCTCTCTTGCTCCCTCTCTCTCTCTCCCCCCCCCTCTCTCGCTCTCTGCAAGAGTTTTAGCAGTGAATATTCTTCAGTACACTCAGCTCTCTGTGCCTCTTGCCTTTGAAGGCCATCACAAAGTTGTGGGGTGTGATCACCCCCCTTCCTCCTTCATCCGTACGGCCCATAACAATGTAGTTCAGGCCTGCAGGAGCAAGCACAGAGAGAAAATACAACTCATCAGTCAAATCAAAGAGAAATACAAAAAAAAAGATATTTGTGTGTGTGTGTGTGTGTGTGTGTGTGTGTGTGTGTGTGTGTGTGTGTGTGTGTGTGTGTGTGTGTGTCAGACAGAGAGAGAGAAAGAGAGAGAGGTAGAAAGAGAATGAAAAAGTCAGAAAAAAATCTGAAACAGAAGCTGTCATTTCTGTCACTCTTCTGATGGCTTAGTGCTAGAAGAAATAGCTCTCCTATTCTCCTCTGCCAAAGACCAACAAGACTTCTGGCTGCAGTGCAGCTGTGAGTGAGTCCTGGTGGTCTGCACCCGCGTGTCTTGACTGAAACCTCCAGGGCAGCCTTTAGCACAGCCACCGGTTGGCTCAAAACAAAATAGTTTCACTCAAGTGTCAAAATTTCCATTGGACGAGCAGGGCTACTTTTCAGAGCTAACTGAGCCATGATTGCATGTGCGGTATGATACTGCAAGTACAACACACACCAGACCCTGTGGTTTTAGACAAGGGTTATTTTGGCTGTCTGACGATGCAGTGCAGACCAAAGAAATCCAAATCTGAGAAAGCACCAAGGATGGAGAAAATGCCATGCCAATCTGATATGGTCCTACAATGCATATGCATATTATGGGATATCTTTCCTGCTTGTGGCAGTCAGCAGATGTTTATGGTGCAGAAGTCCATACAGTCCACCCTGGAGAGAACGTATATGCAACCTCAAATCTGAACAGCAGTGTATAGAATCTTTCTGTGTGTAAAAAACACAATAAGAGAAAGGTTGAGTTGGTTCTTAATGTGTTTTGTTTGTTGTTGTTTTCTTTCTAATGGGACCCTCCCGCAGAGAATGTTATTCACTGCATGGAATATAATGGGTACATGCTGATTATGAACTGCTTCACAGTGAACTTGAATGATAATTAAGGGGGACATTTAAAGGGGGTCTGACTAAATGGAAATGGAATGCCTGTCTCTGAAAGATGCAGTCCTTAATTATAATCCATTCAACTTTTTATTAAATTCAGCTAAATGTTTCTCACATTCCTCTAGCTGTCTGTCCAGCATGTGTACTTAAAAAAAACACAGTGGATCATAGCGAGCCATACAATATTACAGCCAATCAACAATGTTGCTCCAGAAGCACAGAAGGGAAGGGTGTTTTTGATTGGCTGCTGAGCTCAAATATCAAACCTTTTACCAGGATACAGGACATTTAAGTTATGGCATCTTTATAATTTCCTTCTCAGCTCTCAACTCAGCTTTCCATCTAACTACTAATAATGTGGTCTGCCAACAGCATACGTGCATCTAACTCTTTATACTCTAATTCAAAGTGTTTTAAAGCAAGGCTTTGGTTGAATCTCTGTAACTCACCTCTCCTGACCAGGGGGCATTTTCGGCAGAGGAGCACCACCCGGGCACTGAGGCTCTTCCCTGCCTGCTGGATGGCCAGGCTGCCCTGCTTGTAGACGCCGATGATGGCGAAGACGGCGTGCACACTCTCCTCGCGCACAGCCGCAGACACCAGCGTGCCCGTGATCACTAGGGTAGGGAGGGGAACACCCACATCAAATGATCGCTTCATCAAAGCATTTTAAGAACAGTTGATAAGCAGATGCTTCTCTCCAAAACCCCATGTATCCATAATATGTGTGTGTTTCCAACGGCACTTGTGCTTGCTTGGCTTTAAATACATAACCGTGTGTGGCAACAGCTTATGAGATACACAGGTGTTGCTTGGGCAGGCAGCCCAAATACATTTCCACAAATACAGAAACTCTGGCTGAGACTCCAGCTTGATTATTATGGAGGTCTCACCCCCCTGATTGTTTTTTACTTTTCAAGCACCACATGTATATTTCTGTCCCACGGGACCCACCGCAGCATCTTAATGCTCTACCATCCGAGCTGGAGAAGCTAGAGTGACAAATGGGAGCGGCAGCCTACTGCAAACCTGCTCACGCCTGGCATGCTCGCTGGTTTCTACGGAAACAGACTCCATATCAACTGCACACACCATTTGTCACTGAGCGGCGTTTGAGATTCGGTGGGCACTGTCGAGATTAATGACGGCAGAAGCCAGCCTGTGAATAAACTCATTCATACGCAGAGATCTCACCGAAGTTGCTTGAGCAGTAGTGGCTGTCAATCACCCCGGTCCTCCTGCATTTCTGCCGGCACAGAGCCTCTGAATATGTTAATGCTAGATGGAGGGATAGAGAGAGGGAAAGTGGGAATTCAAAGGGGCACAATTACCACAAGATTTATTTAAATAAGATTGAATTGAGTAAATGTCATAAATTTAAATGTACCACCTATTTGTTTCAGGCCCCGACAACAGGCAAGAGAAGATGGAAGCAATCAAATATTTATTTCGCAGCATGCTGACTAACCACATTTTCACAGCACTTAGCATCCGTTGCTCAACGGTACAGTAATTCAGTATGGCTGCCAAGCTGGACTAGCCACATAAATTTAGCGAACATATGAAAAAGTATATTATAGTGGTTTTAGACATTCCATTTTCAGGAGCCACACAAACACACACACACACATTTCAGACTCAAATATTTCATCATCAGTACCACAGTAAATCTCCGACCTCCTCTCAACATGGCCAAATTGAGCAGTGTTTCAGTGTGACTGAGATGCATGAGGCATAACGAAGAGCACAATGAACCTACCCACTGGCCCTGTGGTCATGGCAGGTGTAGTGGGGGTGGTGAAGGTGGGTGGGACCCTTGTGCTGACGGAGCTCTTCGGCCGGAACTGGTAGTGGCCGATGAAACCGTCCGCGGTTAGACTCAGATCAGAAAGAAACTGAATGAGGAGATGGTTGCCATCAGAGTAAATTGGGCTACAAGGGCATAAGATAAGAGTGAAGCGCCTTAATCTTTTGTTTAAGGGCACACAGCATGGCCACGAAATAAATATCTTCAAAGAGAGCAAAGATGGAGTGCAACATCTGGCATCTGTTCCTCAATCTCACACCTGGCTACCTGGACATGGCATGGCAAGGCCTCTCCCTGTCCAAGCACACAGATGGAGCTCATTGAAAAGACAGACATCTTGCAGTAGCAGAATCACATGTGCCCTTACTACATTAAGATCAGAGACTGAAGTACATCAATGCAAATGTGGGGCTCTGTGAGAAACAATGTCATATGATATGGAACATGGGTTGGATGTGCAGGGCTGGAACCGACCATAGTAACACTACAGCACATATGTGTGTCTTACGCAGGGGGGCTGTCGCCGCAGAACCTCCCGATTCTCCTGGCCTCACTCGCCTCCTCCCCATTAAAGATGGCCACGTGGTCATAGCGGCAGTAGTTATCCCTCTCGACATCAAACTTCTCGAACCTCAGCTCGATGATCTGATGAAAGAATGGCCCGGTGATGAGTTCTAAAGAGTTTCTGGGGAAAATCATAAGGCACTTAAAGGTGCAGTCCACATTTCTGGGGAAATATTGTTGACAGTTGAGCTCAACAGCCCATCAAATTTAACCCCACCCTTTCATGCTCCTGAAGCTTGGCCTGAGCCAAATAGTTTGTTTCCCATTTACAGAGCCAGAACTGTACACGAAAAAAAACAAGTTTTTTTTATCGCACATACAGAAAGGGCTGCTGAAGGACTGTGAGGTGCAGCTCACTGAATTCTGTAAAAAGTGTATTGGATTAGAATTGTGGGCTGCACCTTTAAATATCTCACCTGATAAAATTATCTCACCTGGTTTCGGGGGGCTACAATGTGCCAGGTGCAGGTGACACCCGCAGGGTAATCCTTCTCAGGCCAGTTAGGAGTCTTCAAGGAGCCTGACGATCTGTCCAGAAGGCCTCCGCAGTATCGATCTCCTACCAGGAGTATTTTGACAAGAGATGGATGGCTCAGCTGGGTGCGGTCATTTTTAGAGCCTTCTCAGGTCCAGACGGCCTGCCCTGGCTGGTGCTTTGTCTTTTCAATTAGAGCCCTTGCTATAGAATAGACATACCTCAAATAGAGAGCACAGAAAACTGCTTTATACCATTGCAGCTCCTAGGCAACTGAGCAAACACAGAGTTGTAAAACAAAACTATTTAACTGCCTGGGTAGGTGAGAGTTATTATTAGATGCAGTGTCAGACACTGTTAGACAAACTGACTGCCTTAGAACTTAGAATTCCTTTTGTTCTTGAACTCAGAGGAAAGTCAGATGTTTGATTTGTGCTGCAACCAACTATTTATCACAAATGCCTCGTTCAAACATTCTGTAAAATATTTTGTGGCATAAACTACTGCTGATTGAAAGGAAAGGAAGAGCCTCTAAAATCTGTGGCACAAAAAAAATGCATAGTAGAGACAGAGGCCGTTTCTGTCGGGAACATTTAGGGAGGTTAAAAGAACAAACCGTGACTTCTATTTTAAGGTCAGTGCACAAATGTTTTAAGAAGATATTTTAAGAATACAATCTTCTGATCATAGATGGTAAACTATTATATGACAAAAAAAAAACAACGTTTAAAAATAAATTCGGCAAAGTCCACTCATACAAAATAATTTCCGAACAGCACCTGTCAATTTTTATTTGAGGTGTAAGCTGGCAGTGTGGAGTGTTTTCACCTTTCTCGTTGGGCCGCACAGCGGCGAAAACCGCCAGAAATCCACTACCAGCAGTGTTGGCGTCGGACACCATTGTCACCTGCATCTTGTTGCCATTGGTGACGAGGGCACCTGGTCTGGAAGTCCCACAGAAGCGCCCCAGCCGCTGGCCGTTGATGTGCCCGTCGTACACGTCCACAAAGTCATACCTGCACAGGTCACTTTCCAGGTCAAGCACGCGGAAAGAGAGTGACACCACCTTGCCGCGAGGCACCTACGGTTTTGAAATAGTGGGACTTAAGTGGTTTCATGGACAACTTGACGACATTTTTTCAAGATAATCCATCCATGTTCAAATCTCTATTTATCTCGTATCCTTAATACAGCCGGGTGTTGTAGTCTCACCGTTATTCTCCACACACATTTGGTATTTGGTGGATAGACACCTGGGTACCCCTGACTACCAATGATGCCTGAGTCCCCAGTACAATTTCCACCACAGGTAAAAACCGGTTTAGGCCTACAGAAATGGGCAATTTATTAGACATTAGTAGCCTACTGACATTCATAAGCAATAGCATGCTGACATTGCAACATATGTCTCTCTGTATGTAATCCAAGCTCCTGAAGGACGTTATACACATTTAGCAGCAACTCGAATAGCTTCTTATAATATTTGTCGAATCTTACCACGTGTCACGAAAATACAGCACACGCATTTAATTCTCGACACTATCTATAGGCTACTACACAGAAACGCAACTCTTATCGTGAAGCGAGCAAGTTTATGATAGCTCATGGCTCATGAGCATAATTTTACCTCCGGTGAGATTGCGTCAGAATCGTGGTGAAGAAAAGCGTTACGAAGAAGTTCAGAATGATAGTCCTCATTGTAGTCTGCAGTTTTAAATAAATGTCACATTCAGTACGGTGCAGTTTGTTGCGCCGCCTCCACGGGAGTGTGGTAGGTCCTCCAGGGATTTTCTCTGGTAGCACACATACTCACATGAATGTGGGGTTTGTTCCACGGACCGGAAAGGCCCATATGTAGACTGTTTTCTGAAGCAGTTACCCTAAGCATGTGGCATCATTATGCTTGAGAGGCAGTTGTAATCCCATTCAGGCTCTTTTCACCTCACCTTCTTGATAAATAACATTTCAGGCACCATTGATGTTAAAATTAAATCATTAAGCAAAAGGAAACACATTGCTGGGTATTTACTGTTAACTCCTCTTCGGCTCTTTGGGGTGAATAACCTTTCTTCTTTCTTTTCCTATTTGGGTATAGTAGGAATAGGAGCCACTCTTTATCTAGGACCACTCCTTATCTCACTCCCAGTTGAGATCCCCAATTGACATGATTGAAATTATAATCTTTGCTAAAATGTATACAAGATGGTTCATTATAAATTCAAGGTAACAAAGGCGTTAGACCATATGAAGCATATTGTAAAGGTTTAACAGATTCGATTTCTGTCATAATAATTCTTCCTCATGGATACTGACCTCACTGTTCACTTTATGTCCACTAGATGTCTACCTTTTCCAACAGTTAATTCATTCTCTGTAAATGCTGGCATAAAGCCTTTATGATCATTTGACACGTATTGACACACTTGACATTTTGACCTAGGCCTGACATTGTCATCTCATCTTGACATGTAGACTAGAGCAAAATAGAACAAAGAAACCAACCGCTGCATGACATCTTGCATAACTGGTCCGCGGGCTTCCTTTGCCATGACAGTTCTGTTCTGTTTTACTATTGCGATCCTGACTGGTACTTTGGAGCACTGTACATTGCCCTATGTTTGCAGCTGATAATGACTCACTTTTGGCCTATGATGTAAAAGATACAAATAAGTGTCAAAATATAACTTGTCGTTAGCTGTTTGTTGTTAGAATTAACTCTCACTATACACAACTGGTGGTATCAGTAAGCGCAGCCTTTTAGAGTTAGACTTAGTGACATGTAGCCTATGCATAGGATGGCAAGAAAAGCCTCAGCGAGCAGATGGCATGGTGGGTAGCGGCAGCAGGACCAGTCTGTTGTAGTGGTGGGAAGATACAAACACACACTTTCAAACACATACATATTCACTCACACACTCAATTGAAAACAAACCAAGAGTATTGTAGATCAGATGTTCATTCTTAAGTAACTTTTTGCCTTGTTTTTGTTTTGTGATAGAAGAGGCAAAAACAAATTAATTGGCCCCAATCGTTTGCAAGTTCACTGGGAATAGCTTGATCCTCTCAAAAGCCAGGCTGTATGTTTATTGTTTACTGAATTCCCAATAGATGGGATTTAAGGGGCTATTAAAGTAAAGTCTAGTAAACACAATCCCTGCTATATGGACATGTGCCAAACACAGACGAGTGAGATCTCCACATTTAATCAAGAGACTTGTTCATTCCAGCTTCAGAAGCACACAGCTTTGTGTAATCTCCCCTACCCTGTTTGTGAAAGCCACTCTCAACATTGAGCTTTATGACAATCTCATCATAGTCCTTGAATTTGCATAGGATGCTTCAAGAAGTAATGGCTGGGTAAGTTTTTTTTTTTTTTTTTAAATAAAGTGACCAGCACTTTTTAATGGGGGAACCTTCTGCCACCCTTGACAGGGACACTGAGGTTTGCGTTTTGGGTGGCTGCCACTATCACCATTAGTATTAGTGTTAGAATAGTGTTACACAGCCAAGTCCTATGCACATATTTTACTGAAGCACATACTTTGTACTGATCTCAAGGGAGTTGTCCCTGCAGTTTAATGGTACATATAAGTCACTGTAAATGCACAGAAGGATTAAACCTTTCGAGAGGCTGCTGTTGGACTTCAATGTGGAAAGGATCACACAGACAACCTCTGATCTGAGCAGAAATTACGGAGCCATCCCTTCTCTTCTTTTCATGTTTTATTTTGGGATGAATTTGGGAGTCGGGCCAAACGGAGACAGGCGTCTGCTACAGTAAAAGAACAAAGAGAGTGGCCCTGAAATATCCCAAACATAGTCCACATAAACAATCATGGGGCAAATTATAGTAATAGATGCCCCTCTTTATAAAGTTTAGTATTTCACGTGTGCACATGGAAGTCATGAAGGCAATTACATGGTTTGTTTTTGTGCGGGAATGTTCAAATATCACATGTCAGTTTTTGTCTCCATGAGTCTGTGTTATGGTGAGACCCGTTTTATTTCCCATGACATTCTCGAAGGCCTCGTCTGAAGCACACAAGTACCAGAGCACAGCATTACCAGTCACGTTTGGGTTCTTCTCCCTTTTCTGAGCTCGTTTTGTTTTCTACTTGTAATATCCACATGCACATACAGGCTCTCTAACAAACATACATGCTTACAGTTCTTCACACAAATACATGCAACCATGTTTTTCATACATACACACATATGCAACCACTTTTTTTATACACCCTCTACACACACACACATACACACAGACGACCAAGTAATGCCAGATGCTCCATAGTGTTTAGATTTACAGTTTTACCCACCTTCGTTGCTCCAGGCGCACACACACACACAAAAAGGCCAGCACAGTATTGTAAGAGACCAAAGTTGTTGAAAACCTATGGTGGAGAGGTATGTGTTGAAATACCATGACGCTGTTTGTGTAGATCGAGCTGGAAGACCAAAGTGGGAACATCTGGAAAAAAAGGAAAAGAGGAAAAAAGTGCAAACATGCGCTGATGCTATACAGATGGCTGCTTAATGCAACAGAGGACTCAAGCTTTAGATGATCTTGAGTGGCAAAGACAAGCAGTATGCATATCCTGCTCTCATGGTAGTACATTGACTTACTGTACATGTTTTGTTTGTTTTTAGTTTTAAATAACATGTTTATTTCTGTTTCCATTAATGTCATTTTTTGATCACACAGGAAACAAAGGACAATCCTGGGCTATACACAGTTGCAGGGACACTAGCTTTACAACACAGTCGAGGAGGCACAGTCTAGTGAAAGCCACTCAGATGCTTATCTGAATTCACTACAAGGTGCTTTGATGAAAACTACTCTATAATACCATTAAAACACAATCCAAACATAATTTCCTTCCCACCAGGGCACACTTAATCAATGCTATAGACATGTGCAAAGAAGGGGAACGCTTTCCAAATGGAAAGTGAATTCTGAGTCAGCCCACTGGAGATTAAAAAGTAAGGAGATGAATAATGGCTGAACAGCATGGCAGAAAAATAGCACAGAAACAAATGGAGAATGGAGAATCATCAATAATCCCATTTTTGGGAAGGTCTTGGAAGAAAAACTGTAGATGAAATAATATTGGAAATGTTTCCTAATTATCCTCCAGTTTTTCTTTCATTAGCTAGAATAAGTTTTGTGAGGCAGAAAATTGGGTAGTTGGATTTTGTGACAGAGCTTTCTCTTCAAAATGGCAATGTAAGGTATGCTTTTAGTCATCCATGTATGGTAACATCATAATAATGCAGTAAATTAGTCTTTGGATAACAGAAGCCGAAATGTAACACAGCTGCCAAGATTTAAATTTATGTTGGGTTGGATTGTGGGTGCAGTAATCCTTCCAATTTATGTGAAGACAAAATCAATGCACACTGTACAGAACATGAGGAATTTTCCAGAGTTTCCATGGATCCTCAAAGTGACCTCACATTCCCACACTTTGCCCATACAAGCATTTCTGGGAAATGTTGGCCATTGGTGATCAATCAGTTTAGTCCATTGTCATAGCTATAGCCCAACTTCCTGTTAGGGACCTCTATGGGCAGCCTGTGGCTCTAAGTGCAGATTTGTTGGTTGTGCTTGACCTAGATCTAGACTGCTATATGTGTTTCTGTGAGGGAGGATCATAGAAAGCCCACACTGAGGGGAGTTTGGCAACAAGAGGATAGCAAGCAGCATGGTCTACTGACTCTTGTTTCTTTTTAACTCTCAAAAGAGCAATTTAAGTTAACAAATGGCTAGCAAACCAAGCCAACCATGGGCTCTCCTTCAGGTTTACATCAGCTGCCAATGTGAACAAAAAACCTACAGGCAATGCCCTCTGTATGACTCGGTCGCCCAATATAAAGTTAATCCTCTTGTGAGATCAGAGCATGAAATACAGTACCCCCCCCCCCCCCCCCTTCCTAGCATGTGGCCTCAGTATTGAACTAATGCTGCTGCTTCTGCTATATATACTGCACTGACAGTCTGAATCAGTTCATAATTCAAAGGTGTCTTGGAAGCACGCAGTGCTGAGAGAGAGAATACTTCATGCGCCTCTGTCAGCGCAGCGTATTGACACAGCACCTACCCCTCGGGCACTAGCTCACTGCTTTCCCACAACCCCTCTCTTCCTGCTCTCTATTCCCTGGCCAGCCCCAGGCAGCAGTGTGTCTGTCGGCTCTGTAAACTGAGTGCAACCCGGACTGCAGAGAGAGGGCTGAAGCTCTCCGACTCATATGTAGGCTACATTATATTCTCTGTGTTCTGGCAGTTTAAACATGGTTATCATCATCCACCTTTGAAGACAACCAATTAATTCTGATGACAGAATGGCCCTGGTAGAGACAATGCACCCGAGATGCTGAGCTTGAGCCAAAGGGTTTTAAAACGTTTGGCACAGACACAAAGAGCAGTTCAATAATATAGCAATGGCAATAATGGAAGAGGGCATGGTTATGATTAATCTGATTGTTTCCATTTTGCTGAGATTTACTTGTCCTTCAGGATGTATTGTGTGGACCGTTACTGGTTTAGCTATAAATGTATTATAAAGGATTTATTATTACATGCATTACAATTATTGTATACATAGCCATCCCTTAACTGTTGCCCCCCCCTACACACATACACACAAACGCACACTACTCATAAACTGACTCATTCTCACTCACTCTCAAAATCTATTGCATATTCCTCACAGTCATGCAGTTGAAGATGGGACCGAATTCACTGACATTAACATTGACAGCAGCAATGATGAAAACAATATCAAGAAGATGATGGCTCTCTTCATCTTCGTGGTGGTGATGGTGATGAGGAGGAGGGAGAGGAGGGTACACTAATTTATCTGACTGTCTCAGGTGAAGTTGAGGGAGCTGTCCATTTGTAACACAGAGCAGCTTTCCTTGGACTCAGACCAACACATGAAGATAATTTGATTAAGAAGTCAGCTATCACTCAGACAGGCTGTTAACGCCTGAGGCTTTGCCTCCACGACAGCCGCCTTATTCCATAATAACTAAACACCGAGGGGCGCTGTGCCTCCATTACACTGAAATGTTACCACAGAAGTAACAGAAACCTACATTTTCAAAAGTTAATACGGGGTGTGCTAAATATCAAACAGTTAATCAAATTAAATTAAACCAAACCTAACCCTTTCACCCAGAACCTTATTCCTTCGGGCAAGAATGCAGAATAACATATACCACTTTCCACGGCGATTTGAGGCCAGCACCTCACACTTTTTCCCGCAGGGGTGTGCCACTGAATACTAGCACCGGGGGGTGGTGGTGGGGGGTATCTACCCCCGCCCTCCACTCCCCGCTTCCATCCCTCTCGCATTTCTCGCCCATTCTCCCTCATTTGTCACTCCTACGCATAGTCGCAGAGAAGCAACAGCTATCCGGAGTATGTGGAATCAATCGGAGTGCGCTTAACTCAGTTCTTAGTTCTCAAGTAGGCTACACTGTTAAATGTGTGATTGGGCAGCATTTGCGACAAATATGGCAAAACAGACTCCCGATGGATTTTCTTTTTTCTCTGTTAGATTCTGTGGATGAAATAACAAACAGCACTGAGCTGCTGATTAGGATCTGAAGAGAATTGAACGGGTCGCTCAAACCGACAGAGATTGGAAACAGACGAGTTTTCAATCGTTGTCTTCGATTGAGGTTTGGGCATTGCTTCTCCGCGAGTCCACATTGTTTCGAGGTTTCATCCCGACGGTCAAGCAGCCTATAGCCCATTCATGTTGCAAGAATTTGGTTTATGACAATGGATTGCTTGCTGTCTATATGCAGCTTATTGCTCCCGGTGGTGTTTGGCGTTGAAGGTGAGTAGCCCAAACTACTCTTGATAAACCTGATATTTAATGCAAAGAATGTCTTCTGAGTCTTTGTTACCTGTGGGTGAACTACATTTCTCGAACCCCTTTGTTGTCCAGAATTCTACAAATCCTTGCATAGAAAAGGATAAGATATCAGTAGGAGACAATACTTTTGAAAGGATCTTCAACGTCACACTTACTGAGTGCACCGTTTTAACTTGGCATTTGCGTTTTCTGCCACAATACCCAAAGCTTCCTTGAACGCGATCACCCGTATCTGCTGAGGGTCTGTTGAATTGACTGTGGTTTATGTGTCAGTCGTGTCAGGATGTTTTGTGTGTAAAGACATTTGAGCAGCATTCATGTATCGGGTTGAATTTTCAAAGACTTAGTTACTACATAGGTCTGAAAATTAGAAATTCTGTTTTAATTGGATGCAATTAATTACATGCATTTCACTGTGACTTGAAGACAAATTCTTTGTGGGGTTGATTTGTTTGTTTGTGTGTGTATAGATGGATGGACGGATGTATCTGTTTCACTGTAATTGTAATACATGTTAATCTTGTCTAACATTTTTGTTCAGCTCTGGTATTGATTTGTGCTGGTCGTATCTGAGCCTGGTTGGCACTTAATGCAGTGAGAGCATGTCAGCAAGCATTCCTCACACTGGCCACACTGCAAATTAAAAGAGAGCAAACTGATGTTTTTTCCTTATTCAAATGACATTCAGGGTGGGTCTTTTCTCACCATAGAGCTTACACAAACGGCTTGGCAACAGATATTCCATGTTACACTCCGTAGGATGCCTCAGTCGCTGTCTTTTTGTTTGGCAGTCTCGCAAATTAAGCACGTCAGGCACCACACATGAGTGCATGTGAGAGAGGCAGCTACATCCCTGTTCTCTGCATGGCAGACAGCGCGTTAAATGAAGAACCTGGTCCAAAAAAATACGATAAGGCTGGGTATGAGGCTGAATATTTGAAGAATCGGACAAATGAACATTAAACCTGAACGGTCATCAGGTGACTTTATGGTGTTTAAAAACACACTTACGTGAGTACTACAACATCATGTTGGTCTCACAACATTGGGTAGCCTATTTCAGGCCATGAGAGCCTCGTTGTGCAGATGTCTGCCTTTAGTTTAGGTAATTTATGGTAGACTAATAATGAAATTGTGAGAGGGAGAATAGTCAATACTTGGTGCAGTCATAGCACACAACAGTGATTTTAAAGTTTATAAGACTAATGTGTCTCGAAAAAGTACTTCCATAGCCGGCAATAACGGCCCACATGATTGCATTCAAATAAACCACAGTTAGACCAAGGCCGTATGCAACCTTACCGTGACACAGCCAGCTCAATTTCGCATCAATTTCAGTGTCAAGAGGTAAATCAATGCAACTCCAGCCTCACTGGCAAGGCCACAGTGAGCTCACACCTAGCACAGAGCAGTTAACTGTTTCCCACCTAACAGGTCAGCATCAGAATTCCTGGGGACGACTAGCTCACCACACTTAGAGCACATGTAGGGTGCTTTTGAACTGGAGTAGGCACTACTACTTATGCTATCACTATTCTTCTATATTATAGTGATGCCATGCAATAAATGGTCATTTTTTCCCTTTCTATCTTTTATGAGGTTTTGAGAGTTTATATCATAAGCAGAACTGTACAAGACATGCAAGAGAACAGATACTGCCCAGACAAAAAAACACAAGTAGGGCGACATAGTATACATCTATGCATATGTGACCGAGAATTGGTAAACTCAGTCGCCAAGCGAGACTGTCAAAACCCAACATTAACAGCAGACAGGTGGCCTGTGCAACTGTTTGGATCAAGTCACAAGCCACAGTCTGCAGCCCTGCCTCCTTATTATGATGGCAGAGGTGAGTGTGTTCTAGACGGTGTCTGCTGGCATGTCGTTGGAGCATTCTCATATCCCACCTCCCCCTTTCCAAGTGTATGTTGGTGGTTAGAAGTGTCAGGTATGTGCGATATATGAGATAATGTTTTAGACGTTTGGACTCAAAGATGTTGTCCTCTCAGACAACTGTCATGGGAGTGTCTATAAATCATAAATCGGTCTTCACTTGATTGTTTACTGTGTCATCTTTTGTAATGTTTACCTTGTGTGTGTGTTTTTGTGTGTTTTATATCAAAGCAAGAGTCAAATTAGTTTGGGTAAGGTCAAATTCAGTGAAAGTAACTGTAAGCCCTTGGCAGGATAACAAGCTTTTTTGCATGACTAAGATCACCTAAATGTTTTGCTTACTGTGGCTCACGAAACATCTCAGGCTATGAATAAGAGAGGAGCATTTCTGAATTACTTTCTCCTGGAGAATGAGAAGTTATGACACTCTAGATTTCGGCTCAGCCGAGTGTTCAGATGCCGACAGCCTGAAGGAAAGACCAAATGAGGTCATTACGAGTTGATCAAAGCAGTATGCCTTACATTCTGCGGCACATCACAGTTCTTTGCCTAATTGCATGCATGTTTTTGTGGAGCTGGATGCTCTGCTTCTCCTAGCCATGATAAACCCCAGACCTCATGTCAGCCTGTGACATTTAAAGGATGGCCAAATTGAGATGGCTGATGTGTGTGTGTGAGTCTGTGTGTGTGTGTGTGTGTGTGTGTGTGTGTGTTAGAAAACCAACATGTATGTAAATCTGTAATAGAGAGTTTGGTGTGCTTCAGAGAGTTTGTGTGTGTGTGAGTGTGTTTTGTGATTCCTTGTGCAAGCAAGGAAGTGTATCAGTGTTGTGTGTGTGTGTGAGTGAGGAAGCGGGAGAGAGAGAGAGAATGTGAAAGAGAATTTTCTGTGGTGTGTGTATGTTTGACTCCTTGTTAAAGCAAGAAAGTGTATCAGTGTTGTGTGTGTGTGTGTGTGTGTGTGTGTGTGTGTGTGTGCATGCAAATTATTTTGTGTGTGTGAGAGAAATTATCTCTCTGCTTTGTAAGAATATGCTTAAGAGAAAAAGAGAGATAGGGAAAGAGGGAGTGAAAGAGAGATAAGAGAGAGAGCAAACTGTACAGACGTATTTGCTTGTGCTCTAATCAGCTGAGTTGATGTTATGCTCTAAATATTTCATGTGTTAGCTTACAGATGTGTGTGTCACATTAATTTGAAGAGAGTGCTGCCCCTCGCAAAATACCAACTTACAAAGTGAATAAAACATTAGCATACGTGCAGATTCTCCAGCTGCTGTGGAATTTCCTTCAGTTTTTTTGCCTCACTGATCAAAGCCGATCCAGAACAATAAATGCCTCGGGTGCAAATATGATGTGGACAACATCCCCAAGGATGGCAAGAGGATCCTTTGAGCACTGCTGCCTTGTTAGGATTTGGCCATCAGTGCAGCGTTTTAACTAGTGTTAAGCTTACTTCAGCTGCAGGCCCTGTGCGAGAGGCAGACTGTTACACAGCCACTTGTTAAATGCAGAATTGGGAATATGACATTGTGGGAAGAAGAGATCCTCCCATTAATTAGGCGAAAAAGGCTGAAGATATCGTTCGTTAAGGTTCAGTTCTCCAAAAATGCCACATGCAGGGGAGGGGGGATGTCTATTAGTGATTATGCTGATCCACATTCAGTGGTAATCAAGGAGGAGGAAGTAAGTTGCTATCAGTGAGAAAAGGCCCCTGACTGATTTCTGTCTCATATTCTTGGGCACACAGAAACTCTCATGGACAGCAAATGGGCTACCACAGAGCTGGCCTGGACCACCTATCCAGAAAGCGGGGTAAGCAAGTGTTTACTGTGGCTTTGTGTGTGTGTGTTTTTTTGTTTGTGTGAGGACATGTGTATGTGTGAATAGATATGTGTATGATGTGATTCAGTGTGATATGACCTTGTGTATGCATGCATGCATATGTATATGTGTGTGTGTGTCGGGGGCCGTTTGTGTGTGTGCATGCCCTATAATGTTTGGGTTTGTGAGTGTTTGTATGAAGTTGCCAGCTCTCATACTCCTCTGTTTGCCCGTGTGCTGTACACAGTACTGTGTGTGTGCCACTGTGTTTTTGTGCGGGCGTAGAGGAGAAACAAATGAGACAGAACACATGCCCCCCATGACAAATGAGAAAAAATTACCTGGAGGCCACTCCATTTGCACAGTGACTTTTCCAAACAGCAGCTGGCAGTTGATTTCCCTCATAAGAAGAGTAAAAAATTAACCACCGTGATTTTGACCTTAAGCTTGACAGACCTCCCCCACTACCGGGGCTGGAGCAATTTGTCTTTGTGGGGAATGAGCGTGCAAAGTCAGTCAATGGAAAACGATGGGTTGCCATGGAAACAATCTTAAGCAGTTCGAGCCTGCTTCTCTGGGCTCCCGCTCAATGTCTTGCATTTCAAAAGCCGTACATCATCATAAGTAATGTGGTCTCGCACGCTGCGAGATAAACACATGCTTCGCCTCTTGGTGATGATTTCTAATTGTGTTGTGAGAAGTCAGAAAGGTTGGCTGTGATTTGAAATGTGCTTACACTAGACACCAGCGTAAAATATTAATGTTGTGCCTCCACACCTGATAAAAGCCACAATCCAGGAAAGGCGGTGGCCAGATTTGTTGCGGTTAGGGCTAGGTGTATAAACAAAAAAAAGAGGCATTCGTTGCTGAAGGGATTTGGTAGCTTAACGACATTCAGAATACGATTTGACTTACTGCCTTAAAGTTCGATCGCAGGAGATTTTACTGTTCACATATAAATACAAATTGTGTGTGTGTGTGCGTGTGTGTTTGTGATGGTGTGTTTGTATGTGTATGTGGGATTTGCATAAAGTGTTGTGTGGGAGTGTTTTAATTAAAGGACTTTTTGTTATTCGCTGTTTGTTTAGTCAGTTTACTGAGTTGTGGGGAGTGTCACTTGTCCTAGTTGACAGCTCAGTCTTTGTTCTGTGGCACTGTGAAAATATCGCCATTCTCAGGCTTGCAGTGTTTGATTGATTCCCCCCGGGAGCCAGGTCATTTAAGGTGTTTTTAAAGAGCTCCATAGTGCTGCATTTAGTCTTAATGTTCTCTTTCTACTAACACTTGGGTCAGCTCACAATTGGCAGGGTGATAAGAATGGCACCATTTCTGGGCGGCATGCCCCGCTGTAAGTGGCTAAACAGGCTAAAGGGTGGATTAAAACTCTCTGGCTTTGTTTTGTGAACAGTGGGAGGAGGTGAGTGGCTACGACGACAACATGAACCCCATCAGGACGTACCAGGTCTGCAATGTGAAGGAGCCCAACCAGAACAACTGGCTGCGCTCTGACTTCATCCCGCGCAAAGGCGTGCTCCGTGTCTACGTGGAGCTCAAGTTCTCCGTGCGCGACTGCGCCAGCATCCCCAACATCCCAGGCTCGTGCAAGGAGACATTCAACCTGTTCTACTACGAGGCGGAGAAGGACACCGCCACAGTGTCCAGTCCGCCCTGGAGGGAAAACCCCTACGTGAAAGTGGACACCATAGCGCCAGACGAGAGCTTTTCCTTGCTCGTGTCGGGCCGGGTCAACACCAAGGTGCGCAGCTTCGGCCCGCTCTCCAAGGAGGGCTTCTACCTGGCCTTTCAGGACCTGGGCGCGTGCATGTCTCTCATCTCGGCCAGGGTCTTCTTCAAGAAGTGCTCCACCACCATCGCCAGCTTCGCCGTCTTCCCCGAGACGGCTACAGGTGCAGAGGCCACCTCCCTGGTCATCGCCTCGGGCGCATGTGTGCCCAACGCTGCGGAGGTGTCCGTCCCCCTGAAGCTCTACTGCAATGGGGACGGCGAGTGGATGGTTCCGGTGGGCTCGTGCACCTGCATGGCGGGGTTCGAACCAGCCATGAAAGACACACAGTGCCAAGGTAAGTGGCGGCTAATCCACCCAAATCTTTTTCTACTCAAAACACATAAACAAAAACACCACCCCACCCACCCTCCCTCCCTCCCTCCTCATGTGTTTGGTAGACGCAGCGGCGTGAGTTATGAAGGCTTTGCTGCTGAAAGTGTTGTGAGTTACGCTCGGGTCACAAAATCAAAAGCACAGATTTGCTGGCTCAGAGAATGCTCCAGTGATCAGAGCGAACTAAAGAACAGAGAGCGCCATATGTTCAGCCGTGAACCAGTTACAAACACCACACCACCACGCGGAGGGCAAAGAGCACGTCAGCATGTTCAAAAGGCATGTCACGAGAGCTGGGGTGAGCCATATGGACACGGCACGTGAATCGTTCAACAATGGTTGATTTATTTTAATCATTTAAAGTGATATTGCACAGGGGTATATATATACTGTACATGTTTGAATATGTAGAGAAGTGAGTGTGTATATATATATATATATATATATAATATATGAATTTGTAGAGAAGTGAGTATACCCCTATGCAATATCATTTAAATGTCAAATGGTTAAAAATCGTATTACCATACAGTAATTGCATTACTTCAAATTTGAACATTGGGGTAGCAAATACTTATGTCAAATGGAAAACTAACAGGTTTGAGTTTCTATATGAAAAATACAGGCACACAGCATCAGACTTGGTCTTCTTCTGCATGGAGGACACTAGTGTTGCACAATTTCATTTTTAGCTGGAAGGGTTGTGTTCTCAACCTTTTCTCTTTGAATACCCCGAAGGTGTTCTGTGAAATTCAAGTCAGGGGACATACTTGGTCATAGTCTCTTTTCCAGGTCATAGTCTTGTGATTTGGGCAATGTGCTTTGAATTGTTATTATATTGTTATGGAATATGCCTCTGCAACCAAACGTCTGGAGATTGGGAGTCATCTTGTCAGCCAGTATTTAGGTATATCCACAGGCATACATGATGCCATCTATAAATATCATCTTCCCAACACTTCTTGCACTCATGCAGCCCAATATCGTCACACTCCCACCTCACTGTTAGGACTACGCATTCATTTTGGTAGTCCTGGCCAGGTTTACAACAAACATGCTGGACCCATCTGAGCCGAACAAATGTTTCTTGGTCTTATCTGACCAAAGAATGCGCTTCCTATATTCAACAGGCTTCTTTTCATGTTCTTTGGCAAAGTTTATTCTTTAAGTTTTGTGCCAGAGAAACTCAAACTTTCATTGATAACCATTGTGTCAAGTCTGAAGCACTAGCCCATCTGTTTTTCAAAGTTAGATTGTGCAAGTACTGCACTGTCTGTGGCATCATTTTAGGAGGACAACCACTGCGGTTCTGATAAGAGTTACTGTTGCTTGTTCCACACATCCTGATTACTGCTGCAACTCGATTTTGACACAGTCACAGCCCATGGGTCCAAGATTGAGAAAGTTCTGGTGTTCACAGGCCATTGTGTTCCTGCAGGCTAATTGGAAACCACAGTTGTACTCAGTTTTGTTTCAATGATTACAGGTTTTTTTTCACAGGTGACCACAGGTGTGTTCACTTTTTTTGCATTGAGTTTCTACTTTGAGGCCTGTCTTTTTTAATATAGTCTTTCTAAAGTAATTGTTTTGAATGTTCATGAGAGGAAATACTCTACTTGTCAACTTAGAAACAATGCAGTAATTGAGAGATGGCACAATTTTGAATATTTTGACATTTAAGTGCTATTGCTCAGGGGTGTACTCACTTCCTGGTCTGTGTAGTGTAAATATAGGGGAGAAGAGGGTGTTTTTGATGCAAACTCCTTTTGGCCAAGTGCAGCCCGTCGCCGGTGATGACCCAGAGGTGATTCCCCCACCCCCCTGGCGCTTCCTCTCGCCTCGGTGACAGTGGGGTGTTGGTAATGGGGAGCAGGACTGCAGTGGTGTCAGAGAACAAAGCTGGCCAACAGCGCCAGCCTGAGCTGCTTCCCTGACAGATCTGATAGGGGCCATAACAGAGCGATATGCCCAAGATGGATGACGCTGCGGAGAGTGTGTGAGAGAGACAGAGAGAGAGAGATAGAGAGAGAGAGAGAGAGAGAGAGAGAGAGATGGAATAGGGTGAGCAGACAGGGAAAGATAGATAGGGAGTCTATACATAGAGGAAAGCAGAGAGGAGAGAGAGAGTGAGTGATAAAGGGAAAGGGGGAAACGTGCAGGAGAAGACTGAGCAGCACAGAGAGGGGGAGAGAGAGGGAAAGGAGGAGGAGGGAGGAAGATGGGGCAGGCATAGAAAACGAGGGGCAGCAGAGTCGACAGCACCGAGGAGAGAGAGGGGTAAAGGAGGAAGAAGAGAGGGAGGAGAAAAGAGGGTTTAGGCAGCAAACAGGAGACAGAGCAAAGGAGGGGGGCTAGAGAGAGAGAGAGAGAGAAATAAGCTCAAATGGACTGTAAGAAATGGAAACGACTCCCCCTGCTAAGCGAGGAGCTGAAGTGTCCCTTGCTTGCGCCAAGGTGCGGAGAAGGGGTAAATAAGTTCCTCTGCGAGTGCGCTGAGGAGCTCATTTGTTTCCATCTTGCTTGTTCAAGGTTAAGAGCCTGCCTTTAAGGCCTGATAAACGATTCTCTTGGGCTGCCGCACCGCCAGGGCGCCAGAAAGCTGCACAGCAATGGGAGAAAGTATAATTTCCCTTTATCACCTTTCTGCCTGTAATCCGCTCGCTGACGGACTCACTGGCACACTCATGCATCCACACACACACACACACACAAACACACACACACACACACACAGACACACACACACAAACACACACACACACACACACACACACACACACACACACACACACACACACACACACACACACACACACACACACACACACACATAAACACATAGACACACACAAACTTGCAAACAAACATAAAGAATGCACATACAAACACACAGACATCATGCAGACAACGACTCACATAGGTATTCACGGTAAACAGACTCAAGGACACTCATGCCTGCATACAATCACACACACACAAACGCATGCACACACACACACACACACACACACACACCTACCTGGGGTTCTATTAACATTTATAAGGGAGACAGGGCTGGCATTTTATCACCAACCAAGTCTTAATTGTTTTCACTTTGAGAATGCAGAACACCATGAAGTGAGACAGAGGCAAAGGCAGAGAGAGAGAAAGAGAGAGAGAGAGAGAGAGAGAGAGAGAGAGAGAGAGAGAGAGAAGATGGAATTTTCCACCTCCTCATGCTTCCCCCTTAAGTCATAAAATAATCTTTAGGCTGTGATAGACTTTAGGCTGCAAAGGGGTTTGAAAAGTAATGTGGGAAGATTTTGTACTTTTAAGGGTTAGGGTTGATCATATGCATGGAACATAAATCGAAAAGCTCTTTCCTTGCTACTTTCCTTGATACTGATGAGCAGTTACCTTTGAATAGCGCTGAAATGCATATTACATTAACACAAATAATTAGTTCCCCTGGTTATTTACCATATGTTGCATTAGCAAAATAAAGCATTACTCTAACTGCTTTCTCCTCAGGGGCTCTCTGCAAAATGCAGTGATGGTTTCTCGTGTTAGAAAAAAACCTGACCTTTTTTTTTCCACTACGGAAAGCGTTATAATAACGCTTACTGACACAATCTGTACATTTGCATAGAGTAGATGTAACCGTCTCTTCCTGCTCTTTGCTTTCACAGCATGTCCTCCTGGCACCTTCAAGTCGGAGCAGGGTCAGGGCTTTTGCTCGCCCTGTCCGCCCAACAGCCGGACCAGTGCCAGGGCCTCCAACCTCTGCCCGTGTCAAAATGGCTACTACCGGGCCGACTCAGATTCCCCGGACTCTGCTTGCACCAGTAAGTGATTGAGCAATGATTGACAGTCAGAAGTTCAAAGGCATCCATTTTGGCGCGAGTTGGTTCGTGTCTCTGGTTTGAATTTGTTGGTACCGTAATATGCTTATGTGGATTCAGCGGATTCAAATCCAAACTGACGTGAGGATGTCTGGTATGCTGTGATCTGTTACTCATTTAGAACTCTGCTTGAGAACAAATTTATGTGCGTGTGTGGATGGGGTACTGGGGTTGTGTGTCTGTATATATGTGTTGTGTGTGTGTGTGTGTGTGTGTGTGTGTGTGTGTGTGTGTGTGTGTGTGTGTGTGTGTGTGTGTGTGTGTGTGTGTGTGTGTGTGTGTGTGTGTGTGTTTGAGTATGTGTGTGTGTGCATGAATTTATGTGGATTAAGGTGATGTGTATGCATGTGTGTGCTCCTTTGTGAATTTGTGTGTGTGTGTGTGTGTGTGTGTGTGTGTGTGTGTGTGTGTGTGTGTGTGTGTGTGTGTGTGTGTGTGTTTGTGTGTGTGTGTGTTGATGTGTTTCTGTGTGTGACTAACTAATTGAATCTGTCTGTGGAAACAAGCAGGAAGAAAGCCAAGCTCTGTGAGGATTTTGCAAGGGTGTGATTGGTTACTGCACTGATTTACAGCTGGCAACATTAGCAGCCTATTTCAGCAAAATTGACTGCATTGCATCTACTGTTTGTTTTGTTTCATCGCCTCTCACATCTCAAGCGAAGAAAGGTGAAGATCCTTCCTCACAGTGTGGAGTCCAGTAATCCTTTTGGGGCTCATTTCTGTACTTGTTTACGCCATTTGTGCAGCTGTAATCGGCCCTTAATTAGACATCTGAATGTGGCACACAGATTATTTTATACTTCATACTTTCAATTAACGACATGATGTGTCTGCTGTCGACAGACCACCATAAACGCTCAGTAGGAACACCAAAGAGGATTCCTGAAAGGCATGAAAATGGCTCAGGGGCTCACCTTTCTGCCGAAGCTCATCACCGTACCAGCAGGGTGCCAGCGAGCTTTCTGGAGTAAATCTGAATATTTGAAATTCAAGTAGTTACACTCCACTCGACACACACTTTCAATTCAGATCTGTTCCACCAGAGACTTGGTTTATGCACCTACAAGATTCAAATTGGATCTGCTTCATGAAAGAAACATGAACCAGGACAGTAGTGCTTTGACCTCATCAATGTGTGTCTATACCCTCAGGCACCATTTAAACAAAATATGCCCTACACCCACAAGTGGAAGGAATTGTCCATTGATTAATGTAGAATAATCACTGCATAAACCAGTGAGACTCTCAAGACAGATTAGGATCAGGTTTGACACACAACCATGTACACGTGGGCTGCCTGTGAAGTAATATTGAGATTTTTCATGATGCTTCAGAAACATGTGTCTTGGTCTGATCTCTTTCCTGCTTTCCATTGTTGTGTGCGTGTGTGTGTGTGCGTGTGTGTGTGTGTGTGTGTGTGTGTGCGTGCGTGTGCGCGTGTGTGTCACTGTAGCTGTGCCGTCCGCCCCGCGAAATGTCATCTCCAGCGTGAATGAGACGTCCGTGTCCCTGGAGTGGGCGGAGCCAAAGGAACTAGGCGGGCGGCGTGACGTGGTCTACAACGTCGTCTGCAAGAAGTGCCTGCACAGCGGTGGCGCCTGCTCGCGCTGCGACAGCAACGTGGACGTGTCTCCACGGCGACTGGGTCTGGCTGAGCGCTGGACGGCACTGAGGAACCTGCAGGCGCACACGCGCTACAGCTTTGAGATCCAGGCCGTCAACGGTGTCTCGGCCAAGAGCCTGGCTACACCGAACTATGCCACCGTCAACATCACCACCAACCAAGCAGGTGAGCACCTCATTACTGCAGCTGCATGGGAGTATGCAGAATAGGACAGTTTAGGCCACTTTCCACTGCGCTTAATCTGCCACTGAAGTAGGTGAGGACTACATCAGTAGATTTATATCCTTACACTACATCCTGGTATTTAACATTTATTCATTTCCTCAAAGAAGCAGGGCAACACTCTGAGGAAAGTTCCAAACAACGTATCACTTATTCTACCAGTGCTGTATCTGTAACCTGAATGAACTAAAAATTCAGCGTTTTTCTTCCTTACACCATTTACTCTGCATGTGTGCTTCTTGGGGAATTTGACCCTTGACCTTGGCATCGCTCACGCCGGTGCTCTGCCAAGTGATCTGCAGAAGCACTAGTCGGCCAGTGCGCTGTTCAAATCATCTCTGCACGCCGTGATGTCAGTCCAGTTTGATGGGTTCAGTCCCCCTGACATGGTGCCAGATGAGGTTAGTCATGTGGATGTGACTGACCACCCCCCTGCCCCCGTCTCTCTGTTCTTGTGCAGCTCCCTCAGCGGTCCCCACGGTGCTTCTGATGAGAGCCACGGCCGGAACCATGAGTCTTTCCTGGCTGCCGCCCGAACAACCCAACGGAGTCATCCTGGATTATGAGATTAAATACCACGAGAAGGTGCGAATCTCTTCACATCACAAGCGGGGAAAAGAAGTGTTGGCCAAAAGCCCTGAATGAGAGCCTGCTGGTAGATATTACCCCTACACAGCATGTAGAGGCTTACAGCACTTTGCGTGTGGGGCAGTCCATGCACATATTAACTAAAATGTCCACCGCCGAGGCTGTTAAATGGGTAACACTTCAGCTAAATGGCCTGTGTGCATCCAGAGTCCTTCAGAGTAATTATATGACTATTACATGAGGATTTGAGGACAGCTAGCATCAGCTTTCCCGGTTCAGTCAATGGGTAGAATTACTCACCCTGTGGTGGCATGCTTTCCCCAGAGCTCCAACACATGTGAAAATACACAGTACATGGACGCTCATTTCTTTCACATAACCACACTCCCCAGGGGAGTTACTGGAGACCTGCCACTGTCGAGCCCTATTTGCTTAGCTCCGTTTTGATATTTCGTGATATATAACACTACACTATTTAATTATTATAATTTGTATTTATTATTTGATTTTTTTCCAGAGCCTAACGATTTGTAGATACCTAGAAGCAGTATCCCCCCTCAAAAACCCTTCATTTCTCAGAAGCATGAAGCTTTAGAGCTGACAGATATGTATTTCTGAAGTAGGGATGGACAGGTTTGTGTCTGCAATGAAATGCTGCATGTCCCAGATTTTTTTGGTATGGGTCTTAATTAGAAAATCAGAAAACATACAACATTTACAGCCTGTGAATTTAGATCATTCATTTCATTAATAACAGACAACTTTAATCTCCAAGCTCCACATGAGCGTTGTTGCTTAAAACGATGTCTTTGTGTGTGTGTATGTGTGTATATATTATAGTATATTATATTTTTAATTATACTAAATACATAATGAAAATGATACTTAATGTTATTTACATATTCTTGAGGTACATTTGCCAACCCTTTATTTCGACAAAATCAGTGCATTTCTCACGGGTGCCAACTGTTTGCCACAGGGCGAGGCCTTTTCCCACACGGTGACTGCCCAACACAGCTCTGCCAGGGTGGAAGGCCTGAAGGCCGGCACCGCTTACACGGTGCAGGTTCGGGCGCGCACCGTGGCCGGGTATGGGCGCTACAGCTTCCCGGCGGAGTTCAGTACCAACGAACACAGTAAGAACATCGTTTTTTTTCTCTGTCTCTCTCTTCTTCAACCATCTCGGTTGTATTTTTGACCTTGTTATGTTAATGCTCCGTGTCATGTTTTTACTGAAATCTACTGCACACTATGCAGTGGAAGAATGCTGACGTTTGTGGTGGATTTTTAACAGCTGTCATTTCGTTTTTTTGTCATTCTAATGGGGGGTGTTATACTAATTGCTTGTCACTGGTTTTGCTAGGCGACCCAGAAAGGTCTGTGCAGGATCAGCTGCCACTCATCGTGGGTTCTGCCACAGCAGGGTTTGTTGTCATTATCGCCCTGGTTGTCATCTCCGTCGTCTGCCTCAGGTAAAAAAAAATCCCACACACGGCCGCCTCCCATTCCAAACCTGTCTATTGGATTTTAAATAAGCTCTCTATTTCCCTATGACATGCACACGTTCCACCGCATTGAGATTCTCGAGCTCCAGAAAGAAGCCGTGTTCAAATGTGTTCAAATGTCTGGAGAGATGCTCGCAGGATATTTTTGTCATTTCTTTGTCACAGATGAACCCCCATATGCCCCCCCTCCCCCCAAAGGGACAGAGGGACAGGGACAGGACCGGGTCCCCAGACTGACACAGTGTCCATGTTTCCCCGTTCCCCCTTGACAGGCTTAGCCTTGTCATGCCCAACTAACCCCTCCCCTGCCCCTGTGCCTTTCTTCTTTCTCACTCATGCATTCTGTCCCAGTGTCCCGTGTGTGTGTGTGTGAGGCGTCACTCGCCTAAAGCCGGCATTTCAATTGGAGATGAGATGCTAATTAGCTGCTGGCAACATTGTTATCACAGGTTGTGGGGAAACAAAAGGAATCCCACGGACGCTGAATTCCAATAGGGTGCCTTCTGCAGGGCTCTGTCACGCTGTGCCAACACTTAGACAGAGGAGGGAAAACAATGGCACATTAATGAGAGGAGAGGGACTTTTTCACGCCGCTAATCTGTTTGACAAAATCATATGGCTGTCAAGCATCTGCAAGTTAGCATCTGAGGAAGCAGAAAGGGTCCTCGAGACGGCCTTTTGTTTTTTTTCTGGAGATGGACACCTGCTGTGTCATCAGCGGTCAGGAATGGGACCTGGTTTGCGGAATGTGACCCATGATTTGGGGGGTTTGACCCATGCCCTTGAGAATGTGGCTCATGTCTGACCCTTGATTTTGCACGTCTCGTAGCAGCTCTCTCCTGGTCTACAAACATGGAGTGCTTTGGAATACTATTAAGTTAACTTCTCTGTGTCAATGACAATTACACACACTTGTTTGTGTCTTTCATTTTCCAAATCTTGTGACTGACTTTGAGAGATGGGTTTCTGTTTTGTGTGTTTTGTTTTTTTAGGAAACAGCGCACAGGCTCTGAACTGGAGTACACTGAGAAGCTGCAGCAGTACGGTACGGCCACCTGCAGTCACAACTGCATCAAATCAGTGTTCCAAGAGTGCAGAAAGAACTGGGAGGGAGACAGTCTAAATCCACTTGTTACTGTTTAGGGTTAGACTCAATTTATTTTGCCGAAAAATAATGAATCCCAAATAAGAGCCGACTTGTTTTCTTCCATTGCAGTCACCCCTGGTGTGAAAGTCTACATCGACCCTTTCACATACGAGGACCCTAATGAGGCAGTCCACGAGTTTGCCAGAGAGATCGACATCTCCTGCGTGAAGATAGAGGAAGTGATTGGGGCAGGTAAATAAGCACGGCTAACACAACAACAACTCGCCACCAAGCACAGCTGTGCAAGCTAATCAACCCATTCATTCTCCACTAATGTTTGTGCAACAACATGTCTAGTGCTCTACAAACCTGCACTCACTGTGACATTTAAGAGAAGGACGCTTTCTTTGTGCGGCAGTAAATAGAAACCTTCTTGCAGCCACAACTCAGTATTAACGTCGTAATAAAAAATTCCCAGTCATAAAACATTAATGTTGCTATATCCATGAGCATGCTGCTTTCCTCTTCCACCTTTAACAAGCTTCCATCCTCCCTCACTCACTCCTCCTCAAACTCTCCCACCCCTGCCTCCTCCACCTCCTCCTCCTCTCCGTCCATCCCTCTTCTTCAGGTCCAAGGTGTCAGTCTCTTACTGTCCCTAAGCTTCTGTGTCGCCCCTCTCTCTCCACTACCACCACGCCCAAACGCCACGCCAACCCCCTCTCTCCATCTGTTCCCTGCTTCCTGGACCACTAGCATCTACTGCCTCTCCACTCCTGTCCCCTCTCCTCATTTCCCTTCTTCTCCCCTTTCTGTTGTTCCACCATAATAGGCTACAGTCATCATTTCTTTCCATCCTTACCCCACCCCCTACCCCCAACTGTTCTGGGCCAAAAACTCTTGTTTGTACACACTCACTCCCCCATCCCCACCTCCCCAGTGGACTCAGACCAGTGCTCCCCCCTTGACCTCCCTCACGCTCCCTCCCTTCACCAGTCCCGTTTTCCCCCACTGTGCTTCAGGGGAGTTTGGTGAGGTGTGCCGGGGCCGCCTGAAACAGCCAGGCCGGAAGGAGGCAGCCGTGGCCATCAAGACTCTGAAGGCCGGCTACACCGAACGCCAGCGGAGGGACTTCCTGGGCGAGGCGAGCATCATGGGACAGTTCGACCACCCCAACGTCATCCACCTGGAGGGTGTGCTGACCCGCAGCTGCCCGGTGCTCATCGTCACGGAGTTCATGGAGAACGGAGCGCTGGACTCCTTCCTCAGGGTGGGCATGGGTGGTTCTGCACCAGACTCTACACATTCAATAACAACAATGTTAACAGACAACTCTCTATGAGTTGATCTTAGCACAGATCTTGAGCAAACATAGTCCCATTCCATAAAGTCATGGAACTCTTTAAGAGATTGGCCATTTCTTCTAGAGGCGTCGCTTCAACCTCTTGTTACGTTCTTAAGATCAAAGAGGATTGTTCTCTAAAGATCAGCACTTATACTAGTGGTCATTTCACACTTAAAGGAATTCAATAAACTCTTAAGGAGTTTATGGAATTTAATACTTCGAATTATAGCCTTGTGATTTTACTCTGCAGACTATACATAAAAACCTGTACAATGCTGCATAGTATACTTGTCGTCTTAGGTCACTATGACATTATATTTCATTGAGTACTACCACAAACCATTGCACTGTGCACTAAATACAAACTCCTGACTAGCATAACCAATAAAATTGGTTAAATTCCTTTTGTTAGCAAACACTAATATTAAGGTATGCATGCATGTAAATGTAAATGCTTGAAAGATATTTCAATGTAAACATGCTTAAGGCTAACCAGCAGTTTCTAGCAGAAGCTTTTCAGAGAGCTTTTGTAGCAAAACACATGCTGATATTAGTCAAAGTGGTTTACGACGAATGTAGGAGATACACTTGCAGGCGATAGCCTACCGTGACCTATTTTCCTACATCAGAGTACTGTTGGCCAACAACACATCACATGACTGCCTCTCAGGGAAGAACTCTCATCAGATTTTATGCGGATTTATTGAGCATAAAATCTGAGTCAGCCTAGGTTCAAAATGGCTTTTTTGGGGGAGGAATTTTCCTATTCAGATCGCACCGACTCATGCAGGGACACAGCTCATGTGCTGTCATCGACACGCCCCATAAACAATCCGCTCGGCTATCCTCACACTCGGGGCAGCGAGCGAGAAACCCAGAGACTCTGAGCCATCGGGGCAGTGACTCAAGACTTAAGCTCTCACTCCCTCCGACATCTTCCCCCAGAGCAGGCAGGGGCCTGTCTTCTCAAGCCTGCGTTCACAGGCTATCCAGGGACACCGCTGAAGAGCCATGAGGAGCTGAAGAGATCTAAAGATGGACTCAGATTACCTGTGATGCTGCAGAGAGGTTTAGCATGAATCATGTGGTGTTGAGGGGGGGGAGGGGGGGACAGAATCCATAAGCATTTTGAATTTACTTGACTCTTGATTTCATAACGTAAACTGATGCAGAGCTACAGGCATCCATCTGCTGGCACAAATGCTTTCTTTACATAGGTTTCTTGTTCTACACGCATAGTACAGATTACAGCTAGGGGGATGCTCAATAAGAAAAGCTTTTCTTTATACTGATTGAGTTAAAATTTTAATCCACTATAAACCCTGCAAAGGCATCTGGTACAGCCATGGAAACCAGTAAAGACAGTGTTACAGCTGGTGTTGTTATTGTTGTGTTTATGCCAGCGTAGTTCACTTTATTTTCTCAGAAAGACACAAAACATTTTGAGATTAAATGGGAAAATCCAGTGAGATCTGAGATGTCTGTTGAAAGGACTTTACAGGAAGCTGTGCACAGTCATTGTGGTAGTGCTCATCTTACAGTAAACAGTTATTTACGGCTGGTGTTATGTCATGACAACGCCTGCGGAATTGACTTTCTGCTTCCCTCCCACTTGGTTCCAGATGAATGATGGGAGGTTCACCGTGACTCAGCTGGTGGGGATGCTGCGTGGCATCGCCTCGGGGATGAAGTACCTCTCCGAGATGAACTACGTCCACCGGGACTTGGCTGCTCGCAACGTCCTGGTCAACAGCAACCTGGTCTGCAAGGTGTCCGACTTTGGCCTGTCCCGCTTCCTGGACGACAACTCCGCCGACCCCACCTACACCAGCTCACTGGTATGTGTTGCATGCACCAAGGTGCTGTGGCTTGTTCTACTTCATATGGTTGGAACACTGCGTTTGCATTATTAATGGACAAACATATCTGGCACTTACCGTAAGGAGGTGCCCTACTTTGCCCCTATTTGCTGCTCTATGGCCTCCAATGCACAGACCAGCATACTGCAGATATGATGTAGCTCTTTCAGACCTGCCTGGGAAAATCTCCTGGCTCTGTGTGTCCTGGCACTGGCTCTGTGTCTGTTAATGATCTGAACTGACCTACTCTTCTCCGCTCTCCTCTAGGGGGGAAAGATCCCGATACGCTGGACTGCCCCAGAGGCCATAGCTTTCCGGAAGTTCACCTCAGCCAGTGATGTGTGGAGCTATGGCATAGTGATGTGGGAGGTGATGTCATTTGGAGAGAGGCCTTACTGGGACATGAGCAACCAAGATGTGAGTCATATTCTCAGCCTTTGGTGACACAATCAATTAACATCAAATATATATATTTATGTATTGCAACAATTTTTGCTGCATGATGCAACAATTAATAATATATTATGGTATTATATTATGATTGCATTCAATTCTATAACATTAGCCTATTGTGCATGGTGCAGTTTCGTCTACTGCCGCATTTCATGAAAATATGCTTATGTGTTTTTCTATTTACAACCTTTGATAATTTTTCATGAGTATAAATCCTCATAATTTCAGCCTCTAAACTTTAAACCTTCCTTCTATTTACTCAACTACTGCACATTAAAGGGACTCATATATAATACATTTATATATTTACCATATTTAACTCTCTGCTCCCTCTTGGCTTGTGGCACGCAGGTGATGAACGCAGTGGAGCAGGACTACCGCCTGCCCCCGCCCATGGACTGCCCCACGGTGCTCCACCAGCTCATGCTGGAGTGCTGGCTCAAGGAGAGGAACCAGAGGCCCAAGTTTGCCCAGATCGTCAGCACCCTGGACAAGCTGCTCCGCAACGCCGCCAGCCTCAAAGTGGTCACCAACTCGCACTCAGGGTAAGCAGAGAGACTCGGGCCACACCAGCCGTGAGCAGTCAGGCAAATGGACTTCAAGCTGTTAGACAGAGGGACAGCACGGAAAGCTGTGGGGGGAGAAATAGGCAGTGTGAGGTGACAGACACATGTATAGCATGCAGACGGAAGGGAGAGAGAGCTAGCAGATGTATGGCCAGATAGCATGAGAAAGACAGATAGCACACACTCAAAGCAAACTTATGAGCGAGCGAAGAGACGACACGCAAACCACAGAGATACACATTTAGACAAGCGGCAAACTACAAGGAGCAAAATCTTAATGCGAGTGACTTTGCTTGCAGCTTAAGTAGGACTGTCAGCATTCAGACTTAAATCTGCATAATGCATGTCTTTTTAACTCTTTGTGTGAGGTTTGTCTATTACACGTTGAGCATTTCTCTATCTATTGTGGCACGAGAGTGCAAATGAAAGACCTGCACCAAGTGTAATGCCCATTTACTTGTTCACTTACTCATTTAGAAGGCTTTTTTATCCAAATCCTTTTACAATGCACAGGAGGCATAGCGCTACATTCATCAGTGTTTGAAAGATCCATTTGAGGTCTTCATAATCCCCTGTATAATATATTCCACATCTCTGTAACTCCCAGTGTGTGGTAGCATGTGACAAGTGCTCAGAACTCATCATTGGTGCTTTGTCACTACAGTGAACACATGAAAGCATTCTATTTTTTCCTTCTTTTTTTTCTCCTCAGTTATACTTTTAACAGTATTAATCTTTTACGCTGGAGGAATACAGTGCAGCTTTTCATTACATTGTTCAGTTTCATAGTATGCAGAGGGAAGTAGCCTACTCTTGCTTACTGTTTTTACTGAGTTTGCTCAAAAAGACCCTGTTTGAGCTTGAGTCAGGTGTGCGTGTGTGGGTATGTGTGTGTGCGTGGGTATGTGTGTGTGTGAGTGGGTGTGTGTGTGTGGGGGGGGGGGGGGGGGGGGTCACACTGCCGCGGGAGCTTTTTAATGGCTGACTAACACAAAAGCAACTAGCAGAATGGCCTTTTCCTCCTGGCTGCCCACTGGACGGAGGTGATAGGGCGTGAGCGTCTGCCGCTGCGCTAAGCTGTGCCGTGCTGCTGCAGTGGCTCAGGTGACGGGGGAAGCGCGTAATGAGGGAGATGGAGGAGAAGCTAAAAGAGAGGAATGGCTTTAATTAGCTGGCTAATGAGGTTTTTAATGTGGCGGCAGAAACACGCTGGAAGTGGGAATTCGGTGTACGTGTGCGCTTGTCACTGCTGCCCCTGCAAAACGGGGCAAAGGGATAGTATATTCATGTCACGCTCCATGTGTGTGGTCACACGCGCTCAGCATGCATATGATTCATTTATGTTTTCATCTGCATGCGCCAGTGACGACAGCAGTCCTACCCAATGTTGACGTGCCATGATAATCTTCATGAGGAGGCAGCTGCTTCTCTTGCAGGGTGTGTGTGTGTGTGTGCATATATTTGTCTATATGTGCAAGTGCTACAAGATTAGAAAACCTTTCACTATTTCTGCTCATTTCCTGTTAGCTGGCTTGCTGTTGTTACAGGTCTTTAAATGGCAAAAGCATATATCATGCCCCATGCTGAACCTATCTCCGGTGTGTGTGTCTGTGTGTGTGTGTGTGTGTGTGTGTGTGTGTCTGTCTGTCTGTCCCCAGGGATCTCCTGCAGGTGGGTGGGACACTGCCTGGCCATCAGAGGAAGAGCCTAACATTAGCCGACACACAAGACTTGAGGCAGCAGATGAGCCAAACGCTTCCCATCCGCGTCTGAAGAAGAGACATAGCGAGAGAGAGAGAGAGAGATAGAGAGAGATTATTGATACACAGATGAGAGGATACCTCCAGTTGTGCCCCCAGAAAAGAAAAAAAAACGCAACCAAGTCAAAGGAGAGAACCACTTACCTGCCAGCAGAATCCCCCGGATTGATTCCCCAACCACCACCACAACCTCCACCCCTCATCCCAACCCTCCCTCAGATCCCCTTTTTTGGGACTCTTTGGATGAGTGTCACACCTTGGAGTGCTGGATCAGAGCAGCACGCGTGGAACAGGCATGGAGACCCAACACATGAAGGACCATCTACCAGACCACCTGTGAGAGACTTTCCTTTTGAAAAGGAAGAAAAAAACACAAAGAGACAGAACTAATGCAGTGTACAGAAAGACATGATTGACTCTCCATGGAGAAGTGTACAGTGGATCTGTAGTCAGTGGAGAGCTGGACGTTTCGGTAACACTGTAAGGAAAGCCTATGGAAGGCAGACAGTTTTTCCTTTCAGTCTTGCAGTGGCCAGAGACCATTACTTTTTCACTCCTTATCCTCTTTTTGCACTGAATTGTCATGATGCAGATGTAAAAAAAAAAAAAAAAAAAAAAAAAAAATTCAAATTTTTCTCAGGTTCTGTTTGCATGCCTGCATGAAGGTTTTCTAATTTGCCCTCGTGGCTAAAACATCCACTAACTTGCTCATGTGACTTTCACTCTTCTTCCCTGACTCTGCCTTCCTCTCGGACTGGAACTCTGAAGTGAGAGGTGACCAGAGACTTTGTGAAAAACATATAAATGAAAACATGAATAAGAAGGAAGAAGGAAGAAAAATTGACACATTTTACAAGATCAATCACATAGAGGTATTCGGAGAGTTGCAGCCAGAACCTGCAACATTACGATTTTTCCCCTCTCAATCTGGTCTTCATATTGAAGAAGAGACAGATAAAAAGCAATTGAGAGTTGGAATCAATGAAGCTTCAAAGATGTGCTCTAGCAACATGTAAATTAAACTGGTGGACCCTTTAACAGGAAGAGCTGATTGGAAGTGACTGCCGTAATTGCTGATAATCTTTTTTGTTTTGTCGGCTAGTGTTCTGCTTTGTCTTCCATGTTACTTGGAGATTATTCTTCATGGATGGCATTGGACTGTGACCTATGACTAAATGATCCTAAGGTCTGATAATAAGTGTAATTAGAATTGTTTGTGTGTGTGTGTGTGCGTGTGTGGGTGGGTGGGTGAGTGTATGTGCGCGCTTGTGTGGGTGTGTGTGTGGGGGGGGGGGGGGGGGGGGGGGGTGTGTTTGTGTCTTTGTGTGTTTGTATGGGCATGTGTGGAGTGAGTGAGCATTTCTGTGGGTATGCGATACAGGTTCATATGCATGCCAGGCTGGAGGTTTTGTGATCGAATCCCATCTGTGAAGCGTGTTAATGCTTTGATAGCTGTTGTTTAATATGAAATTACATTTCAGTATTTTATTTTATTCTATTAAAATATGCATCATTCGTAAAAGTAAATAATTAAAACAATAAAAAGGCCTCTGGAAAATAAACAAAAAATATTCTCTTTAACTGCATGAAAGAGTGAATGGTAAAGGGATTGCTGCTAATACTGCAAATCACCAGCAGGCTTGTTTGAATGACTTCTGTCAGATAGGTGTCCAACATGTTTAAAAGATGTTGCGATGCTATGAACCTAATCCCTCCAAAATCGTGGTGGTAATTCATTTTTTTAGCACGTGGAACTGCCGGAGAATTACCACCGCAGCCAGAGCCAGGCGGTCGGCCCTCCTGTGTGTACCGCCCCTCTCCTCTCTGATTTCCCCAGTTGGCTCGCCCCTAAGCTCAAAGCATTCGTTCATAATGCTGTACAAAAGCAGGTTTGATCCCTCCAATTACATCGGTCTTGCACAAGCCAGCAAATCAGGAGGAGCAGCTTGCACATCAGGGTCCTTCTTTACTGCTGCATGAGATTCACTAAGAAGTTGTTGAGCTGTCTCTCTCGCTGCTACCATCAGCATGGGAAAAGGAGGGCTACCCCTGAAAAGTCCCCCCCCCCCCCCCCAACCAAAAGGATAAGAATGTCAATCAAAGTATGTTTCCATGCGGACACTTAAGATGTAAATTAAAGACCTTTCGGGGATCATTCCCACTGTGTAACTGTATCTCTCTCTCTCTCTCTCTCTCTCTCTCTCTCTCTCTCTCTCTCTCTCTCTCTCTCTCTCTCATCCCCCCTCTTTCTATATACCTGCAATTTTTAATCTTACTTGGATACATCTATCCATGGCACATGAACACTACAAGGTGAGTCTTTTAAACCAAGCTACGAAAGGCACCCATCCTTAAACGCATCCTTGAGGTTTCACCGTGTTTCTGAAAGCGGCAGGTAAATACAGACAACCCCTCTGCCCCTCCACCCTCGTCCCCCTTAATGCTCATAAATATGCATGAAACGACCCGCGTGTCTCTCGCTTCAGTGTCCACACTGCTGCGTCATCCTCTGGCCCCACGCTGAAAGGTTGTTCTGTTCTATTGATTTCCACCCACCCGCGCCGGGAGAAGTCTCACACAGCGCCATCATGATGCCGGTTGGAGCATTCATGTCCCCGCTTAGCCGGCCTGACGATAATTCCTCGGAGGAGCTGCCTTCTGAGCAGCAGCGCATTGGGCACCTGGGAGAGGCACAGAGACACGAGCAGAGGTACATTGGATGGGGGGGGGGGGGGCATGCACTGAGTTAGAACAAGAAGGATGAACAGACCTTGATATGCGCTTGTATAAACACAGACGTCTTTTCTTTCTATCCGTTTTTACCCCGTTTACATTTATTAAGCATGCATAGGGCATTATTTATAAGGAGTTTTGTTAAAGTTAAAAGTGTCCTCGTTTTCTTGATGCATTAGATAGCGAAATAGATGGGATCAGACACGTTCTCTCTAATGGGAGAATTGACTGATTAATGTCAGCACTGTTTTAATAATTAACTACAGAAAAGGGCACGATCAAGAATGCTTTCCTAATGTCGTGCACAGGGTTATGCTTTAATATTGTATCATTTCAGCCTCAGTAGACCCCATGAAGTCCCTCAATAGTACCATGTGTGAGCTTTCTGTTCTGTCAAGATGACACTTCGATCTATACAAATGTATGAGATGCCAGGGCCTTGCACACCACTATAATAATAGCATCTTTCTCCCCATCGACAGTCTGTGCTGATGGGAGAGAATCTTCTTCTCTGCTGCATCACAAGTGTGTTTGTTATTTAACCATCATGCCTTTGGTGCTCAGAAGGTTACATTGTTAAACAGTCACTGATGGTCTGTAGAGATGTCCTCCCTTCTATGACTAAATGCTTAGGACCCTTGTGGGATGGGGCGTTGAATCGATTACCACATGAATGCCCTTTTCCTGAAGAAAAGGACATTGTGATCTGAAACAAAATGGCAGCCGCAGAGCTTTTGCTTTTAGACTCCTGGTTGTGGTTAAGCTGCTTGAGGAAAAAAACAAAAAACAATGAGCCAGTGTTAGATGCTTACCAGGGATGTGAATGCCTTTTTAAATGTTACTCTAAAATATTAAACTGTCTCGGAGGAGCCACAAGGATGCCTGCCCTACCTTTGGCCTGAGCCAGCTTCTGGTGTGTTTCCAGCCCATTACTTTAACCACTCTGCCAGTGCTGTGCTACTCAACCACTCCGTGATTCAAATGAGGCGACCTCTGGGCCAGATTTAAAAGCACATTTAACACTTGTGATTTTATGTCTGTGTGGATCTTCAATTTAAACACCTTTTTTTTTTACCATGCGAAGCACTACTCCGTTAGTATCTTTTTGACCTTTTCTCCTTTCTCAGTGTGTGGGCACAGTATTGTATTTAAGGCCATTTTGCACTTTAAAAAATGAAAAGGTGTGCATTTGAATCGTGCTATCTTGTTTAAGCTCTCTTTCTGCCCGTCAAACTGTGGGGTCTTGAGGCGGATTTAAGTGTGCTGGCTGCAGAAGTTGACCCCAAAGCCAATTAGAATAAGAGAGGAAACAAAAAACAGATTAGGTGCCTATGAGCCCACTCTTGTTTGCTTATGGGACTGAGGAGTCGGGTGGGGGCCCCCCACTTGCCTTCCTGCTGCATTACAAGTCAGGAAGGCAGAGAGAGGAAGGAGTGAAGGAGGCACAGGAAGAAAAAGACCCAGCAAGAGCTAGATGCATTAGCCTTTGAACCAACGTACAGGTGGGAGAGGCTTTAACCACATACAATCCCACACAGCTGCCTAATTCCCTCTCCCACCCCCACCCCCAATTCCAAAGAGGGGGGCGGTAGGGGGATTGTCGGACTTCTGGGGGTGGAGAAGAGGGTGAATCATGCAAATGTGGTGCTAATTCACAATGCATGTGTCTGCTATCAGAGCCTCTCAGAGGTGGTCTGGAGGAAAGGGTCGGAAAAATGTGTGTGGAATATCTAGCACCTCATCCAGCAGGGTCTTATCCCTGATCCCCTCCCCCATGGCTCCGCTCCCCGAGTACGTGACTCTTGTCACTTTGATCTATGCTCCACAAGTGACATCTGCCACTTAATGCTCGTTTAGTCATGCAAGCCAAGAAGGGCTTGATATTACCTTATGGTGAGGTCAGGCAAATGATCTCGCCCAAAAAATCCGAAAACCACCGCACTTGCCGAGAGCAGAGCTAATTTAAGCAACTGACAAACGCTCCTGTTTGTGGATGTAGACATAAAACAAAGAAGTGAATTTAGAATGTTGTTTTTTAATATACAATGGAATAGTATTTGTTGAAGCTTGTGAAAGAGAAAAGACTGAGATCACGACATGAATGCACCATCAAAGGAGTTAATAGATTGGGAATTGTAGAGGCCTGATTTTAAATGGAGGTGAAATGAAGAGGTTAAACACGACTTAATAAAGGGTGGGAGATTCTCTGCCGATCGATCTCTGTTGCCAGCCTGAATTATAACCAATTAATGTCAGCACTGGCCTGGGTATCCAGGAAGATGAGCAAGCGCAGGGGTATTTTGTTTTGATAACGGCGGCAGGATGGCTTTTGAGAGATGAGGGTAGACGGGTAATGTTTCCTTTAGACAGAGCTACAATTTTTACAATACCACTGTCCTTGCCTGAGCAGTTGCCAAGGCAACGGCAGAAGGAGGTGGACTGCAGGAGAGCAAAAGGATGACAGATCAGTTTTGGAGTGGACTGTCTCTCTCCAACCAGCCTTGTCCAAGGCCGTGTGCTGCTGGCAGAGGCAGAGTCCATTTTCAGACCCAAAAAACTCTCTGAGGGAGCAATTTGATTGCTGCCATATGACAGCGGACACTGATTTAGTCCAGGGCTTGTTGAATCATAGACTTTCTTGAAAAAGACTTGTTTTTTGGTAGACATTTTTCATGTCATGGAATTTTTTTGCATTTTTTGCAACATTATGTAAGGCAAGGATAAACCTAATTTAATTAAGCCAGCAATTCATACTGTGTATTCTTAAATATTTAGGTTTCTTTTATAAGTTAGTAATCTTGTCAACTGATGCAACAATTCAATTGGAATTTTTAGTTTTGGTGTGTATGGTTCAAAGGCTCTCAGTATAGCTTCTTTAGGTATTCAGAGGCTGTATGTATATCACCAGGTAGCCTAATTGATGCAAAGTGACATTTCATCACGATATGATAACTGAGAAGGAATTGAGTCTCATTAGGATGTCGATCATGAGTCTAAACACTGTGAAACTCTCGGCTAATTAGCATCATAATTACTGCTTATGATTCCATAGCAAACGTGACTCCGTGCCTTACACCTCCCTATGGGGAAGTCACTGCAGTCAGTGCGCAAATGACCCAACGTGTTCTAGAAGCACGGGCTGGTATTTAAAGATGTCTCCTTGCACTTTCCTGGGGGGGAAGAGTCCAAACAGCAGACACCTTAACAGCGCCAGGTTTTTGTGCCTTTTGATTTTCCGATAGCATCACAAGGAGTAGTACACCCTGCAGCACAGTAGAATGTGTTTTTAAAAGACTTGTAAAATGCTGGGCTGGTGGCATTGGAATGCAGGGCATGTTGGCCTCTGCAGATACAAAATAAACTGGGACTGTCACATTCGGTTCCCTAATGGCCATACGCATCCTAGATTTTTTGCTGTTTTTTCCCCCCCTAAAAATTATTTAGTTATTTAATAGAGCTTCCACAACACTTTTTACAGAATAAAATTCCTCCAACTCAATAATTTTAATCAAATTTATTGTCATATTTGGTACATATTTATTTCTTTATCTGTTATTGTCTTGAAACAGAATAGTAAATTTCTCATGGCAAAATTACTATTGCACTCATCAGATGTTTATCTTGTCAGCTGTTTTATCAATATTAGCTACTGTTAGACGAAGATAACTAAACAGCAGCTGTGTTAGCTTTGCCTGTCTGAAGCAAGCGGCTTGGTTGAATACTCTGTTAGCCCATATTGCGCTGGTTCAGCTTGGTTTAGCATCTATAGCAAAACAACAAAACTAAGTGGTCAATCATCTCAAGGTCATGGGTGTTTTCACTTCATCTTAGGAGAAATCTGCCAGATCTATAGCTGTAACTGCTACAGGCAGCAGGGAACCTTATGGGGAAATGTATGTCTGTTTGAAATGCCAGCTTACTGTAATAAAACAACATGGAAATATTGCATTGTGAAAGACCAGTGACCCTGAATGTAGCTGCAGCCATGTACAATTGCGCTATAAAAATCCATCTCTGTGGAGACAAATGAGACTACGAAGTTATAAAATTCATGGAAACAAATGGTGTTTCAAATGTGGCAAGCTCCTATACATCTGCAAACTAATGCATTTGGTATAATCAAATACACCCTTAACATGTTGAAACAAAATTTAGATTGTAAATGCCAGTTTAACTCAACAAACACACCACTTGCCAATAAAACAAAAAGAAAGAAGTGGGTTCTCCTCCACGCCTGTGTAGGAAAACTGATCTTTAAAGTGACAATTCAACAGATTATAATTGGATTGATTATAAGATTTGCTCAAACACTGAGGAAGGCAAAATTCCCTTTGCCTCTCCTGCGAGGCTGTCATCAAAGGTCTGGCCTCCATACAGAACTTAAGTCTGCCTTTAATCAGATTTTGTGGAGAGAAAACCCTCTCACACACAAAGAGTCCATTGATACACAGTTGGTGTCAACAAAAGAAAACCTTGAAAGGGGAAGGAGGATTTAGAAATGGACATAGGGAGTGGGAGTGGGAGTGGGTGAGAAAGAGAGTAAAATTGAGAAGGAGAAGGATGGGGGCACAGTTACTTGTAGAGGCCAATTACTGAATATTATTAGGAATTATTATTGAAGTACACATCACAATGAAATCCTTTTTTACAGAGAAATGACATAATGTCAAGGTAGGAGTGTGTGTGTGTGTGTGTGTGTGTGTGTGTGTGTGTGTGTGTGTGTGTGTGTGTGTGTGTGTGTGTGTGTGTGTGTGTGTGTGTGTGTGTATGTGTGTGTGTATGTGTGTGTGTGTGTGTGTGTGTGTGTGTGTGTGTGAGTGTGTGTGTCTGTGTGTGTGTGTGTGTGTCTGTGTGTGTGTGTGTGTGTGTGTGTGTGTGTGCGCGTGCATGTGTGTGTGTGTGTGTGTGTGTGTGTGTGTGTGTGTGTGTGTGTGTGTGTTTGTGTGTTTGAGTGTGTGTCCTGTTATGTCTGGGCCATCAGTGTCACTCACTGCTGAATCAGTATATCCCAAGGCATAACTCAAACCCTCCAGGATAGAAAAGTATAGAGTGAAAGACATACAGTATATAGGTGATTGCTGATCCATTACAGTTTACAGGCGAGTGCTTGAAGCTTTTGAAAGGTTTTTCCCAACCTGCAGCCTGTCATCCAAAGAAAACAGCTTATGAGTGGGAATAACAGGGTGATGCTGGCCGTGACCTCTAAACTGTGTCTTCCTCTGTCCAATAGACTTCGTTTGCCGGTTCAAAACAGGAACAGTATGTTTTCCATTAAAACACTGAGCAGCTGATGAAGACTGTATTGGTCAAGTACGCCTATAATCCAATTCAGGAAGTCTCAATTGAATGCTTATTTTTCAACCGCTCCATGTGTCCCGATCCTATGTGCTGTGGCTGCGCACACACAAAGTCAGGCATTCATGTGGAGGATCACACGAGGCCTTGGAAATGAAGTTAGAATTAAGGGAACAGCAGATTGAATTACATCCAGGATCTGAGCAAGGGTGACCTGCGTTTGGCCTGTGTGGGGCTTCTGAGCGAGGGTCTGGCTGATCTCACGGGGCAACGTGGTTAGAGTTATTCATTTGCTTACCAACCAGCCTTCTCCGACAAGACAACCTCGGGACTAGTAGAGTGGAGACTAATGGAAGTTTTATATTGTCGAAGGTGATCTGGAGAAATCTTTGCTTTTTGCCAGCTCGGTGTTCTTGTGGATCATTTAGTGCTAAATTGGCATTAGTAATCTGAGAGAGCGGTGCTGAAGCTTGGTATTGCGGCATTCACCGGAGGGGGCTTGCGTCAAATGTTCACTATTTTTGCCGTGGCTGTAAATCTTGCAGTGGTATGCAAATGGCAGGGTATCACACGATGTGTTTGAGATTCCTTTGTGCTGTGCAAGGTTTTCATCCGGGCCAAAATTGAGCTCATAAATTCACAAATGTTAAAACCTAAGACATGTTCAACCAGTGATTCATACCCATTAGGGAATGGTGAGCAGGGGGTGGGGGTTTGGAGGGTCACTTGTGGATAGTGAGGTGAGAGGGCCTGAGTCTTCTAAACCCCAGGCGCGACACAGACTGAAAGAGATTGTTGTGCTAGTTTGTTCTCGTCGTGTAGCTTAAACGGCTAACCCTGACGCTCACGCTTGACTGTACTGCCAAGAGGACAGCTGGAGGGCGGCCATGTTTGTTGAAGGGAGAGAAACAGTGATACACAATGGCAAATTGGACTGAAGACCCCCTGCTGAGCTTTTGTGTCCCCGACAGCGATCAAAATGTGAGAGGTGCCTGAGAAAAGGTCACATACACATCCACACACACACACACACAAACACTAATAAATATGAAAGAGGCTCAGAATGATGTAGCTGCAAATATAAAATAGCAGACAATTCTGTATATTTGATATTGGAGCTCAAACAAGCGTCTCCTCTCTTCCCCTACACGTCTGAAAGAGATGGAGGACATTTTATCAAAGCACAGATGGGCCAATTTCGACTGTAATGCAATCCATCAATGCATAGTCACATCCATTCGCTCTAGCCTTGCAGATGAAGAGACATTAGATTACCTTTACCGATATGCATTGGTGCAGCATGACTCGAAAGAGAACAAAGGCAATCTCACAGTGGATTAGTGTGATTTTAGTGGGGGTACGGAGAGCACTAAATTCATTTTATGGGGACCCTCCCTGACAGAAGTGCTCTCTGCCGGCTGGTTTGCTACTGTCTTGCGATGGTGGAGACGGGTCAGTGGGGGGGCTTCATACAGACTTTGCATTGTGCAGGGTTGGCGATAGGATTTGCATGCATGTTAGACCGGATTACACACACTGGAGTCTTGCTCTGGGAAGCCGGAGCCCCTGAGTCTACCAGCGTCCACATTAAACATCCTGAGAGACTCACAGCGATGTGAAGAGTGAGCACAGGGACAGGCACAGCACTGCGTGGCCATGTGCGGAGAGGCCGATAAAAGCCCCTCTACAAACACACATACACAAACACGCAGGAATGCCTTGTTGAATACGTTTTTCATCGCCAAGCATGAGTTTCTAAGTGTGTTTTGTGTGTCTTCCCCTTTGCATGTCAGAGAAGCTCATGGTATGATGCTTTGTGGCCACGGAGGGTGGGGGAGTCGCGGAGCACTGAGGATTGTGGGGGCTATGGGGCCAGAGCCGTGGACCCTCTCCGTATCAGCGGGAGGGCGCTTAATCCTCTAATCCCACAAAGTGATATGTATATCAACCATCTCTATCCCCCAGCCAGAGGATGATACGCTCCCCCTGAAACACTGGCGAGGCGGCGAACTGGGCCATGCGAAGAGCCTGGACAAACATATCTGTGTCTGTCTCCTACAGACAAAAGAGCCTATGCGGCTCGCTACAGCTACAGCTCCAGCTGAAGCGCCAGGGTCTTAAGTAAGATATCCACTCCACATGTATTGCAAGAACATACAAGCAGAATGCAAGTGCAAGGGAGGAGAAAATCTATTGCCATTTACAGAAAATGTTGCCTAGAATAAAGAAACAGAAATGTCTTGTTAAAAAAAAACACGAGCTGCCACATACAAGGTGAGGACATGACTGGAAGCGGTAGTTGTAGTGCCTTTAAAATGGAAATTAATTACACTACTTTCCGTACAGCAATTGTAACACAGAATGGGAAAGATCTGGGCCACAGTCCAACTGATAATTAATGGAATAAAAATGTAATACTCCCTTTTCATACCGTGTCCTGGGTGAGTAATTTAACTTTCAATTAAGGGGCAGGCTGAAGTTCTATACCGTGGCTCTGAGGCTATGTGGAGAGAGAAGGGAGAGTGTAACAGCCTTTGATTCATTCCTTCATAAATACACCATAAATCTGGAGTTTCAAATGAAGCTATTTCTTTGCAAGTCTGATGAGAAGCAGCTCTGTATCAGACGAATCAGATAGAATGCTTGATGGCAAGCCAGATTTGCATGATGCATGAGTTCCAGTCACAGTCCCAGTCTTGGACACACCAGTCATGGACACACCAGTCATGGACACACCAGTCATGAACACACCAGTCATGGACACACCAGTCATGGACACACCAGTCATGGACACACCAGTCATGGACACACCAGTCATGAACACACCAGTCTTAGACACACCAGTCATGGACACACCAGTCTTGGACACACCAGTCTTGGACACACTAGTCTTGGACACACCAGTCTTGGTCATCAGCTGTGTATGTGGATGTGTCCACCCCGGGTGGAGTCTGAGCTGCTCGTAGCTGACTGGGTGTGACTATTGTTAAGGTTGAAAATCTGTACAATAGACATCCAAGGCCACAGTTTGGCAGCTTCAAAAACTAATAGATTATCTGTCAAACTGAATGAAGACAGACGGATGGAGCTAAATCACCTCAAGGCTACTTTTTTTTTTACTACTCATGCCCACTACCAGACATGGAGGGGGGGGGGGGGGGGGGGGGGGTTGTTATGTGTATGTGTGTAGCCACGAGTTCCTTGTGCCTCTGTGTACACACTCTGACCTTTTTTCACCTTCACAAAAGTTGTTTTTCCTAGTATGCAGAATGTACCTCTTTTTGAGGTTTGTTTTCATAGGCAACTATTTTTGCATCAAATCCATTTGTATGGTATACAGTCATGTGAACGACAGATAAACACAACTGTTGTCTCACTACATACTACATACTAATTGGTTCTGTTGTACGATACCAACCTAAGATAATGGAAGAAAAGCTTTCACAGCATGACATCGCCAAAGGACACCAGTTGGCAGTTTTTTTTAAGGTTGTAAGCTCACCAGTTTAAGGCCAAAAGTCCTTAATGCTGCTTTAAGGGTGCCATTTGGTTGAGAGACAGGCTTGTTTGTTTTCTTTGGCCATGTGGAACCATGCCCTTTGCACTGAAACTTTAACAGAATTACCCATGAATCTCCTTTTTTTACCCCACAGAAAGCACCTATCATTTTACAATAACTTCCATGCACCCCCTGTTAATGACGTTCCTGGTGAATGGAACTTCACAGAGACTACCCCTGTGTAGGCTTTTTCTGAATTTTTTTTTTTTTAAAGCAATGAAATCAAACGCAAAAACAGGTAAATTGATCTGAAAATGTAGGGATTTTGTATCTGCCCAGAGTTATAAATTGAGCCTTAATTCAATTTTGAACGTCTGCTGCTTTCAAAGACGCCTTTCTATTTCTATCACTCTAACTCAGTTTTCATCAGGTAAGCGTCTCACAACAAAAGAAGGCCCTTCCAAACCCCCGGAGTGGGCTCTTTGGCCAGTAGGGACACCCCTTTGACTTCAAAGGCGGAAAGTAAACCTTGAGGTGCCAAGGTCTTCAAGGAGCCACGTGTCTTATGCAACACATGCAAAGTACCTGGTTAAAGTCACCCCTCCACTACAATGTCTTACGCCCATTACATATTTATCAGCATGGTTCAATGATAACATGAATATGGGAGACTAGCCTAGCTAAACCTTCTGGGCTAGCCAGCCCCATTTTCTCTGATGTCACTGGACTCGAGTCAATTGATTTGCCCTCTAGCTGCCAGCACTTTTGACATTATATTTGCTTGGCCAACGCCTTTAATCCTCCCTGAAAGCTTATGATGTCTGGGAGGTTTTTTTCCTCTAAAAGGAGATTTGTGTTGTTTACTACCCCCATTGCAAGCAGAGTCAGGTCCTGCTGATTTCATATTACATCCTCAATTGAGTTCCGCCACATCGCAGAGGAGCTTCATGCCCACCTAGCGAAAAAGCAACAATAAAACACCCCCTACCAGCAAGTCATTACTAAGGTTGAAGTATATGGAGCACATGAAGTAGTGCAAATGTATTGGTGAACGCCTATTTTTCAATTAAAAATCTAAAAATGGCTCTCAAAAAGTCTTAAATTATTCTGTAAAATTATGAACAACATGAATATCAAACAATATTTCGTGATAATGGACACATTAGTACACTCATTCCATACCATTATACACCACAGTATATCAAATTATGTTCAACTCACAGATTGACCTACAACATACAGTATTTTAATCTGAACAAATATCTCTGTCGGATAAAACACAGATAATCTCACTCCATTTCAGTGGGGTTGCACGAGGGTCAGGACCAACAGATAATCTGGATTGTGAGGTTAGGAGGTTAACGGCTAATTTCTGGGCTGCTGTCCTAACAACATTCGTGACAAGCTCCGTCATCCCATTTTCATTTTGACAGCGGATGCAGATGAAGACTTTGGTTAGGCAGCTACTGGCACTCATGTGAGTGGAACAAACGCTGATTAAAAGCAACAAGAGTCTGATGAGGCAAAGATTTATTCACACTGGAGGTGCTTCGCACAAAATTATTCTTTTGTAGGTACAATTGTAAGTGTGTGGTCATAAATACTATTCACATTTGAAAATACATCAAATACATCAAGCATCTATTAAATTTCAATAACAAGGATGACAATATCAGTTCTGGTCTACGTATATAATGTGCAACGTATGTGGTACACATCACACAATATCAATCGGATGTATGTAAATTGTGTAATATAGAAACACTGACTGCTATTATCTTCCTTTTTCTCTATCTCACTCTCACACACAAACATACATACATATAGACAGACAGACAGACAGACAGACAGACAGACAGACAGACAGACAGACAGACAGACAAACCCACACCCACAAATACTCATACACACATTTCACATACAGAAAAGTCTGATGTGAAAACCCAAAGCAAGTTCGCCCTCATGTGGTAGTCCATGGTAAATAATCCAGCTACCGCCACCAGTAAGGAGTTTTTTGTGTTGAAGAATGAAGAATGCTACCTGCCCATAGAATATAGAAGACATGCATATACACTCTACACAATTAAAATCTATACATGTAAATTTAAACACAACAGTTTAACAGGTTTACCTAAGGCTATTTAATCACAAACCAGATACTATGAAATATGAAATAATAAAATGATCAATATAAATTGCTCTGGAAAGAATAAATAAATCGATAAAATGCCAGTATCAGTAAAGTGCTGTGAGTGTGTGGCTGTGGGGACCTTCACCACAGCCTGGGCTGCGCTGGGCGCTGGGGTAACCCTGAGAGTCGGGGTACCTCTAGTGTCAACGCTCACCTCCCACTGTTCCGGCATCTGCGCCCCTCCAGACCCTCCAGCCCGCCACAGACACATGAAGCCCCCCAGCAGGGTGGGGACAGAATGCACAGACAGCGCACTGTGAAGAGACAAATGGGCATCATTCAGCCATGATCGTGCTTCACGTCTTATGGCTAAGGTCTAAGGCAGGCTAAATGAGCTGTTGTAATCTCTACTAGTATTTGTTATCTCTACTAGTACTTCTGAGTTTAGTCTAGAAATACTGAAGTTTTTATTCTCTAAATAAGGCAGGTCAAACATGACGGCTAGTCTGGCAGTGAACTGTAACTGACAGGAAGAGCAGTAAGAAGAACTGAGTGAATTTGACACTCCTGGCCCGCTTGAGTGCAGCAGGACTGCGTTTCCTTTACCTTCCCCTCTGCCTTGCTATGAGCCTGGCGCTCTAGCCTTCACTCTCACTGCTGTCTGAGGCATGCTGAACCACAGGGGGCGCCACCAGGCGCTCGTAGGAGAGCACCACCATCACCTGAGCAAGGACAGATAATGTTACCCTCACAGCCAGGGGAACACAGTTCATCAGTTTATTACAGAGTACACTGTGTTGTGGTAGTTGAAACAAAATACAGCAACATTCATCTGATATGACATAAACTGTACTTGTATTTACTGATGTTTGAAATGTGCTGATATTGTTAGGACGATGACTGATTTTAACACTACAGTGATACACTTTCAGCTGTGTCATGTTTAATGTTTGTGTACCTTCATCACAGAAATAATTCCTTTGATATTTTTGGTACATGTTGTGGTGTACTGTACAACACTGACACAATTTCCAACTCTAACATGTGCCTATGCATAGTGCATTAAGTGTCTGTTGTACTGAGACTCAGATGTCATAGACTTACCAGGATGAGCAGGAGGAGGGCCATCATCATCCCCAGCATCAGGTACAGGTTCCCTGTGAGCCCTCCAGCCCACAAAGGGCCTAGGATGGTGGCCACACCACCTATGGAGCGCCTCACACCCTGACTGAAGCCTTCAGACAGACAGGCAGACAGGCAGACAGGCAGAAAGACACAGAAAAGCTCCTGGATGAATGTGAGTTGGTATTTGTGTACGTGTTTGGTAATGACTACATGTGTGGATCTGTGTGTGTATTTCATTGTGTGCATCAAGTAAACGGTGTGAGGATCTGCATGTGTCTTTGAAGTGGAGTGCTTACTCCTGCATGAATATATGTCTCTCACCTTGTGTCTTCTCCGCCGTGACTTTAGAGAAGAGGGACACCTGGGACACAGCGACAAATGGGAGGCCGAGCAGCTGCAGAAACACTCCGATAGTGAACTCGGCCATCTCCACTGAATATCCTCCTGCATTCAGAACCATCCATTAGTCTCAATCAGACACAGTTCTCCTTGCTATAATCCCCCATGGAACATTTAACAGATCATTATCGGCAGAGACAACTCATCCATTTCCCCCTCATTCCGTGTTGCAACCCCAAAGGCCGCTGGGAAATGGTTCAAAAGGTCACAACGATAGGAAGTTGCCATCCCTTCACCATGTAAAAAAAACCTACCTGCGCAGGAAACTGCTGCCATCACTTATAGAGCCACGCCAGCACATTCAGACGCAAGTAATAACTGCTAAAACCACAACAACTGCTGTTTTTTCTTTTTCTTACTCATTAAAGCTGTTATATCTTCATTAGATGAAAGGAGGGGTATACCCGTCTGCCACTCCCCAGGCAGTTCAGGAGGGTTGTGTCTGTGCCAGGGTGCAGGTGTTTGCCAACCAGCTTGAGTGTGCGCCAAGTGGAGGGAGGAGGAGAGCATGGCGAGTGCTGCCAAGTCTACAGTCTTCCCAGTATAGTTGTGGGTAGATTTTTGTTGTGGGTAGATTCGTGTCTTGGTATAGGCAGTGGTATATTTATTTGTAAAAAAAAAGATTCTGATATTTCACAAGAGCATGTTCACTATTAACATCTTTAAAATTAGGCTGTGTGTGTGGGATTGTTTTGAGTGCAATTGACTATGATTAATTACAGAACAGGACCCAAAAATCCTCTGGCACACACAATTCTCAGTAGCCTTTGTGACACTTGTCTCTCCCCTCCCCACAACCCCACACTAGACCAAGACTGCATAATCAGAGTAATGTGGGTGGCTGGTGTTCCTGCAGGCTCAAGCCCACAGTTTTGACACTGGGAGGGTGGCTCTCAATTACAGCATGCCAATGGAGGAGGTGGCCATGGAGGACCTACCTCGTGGTTTGGCCAGGAAAAGGAGGCACCAGACGCAGGCCACGGCACAGATGACCAGCCCCACGGCCAGTACCACGCGGTCGGCCACCCGACGGCTCAGCCAACGCACAAAGAAGAAGCCCAGGATCACCTCCACCCCACACAGGCTGTACATCACACTGTTGCCAAGCTCCCCAAAGCCAAAGTAGCGCTGGGTCATTGGGGTCACCATCGTCTGGAGCACAATGAAGAAGCAGAGATTACAAGCCAGTGGATAATGAGGTCTGTACATTTTGTATTCTTCACGGTGAAAGACTACTACATGGGCCCAGGACCAAGGGGGAGAAAGATAGACAGAGAGACAGACAGAGGAACAGAAAGCAAGACAGGAAGATTTATCGGAGAAGACAGAGAAGGGAGATGCTTCAAGATGACTTCTGCAACCTGTGCAAGTGTGACAAAGATGAAGCATTTACTGACTGAGTGGGGGATCCCCACCAATTTTCCAGTTGATAGTACTCACCTCCAATGCAGTCTGGTTGAAGAGTGTTATAAATTGTGCTGTGAGGAGCACTATTACCTCTTCTCTCAGGAACTCTGGAGACAGAGAGAGAGAGAGAGAGAGAGAGAGAGGGAGGGAGCGAGAGAGAGAGAGAGAGAGAGAGAGAAAGAAAGAGAGAGAGGGAGGGAGGTAGCGAGAGAGAGAGAGAGAGAAAGAAAGAGAGAAAATAGTTGAAGAGGCAGCAGGACAAGGGAAGAAAAGCGATCAAACTCACACTCCTGACAACTCACATCTCTCAAAACCAACAATGGAACAGATAAAAGAGTACTCTTTCATTTCCTGAGAAAAAAAACAGGAGGAACTTCCCTCAAGCTTACCTTTCTTGGCGCTGAAGTCTTCAAAGGGATCGGGTGTGGGGTGCAGCATCTCAGCCGGTGGGGAAGCAGGCGGGGGCGGGGAAGCGGAGAGGCGCTCGGAGGAGAGCTGCGTCTCCAACTGCTGGGGATCAACGATGACAGCCCCATAGGTGTCCTCCAGCTCATCGGCACCCATGAGCGGCTCCTCTTCCTCCTCATCATCCCGCTGCTTCTGCCGGACCACTGTCTGGAGCTCACTGCTCTCCGCAGGGGGCAGGTCCCAGTACAGAAGGGCCACCACCAGCTGCAGCAGCAGCCACATCGCACACATGAAGAGCTAATGGCGACAGAAGGCCACAAACACACACATGAGAGTTATAACGGTCTATTGTCATGCTGAAACTGCCTGGACAGCACATTGGATGTCTGGACATTGTTCACATATGAGTTGGCCCATGCAGGAAGGGGTTTAATGGGTTTTTTAACCGTAGTCATTTCCAAAATTATATTTTTTCCCCTTTTATTTTCTGTTAAAAGTTAAAAGTAGTAGTAGAAGAAGTAGGAATCTTCAGGAATGCTTAAAAAAATAAAGATTTACCTACAGTCTTTCAAGCTAGTTTACAATATTAGTTCAGTCATTGAGAAATATAACTATCATACATGTCTTGAGAAAAGCCTGAGGGTTTAGGAGTGATGCGCTCTGAGTGCAAAAACAAGATGCAGACTATAAATTGATTTTTTTACACATGTAAATAACTTTAAAGACTACCTATCAGTGCTACCACATACCGCAGCAAATTACAGTAGAGCCAACACTTAATTTCTTTTGGACAATAAGCCCAAGAGAAGTCCAGGTGAACGTTGCCATTGTTAAAGTTTGAATAGATGTCCTTCACTCTATACTAAAGAGCTGCATATCAGCAGTTTCAGGTTGACACAAATCACGACAAAGCACAATCAAAACTTAACAGTGGAAGGGAGGCTTTATCTGATTTTGTCGTTACCCCAGGGGATGTGTACTTGTTCACTACAAAGGGCCCAATTTTGAAATCACATAGCCTCAGAAAGATGTTGAAAGCTGGACCTAAGTGGGAAAGAGTGGAAAAGCATTAGATACTTAGTGGACAGTGAAGAAAACTTTAGTTTGTCCTTTCTAATTCATACATTTAATTAATTAATTCACAGTATCCTTCAAGAGAAAATGGGTATTCTGACTAGATGTGACGTGGAGAAACCAAATCACATTTAACATATTGTTTGCTTCTGACTGGTACCAAACAAAAAAGCAGTGCCTGTTTAGTTTAATTGGCTAGGAGCACTATCAGTCACTTCCGCAATACAAAAAATGTAAATATTTACTTATTAACTGATCAAATATAAGTCAGAAAGTCTGTGAAACGTCGTAGTATGACAGAATGCAACTGCAGGGGAGAGAGCCCAACGTCATGATCCTCACGCATTTCACATCCTGAACTTGAACACATAACAGCGTGAGACAAAAAGAACTGACCAATAAGGAGCCCAGCCTGACGGCATGCCATAATAGCAGCAAAGACCCGAGCGCGGTCTTCTGAGGCAGTGTTGCGTGTCAGGTACCCAAAGATGGAGGAACCAGCCCCTGCACCAATACCTATAAGGAAACATGTAGGCAAATTGCAGTCTAAAGCACATGCGTATGCCTGACCAACTATACAAACATTAGTAGCTACTGTTAGTGTTCAAAATATGTGTTGGCATCTGTGCTTTAAGTGTGGCACGATAAGGTGATGCTTACTTGGAAAGTACAATGACATTGTGAAATATTATTTTACGATAGGTCTGGCCTACTTAATGAGGCTTCATAAACAAATAATCTGATTATAAAAAAACTCAATCATCACCTGCAACAAGACGGCTTGACAACAACAGCCACTTCGAATAACCAATAAAATACATGAAATTACCTATTGGAAATAAAGCAATTGTTAGTATTTTACTATATAGGCTATCCATCTGTTGACGATATCTTCTGCTACCCCACATAGCCTAATTCCATTCCTTCATTACGTTAAGATGGGCAAAACCATTCAGTCGTCTCCTCAGGCCAACAAACGTAAAACAATGGTATCCAGTGTGAATGCTTATGTGATCGGGACACAAACCTAACTTCCGTGAAGTGCAATTTTACCAACCTGCTATCTCAAAGACGTTGGAGAGGAGGATGATGGTCTTTGTAGCATGAGTCCGGTCGGACCAGTGGCCAAATAATGGCCCTGTCAACAATCCACTTAAACTAAAAGCTGAGAGACCCAAACCCAGGAAGTATGACGGCGCGTCAAGTATCTGAAGATACTTCCATATTGTTGGGAGGATGACAGCTAGACAGGGATTTAGATTAATAGTAAACAACCAGGTTTAAACCTAACGCTGACCCTAGTTAGCTATTTATAAGGCTATTTGGTTTGCTTTAATTAGGTTTTTAGCCTAGCCTATTACAAAACTAAGATAACAGCAGGCTTATAATGTCCTCCAAACACATATCCTAAGTAGGCCTACCAAAGCAGTCAAGGAATATACGTTACAATCTAAATAATATATAGCCTACGTTAGGCTATTATAAATAGCCTGATTATATAACTGAAAGCACAATAGAATAACGTTACTTACCATATTCAATCCCACTCATCAGAAATATCAGTCCAATAGTAAAAAATGAGAGTTTTTTATTTTGTTGGTTATCCATCCGTTTGTTAGGACGTTTTCCTTATTGACGCATTAACATTTGCCACTACATTGTGGTCACCACATCTCAGGATCAAATTGGTTGAATGGAAGACACAACGTTCCTAATTACAAGCTCCGCTTTTTGTCCAGCTTTTTTTTATACCGGAAAATGTATTCGATTTTCATGCACTCGCGCATTGGCGGTTATGTATATTAAAAAACTACTTCCCCGAAGTTGATAATGTACAAATTAACTAGTTGAGCCGGCGATGGGCTGTTACATAAATTGATTACTCTTATTTGTGTAGGCCAAATCCATTTCGTTCAGCTAGATCTTTTTTTAGGTTGAATGTCATGCCCATTGTTTTTCCTGAATTATCTGGAAAATGACAGCTCCACCGTTCACGTTGTTAAGCAAACCGCTCGAAACAGGCACAGCCTCAGTGCCTGAAGTTTTCACAAGTGAAGGCTATTCTAAATACATGAGTCTAAAATCTCGAGTAACATGTGTGAATTATTCATGATGCAGGTAAGACTGGATTTCATCTCACTGATGGTTTCAGGAGAATGACGATCAAGGCCTACTCTGAGTCACTCCCAGTTGCAAATAGGAGACAGAGGGTTCTTGTCAATACCAATGCTGTTAAAATGTAATTACTGTTGAAGGGTGTGATGTTGGGAAATGTTGCTTGGGATCAGCAACCTTGGTATTGACAGAAACAGATCTAAGCTCATGGTGCTGTAAAAGGCTAGCAGAGGTAGCCTATGCCATGTCTACACTACCTAATTTTGCATGGATCTTTAATGAACACCAACCACACTGTTTAGCCTTCACTTCAAGACAGTCCTTTCAAACAATATTCTGTCCCTTAAGTCTTGGACTGTGATTCATTGATAGCATCGTAGAAACACGCACACACAGTACATAAATAAAAGTTGAACAACTTTAAAAATGTCACTAGGCTAGAGCAATAACTAATATTGCCTTGAGTTTTTCTTAAATTGTTTGATATTTTACTCTCCACAGGGCTCATATACACTGATATAGGCTATTGCAGGTGATTGCAGTGAACAAAACTCGGCAGATGCCAAATACAGACTGTTTTAATCATGTTATTCTTTACCAGTAACATTTCATTAATAATAAATGTCATAATGATGTGCAACCTATTAATTATGAAAGGACTGGGCAGTTATAACCCAAAGGTGTGTTGATTTTCTCCCATACATGATGAAAACACATGGGCAGTTTAATCGGGCCAAAATGGGTGGGAGACACAGGGGAACACATTTGTTAAGGTAAGGTACCTCTATGTTCAGTGTGTAATGAGTAATTCATTATGATTAGAAATAACATTCATGAAAATAGCATGAAAATAGATGTTATACATCTGGTTAATCCATGATGTAATGTGTTTAATTTCTTTTCACAAAGCTACCCACCATACAAACCGTTATGCGAAGTGTTAAATTGTTTATTTAACAAACTTAGCCTATAGAATTTCTGCCCACAGTTTTTTTTCTCAAACATCTAGAAGCCCTCATCAGTATTTAAGAAACAGGTTGACTGTCATGTCACAGAACGCAATGCACTGATGCACAATGACTTCAATGGCAGGCTATGCACATAGTCCAGTGGGATGTAATTATGAACTTGCCTTGCTGTGTTCAGGGGTTTCTATAGAAACTCAAGTGAGGCAGATTGTTTATACAGAATTTTCCAGCCAGGGCATACAGGCAATCCCCACAAGTATTCTCAGTGATGCCACAAACACGTCCACCATATCAGAGTCAAATGCTGAGCTTCATAGTATGCCGAGGCACTTGACTATTTGCCTGAGGGTCCAGAGATCTGGAGTCTTCCAGCACTCCCCATCCTACTGCTTTTAGGGGTCAGTGTAGGGATGTTTGTGACCCCTCCCTCCCAGAGGGGCTCGTTCAACGTACCTGTTAACATCAACTTGCAGGCTCGGAGACGCCAGACGCGGTAAGAATGGAATGCTAATTGTTCTCTCTTTGGTGTCAGCCTGTCCCCATTTATGTATCCATTAGTGGAATATGTGTTGGCAGAACGAAAAAAAGAAATGCTCTCTCTGAAAGTGTTAAGCAGAGGAGCTCAAAATTGGGATATGTGAAAGCTCTTCATCTTGGTGACTGGTCAACATGAAAGGTGAAGGTTTTTAGGTTTTATCTCTTTTTGAGGTTCCTGGTTGTAAACATGAGCGTTTTGGGATGGTGTCTCATTCGTTTCACCAGCCAGACTGCGGTGACTAAGATGATTGAGTATTGGATTTTTCTCACATTTTAGTCATTGTCAGTTGCGTGTGTATTCAACTGTGCACAATCACAATAATTTGTGGGAGGGCAAAAGCCTACCATGTGCACTTCAATATCCCTGTTACATTACACACAAACAAACTTACCATTCAAATTGTATCTTACAACCTGATGCAATGTTTCTGTATAACTGTTAACTGTCTCTGCGTCATGCAGTGCTGCGTTGTATCATAGCCCGATTCAGGAGGGCCACAGGAGCCATGCCAGCAGTGGGCGCTGCAGTGAGAGGACCAAGCCCCAGGCCCTGATGTCCAGCGTGGGGGACGAAAAAGCTGTCCTTCTGGGCTTCACCATGATGACCTTCTCCATCCTCATGTACTTTGTTGTGGGGATTGCCATGGTGAAACCACATCTCCAGAGGTTGGTCTTTGTATTGTGTGTGTGTGCGTGCGTGTGTGTGTGTGTGTGTGTGTGTGTGTGTGTGTGTGTGTGTGTGTGTGTGTGTGAGTGTGTGTGTGTGAGTGTGTGTGTGTGTGTGTGTGTGTGTGTGTGTGTGTGTGTGTGTGTGTGTGTGTGTGTGTGTGTGTGTGTGAGTGTGTGTGTGTGAGTGTGTGTGTGTGTGTGTGTGTGTGTGTGTGTGTGTGTGTGTGTGTGTGTGTGTGTGTGTGTGTGTGTGTGTGTGTGTGTGTGTGTGTGTGTGTGTATGTGTGTGGTGGGGTCTTGGATTATGTGGTGTGTGGTTTTTAATCACTATAACGCATGTGCCATAAAAGTAAATGTTATTTTCATCAAATAACCCATGAATCAAAGAAACCAGAGTGAAGCTTCTAATCAAAGAGACCAGAGTGAAGCTATTTTAAATGATAGCTTATTGGTGTAAAATTTACATAAGTACTTTAGTAATATGTGTCTGGCAGCCATCCATAATTCTTGCTGTTTAATGGCTTAGTGAATGGGGGGAGGAAGCCAACTGTTCCCTGGTCCAGGCAGAGATTCTGGATGAGTGGGCGGACTGCAGAGGGCTGAGCAGGTTCCCCTGTGTGCAAGTCTTCGTCAACATCTCCTCTTCCGGAAGAAAGGCTCGTCTGCACTATGATGAAGGAACCATTAACCTGAACCTGGAGGTAGAACAACCTACAGGCCTGTTTGTTCTCACAGATATTTATACACATAAAGGATTTGAATAACTTTGAAAACAGAGCTTAAAATAAACAGCACATTTGTATAACAAATAAAGTTGTTATACAAATGTGCTGTTTATTTTAAGCTCTGTTTTCAAAGTTATTAAAATCCATTGTAGGGAACAGTATTAATTGAATCTGCATATTAATGTATATTAATCACTGCGGCACCCGGCGCCACAAAGGTAGGTTTTTTTCTCTCCCCATGTCTGTATTTTACTGATTCCAATGAACCCTTGTTTTACTGCTCTCTAGTGTTTCTACATGCCCAAATGCCAGCGTAATGAGTCAGATCTGCTGCAGGAGGCCAGAAAGATCAAACAGTTTCTGGACGAGCGACACAACAAGTCCCTGCAGTGTCGCTTCGGCGCAGAGCGCTACCCGGAGGATGCCATATTGTACAGGAAGTACACCAGGTGGCTGGCGCTGTGGTACCTGCTGTGGCCCAGCCTCATGCTGGGTGGAGGGGTGCTGCTGGTGGGCCTGGTGAAGCTCAACCAGAGGCTGGCTCACCTTTGTGCTGAGCTGGACGGCGAGGAGGCCAGGGCGGCCCAGACAGCCTCCATCAATGGGAAGTTGTACCAGCTGCTGAGCTGGAGGCTGGGGGGCAGCAGCTCCTCACCACAGGAGCCCACAAGCTGAGCTCTAAGCATCTAACAGCCCCGAAAAGCAGGGCCATTGAAAACAGGCACACAATGTCTTGTGTTAGACATTTTCTGCTACTAAGAGATAAACTTTGAGGAAAATAATGTCTTTACAAGTACCAAAGGTCACACACTCACACTCTTATCAAAAAGGATGCTATCACCATAAAAGAAAAAGGACACAAGTATTTTAACAGCATTTATGCTCCCATGTATATTTATGCTCCCACTGCATTCTACCATAGGTACATTGCTATAACGTGTCAGATCTACAGCATAAAAAAGACCAGGTCACATTCGTTGATATTTATTGTAAAAATGACTGATTGGTTACAGAAATGCATTTAGTGAAAATATAAATATGTATAAATATTTCTTTACAAGAGAGCAAACAAGATGTTCAGACATTGTGCACACAATTGAAGTTGCAGCCCTATTCACATAGGAGAAAAGCTTTTCTAGAATTTCCAGACACAGCAAAATTATCATTTTGAAAGCCATATTCTGTCCTGTCATCTCATGATGTGAGGATCCTTTAAAAGACACTTGCCATGTTCTCATTGCCATGCTCATTTCATTTCCCACATATGTTTAAATCTTAAAGTCTCCATATTTTGTCTAAACCAAACCTAGAGGTAGATTGTTGAGTCCCTGTCAAAACAATGTCAATGTCAACCGGTCAATTACTGTGCCAACACTGGACACAGAGCCCCTCTGTATTGCACAGGGAGTTGAAAATGTCCTTAAAAGATAGTCTTTGCCTTTTAAAAACACTGCCCAGGATCCTTAGGTCCTGTTGTCACTGCTTATACCTTCCCTGCCTTTACTTACTGATCTTGCCAATCTGCTCACACAATATGGAGAGGTACTGCGTGAGCTTGACCATGAAGATTATGAGCAGCCCCCCCGCCAGCATGCAGGAGGGCCAGAAGAGAGACTGGAAGACGGCCCCAGGGCCGTACCTCTGGGTCAGCAAAACTGCCTCCTGCCGCTCCAGTGGGTCGTGGAAGCACGGCACCTGCTGCTGCGCCCGCATCCGCTGGCTGATGTCAACGATCAGCGCGTGCATCACCGCCTGGTTCCTCTGGCACTTTGGCACATAGAAGCACTAAGAGATCAACAAATAAAGAAAATATATACTATGATGACTACAGGTGGGTTGAAGTCCTTTTGTTGTGTTTGAAAACAGAAATAGATTGTAGTTTGTGATTGTGTTAGTTAGACACAGTTGCAATTTCTGGCATGTACACCTGAGTAGTAAAACTGGCAGGGTGATCATCTAGATCTTAATGCTCTGGGCTTAATTGGCATTAAACTGGATTAAAGAATTGTGTTTGTGTTACAGCTCTGCGTGGTAAGCCTACTCAGATATGGTGTGTGTGGCATCCCATCAATATGTTAGTACGTAGTATGAGCATAGTGAGTTAGTGAGAAAATAGGGACACTACATATTTCCATCCATTTGCAAGACTCAAATAAACTGTTTTCACATTGAAAAATGCAACACCAAATGCACCTCCTTTACATAGCAGTGAAACAAACTAACCAAGTTTGCAAAAGCAGTATCTCATTAAAAGGTTGGTATGCAAGACGACAGTGTCCAGCAGGAGGGTTGGAAACTGCCACGAGGCATGTCTCTCCTGCTCCTTCCAGCCTCACCTCTGCATTCTCCTCCTGCGTGTCCTCGTTGTGGGACAGCAGCGCCACCCTGCCCGAGGCGTTTAGGCTGACGAACACCTGCAGGCAGGGGAACTTTGAGCTCCTCCAGCACTCCACGCCACAGCTGTACGAGCAGTTGATGTCATCTGTGATGGTGGAGTTCAGCACTGTACACACGGTCTCGTCTGTCCACACACTGCAAAGAGGAAGGTTCATAAATGCTGGGGTGTTTTTTATCTACAAAAATGAAACACGCTGCCACCCTAGCATTGCCATCACAACACAGACAGCATCTGAAACATTTAAACTGTCTGGTGTAATGCTTCACCATTACCATCTTGATTTTATCCAAACATGATACAATTCAAATAATCGCAAAGCACAGGAGGGATGAAGTAGTCCAAACAGAATCACTTACAGCACCTCTGAAATGGATGCCCATAGAATTACTGGTATCTTTCCCTGACTGTTCAAACTCAACCTGTTCGATCAGTATCAAGTCTAACCATGAAAAGTCTGTGGTAGAAAATAGCCACAGCGGTGGTCCTTCACCTCTCTGCGTAGGAGCGCACCATTGTGATGCCCAGCAGGAAGTACATCATGACAGAGCAGATCATCATACTGAGGCCAAGCAGGATGGCCCTGTCCTCGCCTGCCTGGAGGGCCATCTCCGTCCTCTTCTTGTCCAACAGCTCATACCCACGGAACTTCTGATAGATGCTTCTGAGACAGATTCAAGAGTCCAGACGATGATTTAATGTTTCACGCATGTTTTTTACAACCATGTTCTGACTAATATTTGTCTGATTATATTTTTCTGTGATGAAAGTCTCCAAACAAGGGAAATATTAGATTGTTATCAAATATTGAAGAAATGCTGTGCAGATCATTTCTGACATGTTTCTCCCAGTATCACACAGAGAAAGACATATCCAGATAGAGAACATACATTTAGAGTCTTAAGGGTTTGATATTTCAGGACATGGCATGACAATAAAACATTTAGTAGGTTATAGCCTTAATATTAGAATGTCTTTGTAGTTTCCCCCTCACTATATTTGCCACTTTCTTATGCCTCCTCATTCACACATCATCATGGATAGATAATGAAACTTGTTTAATATACTAATGAATTGCCATGTTAATTGTGTTATGCCAGCAGTTATTCATGTATGCCTACTAAGCGCATGTCAACATATATCTTTGGCTGCAGTAAAATGATCAAAACACAAAGTACTGTACTTTGAATCAGCTCCTGAGCTTTGTCCAGCCTTATTTCCCGCAACAAAGAACATTTTCCCTGATGCTCCTCTGTGGCGTCGGCGCTGGCTGGAAGAGGGGCTCCGATGAGTCGTCTGCCGGAAAGACCTGCAGCACATTAAGTGATTTGGACACCCTCAGTCTTTACTTTAACCCCTGACGACCCGCTGGACCCCCTTAGCCTTATCAGTATCACTTTCTGTGTGGGAGACAAACAGTGGAGATCTAATTCCAAACAGTAAAGCCAGTGACACATTTTCAGTTGTAACGGGGTTCAGACCTTCTGTTTGTGGTAAAAGGGACTGACAATTAACTGTGTCTAAGGTGTAGTACTATTGTAACAAGCTCATTTTAATTGAAGATTGAGTTAATGTGGCTTCTTGCATTTTAAGTCATTAAATAAGGAATAGCTGTTTATTCATTTTTACGGATGAAAATCAACTAAAATGAATTGATAAAAACAGTTTACATGAATAACATATATTCAGGTTACTGTAATAACAATAACTTAGTGATTATTATACTACTGAATAATATAGATTACTGACAATGACATATTACTGTTTGTTTCAGCCACAGTGGGCTGCTTATGAAAGAAGATAAAAATAGAAAAGGCATACCTTTGATGCATATCCTTTGCATGAGAAACTTACAGTCAGATGTAGTGAGACACCAACAGTGCATTTCGCTTTTTCTTTCTGAACACTAAACCTTTTCTGCTTTTAAGAAGTATCTCTGCCTCCCATCTTTACCCCAAATGAGCATAGCCAATTAAACAGTGTTCCCCCAAACAGTTACATTCAAATCAACACCTCCATGCAAACATCCCACCCATTCAACCTCACACGAAGCGTCTTTGTCTAACTCGACAGTATGATGGATGGATACAGTCGAGCAGTGTGCTGCCATAGAATCAAATCTTCACGAAAGACATACCTGCCGGAACGCAGAATGAACGCTGTCAACACAAACTCATAGCAGCCACTGTGGACGGCCCAGTCAAAAGACTTGCCGCTGTTATGCTTACCAATGGTCTGTGGCCTTCATTCATTAAAAGGGTAAAGCAGCATGCATATTCAGATCAGTGTGGACCTGGCATTCTTAGTTATATGAAGCGGGTCATTACGAGGTCAGCTGGTTGGAAGAAGGTCGATGCAGCCCCATTTTAGAGATTGCCCTGTTATCGAGTGGGGTATTGGAGAACAAGGAGATTTACATTAAACCCCTCTCATGCATTTGGAGCCTGAGCGTTTGTCAATACTGTTTCACTCAAAGGCAGAGCATTGAATTGTTTTCAAGTGATTATTTCAGTTCAGAAAGACCATGACCACCGTTTTGGATTCACTGGTGGGCTTATGTTTCAGGAAATGCAGTGTTGCAGATTCAAAACAGGCTATTTGGCCACTCACAAAGCCTGACACATGCGCTTTTGTAATTTGAATCTCTCATCAAATTATTAATGTGGTGATGGTTCATAAAGATGGCTAGTTTCTAATCAATATCACATAATTACAATGAGCTTTTTAGATTTTGTTAAAACGTGAATCATTGAGGTTGAGTCAAAGCCACCACAAGGTTTTCTGTGGCTTTAAAAAATACAGACACAATGAATGATGTTATTATCTGAAAACTGGGTCACATTCATATTTCACATTTATATGTCACCTAACATACCTTTATGGCAGCATATTTATTGCAGCTGTACATTTCCTTATCTGTGCGGAGTTTGAACCATATGTTAGACCTGGGTTCCCAGAGGAAACTCATTAACAAGGAGGCATGATGAATGAGGCCACAGTGTAAGAAGTGCATACACTCACCACTACGAGTAATCAATCCCTTTGATCAGCCACTGGACTACAATGCCTAGTCTGCCTGCCCACGATCCATCTTGCCTCTGTTGGTAGATCTCAAAGTCAAGCCAAAGTCCAGTCAAAAGATACCCAAGGACCTGCAGACCTCCTCCCTTGCCACCATCCACCTCCTCCTTCCCTCTCCTGAGAATAGAAGCGACGAGCACTTTTAAAGGCCAGTTACTGCCGTGACAAGATTTTTGGCTTTGCTTAACGCCAGCTCTGGGTGGTGAACCAGCGGCAGCCAGTGTTTTCCCATTTGATGGGGTAAGGAATGGGGCTGCTCTTGCAACCCCAGTGACCTTGCAGCGTAGCCCCACGGAAGTGACTCCCCCACAGCAAGAAAGAGCCACTTCATAAATAACCAAAGTCACACTTCACTTCACCACCCTACTGCTGCTATTGCTCCACACACAGCTGTCACACTTGTGAGAAGCGGGCATGACTCGACTGACATGTAATGTGAGTTAATAAGATATTATTCAGGGATCTCTGACAGTGTGTCATTATTCAAGGCTAATGCCAGTTGCAGGACAGTTTGACAAGATATCGGGCTGCTCGACAGCCAGAGTAAATTGTTGTCATGTAATGACATTAATTGTCCTGTTTGTTGTGTCACTCTTATGATGGGTGGTGTGGTTCACTGTACATGACTCTGACACCCAGGTCTGAGCTCATGAATAATGGTGTGTGAGTTATCTGTTTTTACTTCAAAGCTGTAAATTTGAACAAATGCATGCTAGGGTATTTAACAGCCATGGAGGCTGCTGACTTCACCTTCTCACAGTGAGAAGAAATTGTTAAGCGAAACTGATGAGGACACATTTCAAAGCTCTGTGAAGTTGAAACTGCTGCTCTGTGTAAGAACCCCCCTCCCGCTTCGCTGTCATTTTTGTTTAAAGTGAACTTTCATCAGAGATGGGAAAGAAAATGCTCCTGGTGACCTAGAGATCTCAGAGAGTTGATTGTGTTCAACTCAAACTTTTAGAAGTCTGTCCTGAATCACCTCTCAGTCTGCTGTAATAAATGCATAATTCATCACTGTCAAGAATGTAACGTTTTTTAACTGAGTTCAAACTGTGTGCAGTAGGTGGCATTGCTGTGTAAGATGGTCACTCAGACAGACTCATGGGCGCCTCCATTTTGCAGATGTCAAAAGGTTTGATTGACAGCTGTGGGTCTCGCCACACTTTTCTGCTTTTGCTTTTTACTGGGTGCTAAGCCATGTGATAACAGCAAACATTTACACCTGTTGCTGGCAACATTGCATTTCAAAGCTTCCCCTACTAACACGATTCATGGAACCTTCCAAAATTGCTGACCAACCCTTTTGGAGAATGCTCCAGGACATATCTCCTGCCTTGTCTGTTGGGTGATTATTGCTGCACACCCATGTGCTCAAAGGTTTCCTTCTTTTAAAAGACTCACGCCTCACTGCCCGAACACCCTTGCCCAAGCACAATAAAACCAGTGGCACTTGGCGGCATTGATTGTGTATGCTGAAGCATGTGGACCCTCCTGTGCAACGTGCTGTGAAGGAATAAGGTTGTGTGGAACTGGCACTGTATCACATGACCTGTTTATAAATATCTGAAAATGTACACATTTCACATTCTGACATTTTCTTCTAACTTGGGAAAGACCTGACTGTTAATGACAGCTAGCCTCACCCTCAACATATACGCGGAGGTTCCACAGACTGGCATGTTATATATCTCTGTTACCAGAGCCGTCAGCCCTATCAAATGTCTTTCGCTGTTTTGTTTACTGTTTATCCCTAAGGCACCGCTTACCATGTTATGGACAAGAGCTTCCTCATGGTGTTTTATTGCCCAACCTGCCTGGCATTGTGGGTGGTGCAATAAGAGTATCCAGTATTGTTTTCTTATGTCAGCATGATATGTTTGCACAATAGTTCCTTCCGTTTCAGCCTGCTGGCTATATTCCACATATAAACCTTTGGTTTTACAGTTCCTTTCTGTAACCAGAGCCCCCTGCGATTAAATAAGGAAGTTGTATTGCATACACAGGCCACGCTGAGAGGTCCACATCTACATAGGCCATGTAGTCATAAAGCTAGAGATACTGGTTCTGTCTTTCACTTCTTAGTGCTCACTGACATGAACAATGTCACATCCTGTTTTTTTGTTGCCGCTTCTTCAACATTGTAAAAAAAAACATACACCACTAGATGTCTCTGTTTGTCAAATGTGTAACCTGTGCAACATAAAATGGAAAACTCCAAAGGGCTAGTTATAGGGAGCATCATTCATGGGAATAAAACTACAGCAGCACACACTGGCCTTAACTCCTGCAGACCAATTATTATGATGCCAAGCAATAGCCATCAACGTTGTGTAATACTGTAAAGGCAGTATAAATGTTCTTATCTAAATAGTGGTTGTGTAAAAACAAGAACACAATGTTTTGTGCAATGGAAGGATGTGGTCTATCGCCTGTGAAAAGGGGAGCAGTTGTGAAAGGGATCATTTTCCTTTGATAGGTGGATCCTGTTATCTGAGGGGAAATGATGGAAAAGGATTTTATTTTCTGACATCTGTAGCACTGGTCATTTGATTGGTCAAGATTTATTTTCATCAGTACAGTGGAAGTGTTCTTCCATTTCAACATTGGTATAATGTTAGTAGAGCAGTATAACAACAACGATTAGCTTTAGCTTGCTTCTTAATAAATGTGTAAATTCTTGGAAGCCATTTTCAGATGAATATGCCGTTACATGGGTGTAATAACGAGATGTAGCCTATTGCACAGCAGAGCATAACATGACCGCTGCAGAAAGTGAGTGAGACTGAGCAAGAAATAAGAGATTCCATTCCAAAATAAGTGTGTCTTGAATCATTACGTTTCTGGCAACAACAGACTAATGGCTAGTGAAGTGCTGGAGTTTTGCTTTGAACATTATTAGGTGACGTTGCTCCATGAATTAATAATAATGAGCTAGCTAAAGTCATGTGCCTCCTAGAGGCTAGCTTCCCATAATACATTTGTTGCTTTTGGCAAAACTGTTTTTGAACTATTGGCCAAAGTGCTTTGACCCTGCCCCACTTTAGGGCAACAGACACCTAAGGGACAGGAACTTTATATCCCATAAAAGGCACGTGGGGCTACAAGCATACCAAGCTTCATTTGGATTGGTTGAGAGCCAACTAAAAATTGGTGAAAAAAGCAGAAGAAGAAAGTTGGACTAACACTATATGACCACCTGTCTGGTGATCTATGTTACATTGGCAACAGGGAGAGCTTCACTAGCACAACTTGTCGCTTGAAAGAAAAAAATCTTTTTGCATGTCCTTAAGTCTTACACAACCATGCGTCAAAGGGTCATGGAGCTACTATCCATTAACAGCTGGAACAACCTACATAAAGGCACACACTATAAAATGCTGTGAGTATTTATGACCAAGAAGGGCTGTATCTGTGAGAGAAAGTGAGTGTGTGTGTGTGTGTGTGTGTATGTGTTCATCAGTTGCTGAATGTTATCATCAAAACAGACAGGCAGCATTTCTATATGTTTTGCGAAAGGTATCTATGTGATGGTGAGGTCAGAAAACATGAGGCTTGTGTGCAGTGGACATAATATACTGAGGAGCTCATACACACACACACACACACACACACACACACACACACACACACACACACACACACACACACACACACACACACACACACACACACACACACTATCGTATAAAGCCTTCCGTGCCAGGATTTATAGATCATGACTCTTTTACTCTACAAACCAAAGGAATGACACACCTTTACTGTCTGTCCAATCCATATTTTCCGGGATATGTGGTATGAACTTAAGAATGATGAACATTACGATTTGGACCCAATATAGCTCAATTTCTATACTTGCGCAGTCATCCGGTCAAAAAGATCTACAATGACTTCAGTAATGTGCACGGTAACCACTGAATAATACTTGCAGTTTCCATCTTGTTCTTCCATCAGTTGTTCACATAGCATTTCCTAGTCGTTGCTACAGCTCCAAGGCGATATGCAACAATAGGCCTCATCATCAGGGTAAATATGCAGTGTTTTACATGAATGAATTCTATACATGTGAGAGTGTTACTTGTTGTGCATTCATATTGCCACTACAGCTCCCATGATCCTTCAGGTCATGGGGGAACTATAAATGGGCTGCGCTCCCATCGTTCACTCTCTTGTCACCTATGGATTATGACTCTGCATTCACACAACGCTGCGCTCCTGATGAACCAGGGCTACTAGTTAATAAAGACCAGTTATATTAATAGCATCGTCTGCATCTTACTTCCTTAATGCGTGCCCCCACACGGACACAACATTACTATTTTAACACAGCGTGATATGGTTTGAGTAAGTGCTCTATATCTGATCAAATTGTGTGAGAATTATTCAAATACATTTTGGTAAAAAAATCTAAGAGGCAGTGTTGCAAATGAGAGTGAATGGCAAACAAAGAAATATGGGATGAAGCACAATCAAACCCACAAAAAAAACAGTGATATTTAACCCACTGCCTACATCACGTAGAGATGGCATTGTTTGACTTGGATGGGTCACAGGGTTTGCTCACACAAGAGACAGCATGCTGTTAACACATATGATAAAAGCACAGCCTTCATTTCTGCACCTGCTCTGTCAGTAATTCTACAAGCGAATCCATCTCTCACTCTAGCAGTTATGAATGAATGATGGCAAATACAATGTTTTAGTGTGAATACACTTTGTGACTCTGCCACAGCTATACACAACTGCAGTAAATGCGGGGTTATTTTTTAGATTTGTTTATTTGTTAGAAATGTATTTATGTAGTGCGTTACAAATAAAATGCATTATTATTATTATTATGATCTAACAAAAGCACAAGAGCCTGTTTTCAGAATCTCTTGTTTAATTCCAAGCTTTACAAAGCTCTTGCCAGATCAATGAAGACAATAATCATGTTGCCCTCAATTAATACCAGATGTATACTAATCTCTGCTATGCATATATTTCCATCAGTGGAAAAAGCATGGATTAAACCTATACTCAACACTACAGATATATGTGTGAAAATAAGACTTAAATAAGACAAGCTGTATATCCATAATTTCCTTACTTACATGGGGTGCATTTGCTAAAAGGGTCACTGAACAACAAAACACTGATTGGAATTTAATTATGGAAAAATTGAAAATTCTTATACTATTTGAAAATGACAATATCACTCTTGTGTTCAAAATGGTATTTCCTATACAACTTCACATAACATACATTTTTACAATTTTCATATGCATCTGAGCCATATCAGAGCATGTGAACTTCTACACATGACAGACAATGACTAACTTGTACCACATATGGATATGAGCCTACACCTCTTAACGCCACCCAGGCTTTCTTGAGTTAATTTAAGAGAATGAGAGCATGGCAACCAAGATAGCAACCGCTGCAGATCCAGGGTTATTTGAAGCTTTTTCAGAATCACAAATTAGTCAACAGACCTGCAATCACTGCTTAGCGTTCCTTAGCTCATGCTTCCTATCTAAAGGGTAATGTCATTATATATTTTTTTTTTAAAGATTTAAGGCGAGACACGGCAGGCAAAAACATCGTTTTTTCAGCAGTGGTCAATTTTGAGATTTTGAGCTAGTTCACTCCCTAAACATGTAATCTTTCATACTAGCATAAAGAAAATATCCTTATTATACATTAATGTGTATATTTATTCACATTTTGTCTGTTCGCGGTGTCAGCATTCTCCTATGGTTTCCTGGAAAGTTATCATTCTAACGTAACGTGCAGTACATTGGTTTTCTGATGCCTAACATGTTTGGTATGGTTGGAAAGCTAAGTTTCTCCCACAGAACGCTATGTACTCCAAATAAGGACATTTCCTTTCCAGCAGTAACCAATGATGTTAGCAAAAACGGGGCTTTAAAACTAAAGACGCAATTTCATTGGTTTGCGGTGGTTTCTGATAACGTGATGCGTTCAGACGCATCACGTGGTATGGCTTGATACTTCCTGGACTCTTTAAATGCGATTTTCTCAAAATGAGTTTTTTGTCATACTCCAAGGAAAAAATCTCCACTTCAGTTCAACCTATATATACCAAACTTTCCAGTCTTGTACCCAACTATATTATGAAGACATTTACAGAGGGATTTGTAAATATATTATTCCTAGCCTGAATTATATAACATTATCAGGGATTAAAAACGAAATATTTTTCATTTCGTTTCGTTCTGACCAGAAACGTTATTTTTCTGTTCCGTTCCAGTGTCCCTATGCTTCTCTTCATGTTATTAACCGGTTAGAACCTTATAAAAGAACGGTTAATAACGTTCTTTTCAAAAATGTCATGGGGGGGGGGGGGGCGGGGGGTGCGCGTGCTTAAAGGGATAGTTCGGTTTTTAAGACATGAAGTTGTATGGCATCTACATCACCAGTGTAATGCAATCCACGCTGACTTACCTCCGACAGCGTCCTGTGAGCAGAGTTCTCGTCCAGTTTTGGTCAAACCGAAAGTAGTCCGGCAGGTTTCTAGACCCAGGAAAATAAAACGTTTCTCTTTCCAAAACATTATGTGTTCAAAAGAGTGATATATTTGCATCCCAAAACCGTTGTAGTGGAAAAAGTCACACCTCGTTATCACTTGGCCCTATTTTCATTACGCTCGATAATGCAATCTCACAGCTAGAGTCTACCTCTTTGATTCGCGAAAGTTGATTCGCGAAAGTTTGATTCACCAAAGTTGCCTGAGAGAAACGTCCATCACAGGAAAACGATGAAAACTGAGACAACATTTGATAAAATTGACATAAAGCATCGTTTTCCTGTGATGGACGTTTCTCTCAGGCAACTTTGGTGAATCAAACTTTCGCGAATCAACTTTCGCGAATCAAAGAGGTAGACTCTAGCTGTGAGATTGCATTATCGAGCGTAATGAAAATAGGGCCAAGTGATAACGAGGTGTGACTTTTTCCACTACAACGGTTTTGGGATGCAAATATATCACTCTTTTGAACACATAATGTTTTGGGAAGAGACACGTTTTATTTTCCTGGGTCTAGAAACCTGCCGGACTACTTTCGGTTTGACCAAAACTGGACGAGAACTCTGCTCACAGGACGCTGTCGGAGGTAAAGTCAGCGTGGATTGAATTACACTGGTGATGTAGATGCCATACAACTTCATGTCTTAAAAACCGAACTATCCCTTTAATGTTTGTCATTATTCGGGTGCGTGCGTGAAGCCTATAGGCTAAATGCAATGCGCACTTTTCCAACGTTGTGGAAACGGAGTTTGCCTAGAACTTATAATAAATAATGAAACAACATTATATCACCTTGCAGTTCAATTTTATTTGTTTCCAGTCGGCAACATGAAATTAGGCTGCAGGACCATTTAAACGCAAACATGTCTTTCGAACTGAAGTCCGTTCAAAAAAAAGAAAGCAAGAAATGCAGCAGCTTAGACCCATGGCTATTCAAAACAAAATGACAACAAACTCAGCCGGTCACATTTAGGCCTACATTCAAATTCGGAAAGCATCTCCAACAAAACGTTCTCCATTACGCGCAAAATAAACACAACTCATGTCCATAGTTAGAGGCCTATGCCTACTCTCTTCTATTAACTCGAGAGTTAGCCTATTTGAAATGGACAACAGATAGCTTACATACCAAATTGCTTATTCAGTTTAAGGAAAAGTATGTCCTCCAAAACATTCTCCTTCAGATTGCTGCGCAAAGGAGACAGGATATATTTGAGAGGCGAAAAGGCACGCTCTACACTGACCTAGGTAACGGGCACAGGCAGCACAATCATTGCAGATTTGTTAGGCTACTCGCAGCTCGCTAGTGTCAACAGTAGTTTCACTTCAGCCAGGCGGTCTGGGTAACATTTAGCGGGCAGGTAGCCAAGCCCATCACTTCCGGAATAAAACTTTATTTCAAGATTTATTTTAACAATTATTTTATTCCCACAATATTTCAAGAAAGGTTATTTGGAACGAAAAATAACGTTATTAACCGGTTATTTAAAATTGAAAATATTGTTTTCACTCCGGAACAGCTGAAATTGTTTTTGTTCCGGTTTTCGATTACGTTCATCACAAAATTTCGTTCTTTACCGGTTTTCGTTTTCGTTCTTTGAACCGTTTCTAATCCCTGAACATTATATCCGCAAAAACATGGCGAAAATCGATGTTTTAAGGCTATTGACAGTCTTTTCTGATTTACAGGAAAACAAAAGTAGATATCCATAAATCCCTCTGTAATTTTTTTCCCATCTAATATGCCAACAAAAGGGAAAAGTAATTTTCAACCTGACTTCAACCCATGATCAGATTTTTTCTTTTAAACATTATGCAAATTCGCGCATATTTAATGAGATAATGCATAATTTGCATATTCAAACATCAAAATACAAAAAACTTGTAATACGTTTTTTTCTCATCTAAACATGAGTAATCAACTGAGAAAGTTTCATGGTGATACCTATTATTTAAGATTTTTACCCTATTCACCTGTAGTGTCTCGCCTTAATAATACCAATCTATGTGTGGCAGGAGCCTTAAATTTGAATAATATGAAAGCACCTATATGTAAATTGCATTATGTTCACTGTATCAATTCAGACAAAAAAATGTGGTTGGTTTCGATCCAATGCCAAGGCACCTGTGGTAAACATTATCAGTTCAGCTTGCTGAGACCTCCAGGCTCTACCTTGGCTCTACAGTAAATATGCTCTGTCACATTCTACTTTGCTATTCTGCCTATAGACTTACAGATGGTTGGTTAAAATTCAAGTTCAGTCTTTCTAAATGTTCACTAAACATCACCTTAACCAAACAAAACCCCTAACCCTGACCTTACCTATAAATCTCGATGCCTTTACGCAGTAAGCTGTAGCGCCGGATATCTTAGTGTTTGAGACTTTGAATTGATCAACTTGAATTTATCAATTAGTGCATGGCCAAACACAGAAATCCAACCAATCTCTATGTCAGGGAGCACGTACTATTAAAGCCGTCACGCATACCATAAGCTTTCTCTTCTCTGAGCTCTGACTCTGGCCAAAACAATTCTGCACATAGAATGAGCGTTAATCGCTTACCTGTCCCGTTCACAATGCTAGAAGCATCGGCTTGGATTCTTTGTTGCAGTTTCGGGGAGACATAGATATCTCCGGCTCGAAGGACCAAATGATAGACTCTAAATGAACTTGAACAACGGACCGGAAGACGCAGTCGGGATTTCTGGAGTTTATTTCAGCGTGAAGACCCACTCTACGGGGTGCTCAAAGAATGACCGACCTGATTGTAGAATATGTTGGCATTTATACCATTCACTCAGGTAAAATACAGGAGGGGAGGGGAGACCACACCCTACAGGTAATGGCAGGAAGGGGAGACAGTGGGGTGGGGGGTTCACCTGTGGGGGGAGGGGTGAGAACAGAGGACAAAGGTTGATAGCAGGAAGGAGACTATCTGGGGGGAAGGGGTTCAGATGCTTACAGTTCAGGTCTCAGTGAGACAGACAGAGTTCACATCCAGGAGTATGAATAACAGACTTAGATGATACAAAAACAGTAGAATAGCTATTTTCAGTTCTATCAGTCCCCCATATGAGCATGTCTGTCAGTGGCGGCTGGTGACGTCTTTTTTTTTTGGGGGGGGGGGGGGGGGGGGCGCAGTTGGGCGGCGTGGTTCAAATAGCACTCCACAATGAGAAGAAAACAGTGGTTTTGAGTAGAATATTCAAAAAAACAAAGCTTTATTTATCCAATAACAACTATCAACAAACTGTAACTTTGGGCATAAGAGTTTAAGAGCAGAATGGTTGGGAAACATTGGGTTGGGTTTCAGAGGTTTACAGAATAAAACAGGAGCTCACACATTCACATGAAAGAGGTTAAGATGGCTGCGGCAAGATTCAAGCATCTTACATTTCTGGGAGAAGTGCTTTAGTTCCCTGACCCCCGTTGCAGTCCAGAGTGTTACAGTCCGAGGACTTTGGAACAACAGGCAGGGGGAACAAAAAAACGCATCACTCACTGAATAACCAGCTAACCAGCTCCGGTTAGCATACAGGCTTGATGAGAGGCTCCGGTTGTACGTCCTCCCACGGTCAGTGCTCTGCTGCTGAATTTTTTAATCCGGACGTTTGGGTCCCATGTCTTTCAGTCTCTTCTTATCGACTTATGATCTTATGATCTTATGATCGGCTTACGGTCTCCCGCACACATTTAACGCGTCAACACAGTAAATTTCTTATTTTAATTATTTGGTATATAATGTTTTTTGACATGTCTTTTTTTTTCATCTCAAAATTTTGAGAGGGGCTGCGCCCTAGCACACTGTATTGACGCACCGCCACTGATGTCTATGCTCACACAAGAACCACCCTGCAACAACCAATCAGAGCAGGAAAACATCAATATGCAGTTCCATTAATTGCTCTAACTGGTCACTGAATAGGCAACATGGCAAACTACTTTAAAGGCATCTACATTTCAATTAAGCATTCTTCTGGGGTAGACGGTATAATCACCTTGAAAAGGAAACCTTATCTTTTTTAGTTAATACCTAGTTGATATATTCAGGGATGTTTAAGGGGCTGTCTGGCTTCCACATACCAACATATTTGAGAGAAAGTATACTGTATAGTCAAGTTGAAGGAGGCATAGTTCATTCAAATTCCTGATGTAACTTGTTGTTCACAGTGGAAATCTCTTCCATAATTAGTGCAAGGTATAATGTGTGAAGGGCTTTCAAAAAGGTGGATAGAATCATCCGCTGGTTCCTGCCCCCTTATTTTCTACACCCCTGGAAGGGTTGGGAGGATAACTTTAAAAATGTACTCCGATACAATTACTGATTACCTGTTATGCAGTAACCTAATCCAAGTATTACAATATTAAAATAATGTAACTTGATTACTTTCTGTTACGTTGCGATTACCTGCCATTGCCAAATGTGCAAATTAATTGAAAAGTCTTTAATGTCCCCAAGGGGCAATTTGATTTACGACACATAGCCAGCACATATAAAAGGACATAGAACATGAATTAATATATAGCTAAGAACATAAGAACACATATAGAACCACCATGCTACAGTACACTGTACTTAAAAAGATAAGTGCTGTAACATGGGCAGGGATAGTAGATGACCTATCGCTTGTTGAGAAGCCCAATATCTGATGCCTGATGGTACAAATGATCGCAGGTATCTGTTAGACCTGGTACCTTTTCGGTGGGTATACCTCCTCCCTGATGGTGGGGGGCAAAACTCAGAGTTTAGTGGGTGAGTGATGTTAGCCAAAATGGCCATTGCCCTCTATGTGGCCCTTGCCTCAAACACATGCCCAATGCTGTTGAGATCGGTCAGTGCCAATTATTTTCTGACACATCTTGACAGTCTTACCCAGCCTATTTTTGTTGGTCACACTCACATTGCCAAACCAACAGATCATGGCAAAGGTTAAAATTGACTCAATAAAAGATAGATACAAAGTTTTTAGAAGTGAGCTGTTAACATTAAACACTTTCAACTTTCTTAAAAAGAACAGTCTCTGATTGGCCTTTTTACATATATAGTCTGTGTTGGTATCAAAGTTCAGTTTATCATCCAGAATGGTGCCCAAGTTCTTATATTGGCCTACCACCTCCAACGCTATGCCATCATTGAGAGTTGGAGTGATGGTGGGGGGATTACGGCGAAAGTCTATACACATTTCTTTGGTTTTAGAGATGTTGAGAGGTAAATAAGAGTCCTTGCACCATGAAATAAAATTGTCAAAACTGGGCCATGGCCGGCCTCTTGGTCTTGCAGAAGGCTAATAATCACAGAATCATCAGCATATTTGATAATATGCCTTGATTCAAACACACTCTGACAACAGAAAAGAGACATGGCTTTCTCTTAAGTGTATTCTGTATGTCAAAAGCACAATAATAATAATAATAACTTAGTTTTATATAGCGCCTTTCAAGTAACCCAAGGTCGCTTTACAAATGAGATGGGGCAGGGGAATAGGGGGAGAAGAGAAGAGGGGAGAGTGATTAGGGACCATAGGCCTCAGAGAATAAGTGTGATTTGAGGTGCTTTTTGAACGTAGCCAGTGTGGGGGCTTGGCGGATATGGAGAGGTAGACTGTTCCAAAGGGTGGGGGCAGCAACACAGAAGGCTCTGTCACCAAAAGTCCGTAGCCTGGACCGGGGGATGACAAGTGGGTCCATGCCAAAGGACCTCAGGGACCTTGAATAGGGGGGATGTTGGATGAGATCGCAGAGGTACTGGGGAGCAAGAGCATGGAGGGATTTGTATGTGAGGAGTAGGATTTTGTAGGTGATGCGTGACTTTACTGGGAGCCAGTGAAGTTTCTTGAGTGTAGGGGTAATGTGTTGCCACCGCTTTGTGTGTGTGAGGATCCTGGCAGCCGAATTTTGGACCCGCTGTAGTTTGTGCAGTGCATTTGTGGGGAGACCACAAAGCACACTTTTACAGTAGTCCAGGCGGGAGGTGATGAAGGCATGGATTAGAGTCTCCGCAACAGTGTCTGACAGTGAGGGCCGGAGTCTGCAGATGTTTTTAAGGTGGAAGAAAGCAGATTTGGTGGTTTTACTGATGTGGGCTTGGAGTGAGAGTTTGCAGTCCAGGATAACACCTAAGTTCCGCACTTCCGGGGAGGGCCTGATGGTACAGCCGTCCACAGTCATTAAGACGTCTCCAACTTTCTTGGACTGAGACGGAGTGGCCACCACCATGAGCTCAGTCTTGTTGTTATTAAGCTTGAGAAGGTTGGTGGCCATCCAAGACTTTATGCCGTGAAGGCAGTTAACTAATGACAGGGGAGGGGGATGGGTAGATGGTTTCGCGGTGATGTAGATCTGGGTGTCGTCAGCATAGCAGTGGAAACTGAGACCATGTTGACGGATGATGTGGCCGAGGGGGAGCATATAGATGGTGAACGACAAATTATCAACTAAAACAATGTAATCTTAGAAAAGAAAATGAGGAAACCAAGTTTTAAGAATTAAACCTGCCCTCTGCTCAGTGTTTTTTAAAGACACATCTGCGTGTCATTATGCAAATTCAGCCTTCAGACCTATATTGAAAGTGCACAACACCACAGTTTACAAAGCATAGTCAAGTTAAGTCAAGTCAAATGTATTTAAAACAGCGCACGCTGACCAAAGTGCTGTACAATAAAATCACAATACAATATCAAAATAAACAAAAAAACTGAAAAAAAAACAATTAGATAAAAAATAATATAAATTTAGAAAAACAGAAGCAACAAACTCAACTAAGCATCTATATACACATCAAAACAACAGAAACCCCTCTAACAGAAAGCAAATATAGAAATTATCAACTAAAATCAGGGGGATCTAAATGCTAAGGAATAACAGTAGGTTTTGAGCATGGACTTGAAGGAGTCAATAGAGGGGGCTGATCTTATAGAGAGGGATAGAGCATAGTGCTAATAAAATTAGCACAGATTTAGAACATCCAGAGTATTTTTAATTAACCAAGTGCCCAACTATCAAAGAAAAGGAAATACAGTTACTTTATTGGAACTGTACCGGAGTACAGTAACCTTTTTTTCCCTAATTACGTAACGCTATATTCCGACATCACACAGAATCAATCCCAACATGTCAACATTATTGGTCAAGATAGTCTTTTTTACAGATCAGTGCCAAACATAACTTACTCAATAGATAGCTAAAAAAAAAAAAAAAAAAAAAACCTGAATGCACCATAAACCAATGACGATTCCAAGTCTGAATGACTGAGCGAAGGGGGTGGAGTGGAATTAATCTTTTGCAGGTTATGACCAGCCAGGAGAAAATAGGCCTACTAGTGTGGGGGATGGGTGGAACTATACAAACTTGGTAGATTTCTTCCTGCTATTATTGTTTTATTTCATTTGTATTAAAATTGCTAAATTAAGACGCCCTTGATAAAGGGATGTGTCTGTTAAGCACTAAGTTTCACTTTTATTTAATGTTTAATGTGATGATTTCAAATCGGTTAAACTTCACTGTGCCTCTGGATACACGTTTCTGTGGCGTTACAGTGGAGACTGGCTATCATCAAAATCCCTTAAATTACTTGTAAGGGCGGATATGTTTACTTTTTATACGAAAATGCGTGTGGTTGATGAGAGATAACCTAGCTGCCATATGTGCCTAATTTTCCAATAGGGTCCGACTGCGTCCTGCGTCCTCCTGCCAAGACACGCCCCGTGTACAAAGACGCGCCCCTCGTGTAAAATACACGCCTATATACAACGACTGACCAATCTCAGCGTGATAACGTAATACGTAGGATTGTGATTTCCTACTGAAATCTGGGAGTAGTTTTCCAACGTAGCACAGAGACGGGTAAAAAATAACGAAATATTTGTCCTTGTACTGTTGAGTACGGTGTCACAATGATAATGGGATTTCCACTGAAGTTTCCCCCGTCCTTCCTTAGTCTGATGTTGGAGTTTATTTGTAAGCAACTTTATTGGAGCTCCAGCAGTTGTCTTGTTGAGCAACAACATCGTTAACTATTCTGTTACGAAGCTGTTGCGTTTTTGTCAAAACCTACAAAACGTAGTGATCTTTGCCATACAGCTACACAGCCTGCCACACCTAGGTACACAAAATAGGGTTTCAATATTTCAGTTAACTTCTGTAAGTCCAGATATTGCCTGGTGTTTGTAGGCTACGGGAGGGAGTCAATTTACTGTAACAGTGGAGTTAAAAAGTTAGTGTAACATTTTGCTCATGGGCAGCGTCATTTAAATTCTGGCTCTTAATATTCACAAAAATATTGATTGGAATTTATTCTGAAAATGTCAGGCTGACCAAAGAGTAATGAAGAGAAACCGAATTTGCATTTACTGATAACTGTGATGTCAAATGCATATACTTGGCTTTAGAGAGGTACAAAGTAAAGTTACTTAAAGGATACAAGCCTTAGAATTGTACATTTTCGCCCCTATTCCACTTGTATTGTTTACAGACAATACTTATGCATACGATAGGGAATTCTTAGTAAGGGAAACATGACTCAGGCCATAAGGGTAGGCTACATTTTTTTATTATACAGAAAGGGAAGGTCATTACACAAAGCATTTAAAGTAAATAAAAAAGTAAATACAAAATATGTGCAATAACATTAAGGGATAAAATTATTATTAAAAATGGGAAACACAAGAGGCATTGACAGGTATAAGTTAGCACAAAAAAAAGTACAAAATAAAGGGGACGGAGAAGAGGGCCCCCAGAATTGGGACCCAGAGGCAGAGCAGATGTGTGTGTGTGTGTGTGGGGGGGTGGCGCAGCCAAACATCTCGCAGGGGCCCCTTCTACAATATTTCGTGGGCCCAGAGAGAGAGAGAGAGAGAGAGAGAGAGAGAGAGACACTTTTTACTCATTTATATCCCACTCCCCCCCCCCCCATCATTCAGGTGGCAATCCCAACTACAATAGCCGGGAAAGTAGTCAGTTGCATAAAAGCCCTGGAGGACTCCCCGCTGGCCGTTCCCCCTGTAGCCAGGCCCGCTGTCTTTGTACAGTTGGCGGCATTGCAGATTGCGGCACTCAGAAATGGCCAATGCCGTTCGGTACCTCTCCCGGTGGCTTGGAGCCAATCTGCTCCATTTCACCACACCTAAAATCCGAAGAGCAGTGTCAGTTTAGATGCCTACACACATTTCTCTACAGCCACACTTTTTGGGCATTTTTATGGCATGTCAACATCTGATGCAACAGCTCTGTAAATGCAGTATTATTTAATAACTTACTGTCTAGCCAGTTGTAATGGGCCTCCTCATACAACTGTGGCTGGCAGACAACGGCGTTCATCTTTTGGCAGGTCATAGCCAGCCGCAGGATGGCGGAATAACCATCTTCCAATACCACCATGAGAAAAATCCCTCTCATCACTTCCTCCGGCAACTGTGGAAACAAACAGGTGGCAGTTTGTCAAAGGGTGAAGAGCTGGTGGGGGAATGCAAAAGGCTTTGCAAAGTTCTGCACTAGGGTTTTGGAATTCAATATCATAGGCACTGAAAGCAGTGAAACAGGTGCTTAGCAGTGTTTAGCATTCTGCCATGTTTGTAAAGAACAGCATATCCAAAAAGCTTTCAAATATGGTACAGTCTATGGCAGTTATTGTGACATACCTCCAAAATTCCAACCTCCTGGTCGTCAGGCCAGCGTTTTTTGAAAGGTGTAGGTGCCTATCACACACACACACACACACACACACACACACACACACACAGTAAATTAATATGCTGGTACACAAATTTACACTCGCTCAGACACATTCACTCAACACACACAGCGTAAAACATTAACATACTGATAGACATGTACAACACACACGTCCTACACACGTCCTACATACATGTCCATGGATTCATTATTGATCGTTCATTATTAATTTGAAAGGGCTGCGAGTTGTTTTTTAAATATTGTCCATTCATTTTCCCTTGTTGTTCTCAGAAAACGCTCTAAAGATTTGTTATTGTGTTGCTCTGTAATCATATAAGCTACTTGTGTAGACCAAAATGGTGTTGAGGATGTTGCCAAAACAATTTAATAAAAACATAAATATTATTTTTATTTTAAGTTTGGTATAAACAAATCCTCCAGTTGCATCCCAGAGGCAATTGTTGTTTGGGTCATATCATGCCTACACACGTCCTACACACGTCCTACACACGTCCTACACTTTCTCGGAGAGCCTTCCCAGATGAGTTACAGCTGTAATAGCTGCAATAGCTGCAAAAGATGTGTATATAAAGTAATATTACAGCAATAGGCCTTGAGATGGAGGTGGCGGGTGCGTGGCTGGCATTGGGCTCGGCGTGCTGAGGCCTTGAGATGGAGGTGGCAGGTGCGTGGCTGGCATTGGGCACGGCGTGCTGAGGCCTTGGGATGGAGGTGGTGTCCTCATGTCAGGGCAGGTCTGCAGGTGCTTTATGCATGAAGTTTTGCTGCCAGTAATGGTTGAGCACACACTGTGGTAGTGTGGAGATTTTGTGTTGGCACAGTTGTGTTGGCACCTATAGATTTTGTAGCCTTCCAAAAAGGAACAGAAAAGTAAATTAGAAAATATTAACTGTTAGTATTCCTTGTTCACTACATCACAAGCTAATTGATATGTTATGAGTTTGATAAAAGTATAAAGAACATAGAATATAAAACATTAGTGACATGCATTTAACTTTCAATTACCATTGTGAGATATGGCTGCTCTGTCATGTGTTTGAACATGTGCAACCATGGCTGGGTAATCGCCAACTTTTCTACAAACTTGGCACCCGTAAGAATCTCCCAACCGCACTGGCTGCATCAGAGATCCATGTTTGCAAACAGTTGGATGGATCTGAAAAGACAAAAAGTAATTTCTGCTGCACAAACAATTCAACCAGATTTACAGTTTAAGTCAGCTCTTAGGCATCCAATGTGTAATTAACTAAACCAACCCTATAGATAAATGCAAGTGTATACAATGTAAGCGCAGGTGTGACATAGATGCTGTAACATGGCTCACACAAACAGACAGATCTTCCTCAGGCATCTTTGATCTAATCAAGTCCTTTGCAAGCAGTGTGCAGATCCTTTCCCGCTCCTACTAGTTAGCGGCTAACCACATAGTCTTGGGATGACAACTTCAAATCGGTAACACGGCGAAATGATGATAATCAAATCAATACAAACCAGTGAGAGTATATTGCGACAAAACAAACACGGCATCAAACGCGGTACTTAACAATTAAATAGGTAACATGAAAAGCAACAACTGTTAAGCTTAAGCAATATCAACATAAAGGAAAAGTTAGCAGAGACATCCCAAAAACGCAGCCAATTTGTGGTTGGATTGACGACACATTATTACGCTGTGAGTGTAGCCTACATGAAAATGTAAAGTAGAACTACACCAAGAACAATGACAGTATACGATCTCTGACTGATAATGCAGTCCACTTACCAAATCAATCGAGGCAATCATCATTATGCTGTCTAACTGCTGTTGACCAGTTCGTTAAATCTCCGGACTAGTTTCGACAATAGAAGAGATCCGCAAATGTCAAATAGATTATGGCTCTGCACGAGGCTATGTGTGACGCCAGACGCCATCGTGAATCAGACCAATCAGGGCCGACTAAATACACGCCCTCCTTACAATACACGCCTCCTCAAAATACACGCCCCCGTCTTGCAGGACGCAGTCGGACCCTACTCTAATTTTCGCCTGGTTGGTCTCCGCCCATTGCTGGGTGTCTGAGGCCATTGGCTTCCTTTGAGCAGCTTTGCTGACTATTAGCTTTCCCATGTTTCATGATATCGTTGTAATAACTTCTGTGCCTAGTCAAACATTATTGAACTATAACGACATCATTATTTTGTGATTAAACTGTCGGGCAAGCCCACTTTGTTGGGTACATACAGTTTTTTCACAGAAATAAACAACCTAGCTGCACGAGTTGGAAATACCGCACGAGCTGAAGCGGCTCGGTAGAAGGCTCTGAAGGCGACCCTAGAGTGATCTGGATTTAAAAAGTAAGAATGGCTCTTAACTTAGCTCGCTACCGGGAGACGCAACAATAGTGAGCCATTTGTCAATCGATTTGTTTTGGTGGCTGGCTAGCACCTAATATTGAGATTGACTATGAATGAAATGGGGAACACTAGCTAGGTAGCATATAACTGACAAGTTTGGGACATAGCTAGCTATCTAGTGCGCGATAGCCAGCTAACTAGCTAGATGGTTAGCCACTATTCACTGTAGAATCTTGGAAGTTAGCTAGTAGGTTAGCTTGAGTGTACCTACTACCCTGCCTCCTGTGTGGGGGATGGGCTTTGTGTTTGTAGCTAGTTAATGTCTGGCTAAACATTTGAAGGCCTACAGTAGTCATATGTGTGTGCAAAACCCTATTAGGAAACCAAATAACATCCAATCCCATTGTATTTTGCGTTATTCATCAAACGGTCAACAAACACCAGGAAGAGGCCGCAGAAACGCTAAAGCTGCCATTATGCTACGAAAGCGTTAGCTAGCTTGGTAGCTAGGCTAGATAATTTCCGATTGAGCTGATTTACTAGCTGAGCTAGTTACCACCAGCAGCTAAGTTAAATGCTGTGTTTACTTTGTAGCTGTCTTTTTCTCAAGTCAGTGGGTTGTTGTTGCAGTCTAGTTTTGAAGTATAGATGAGATATCCACAAACTCAATGGCACATTAAATCGATGGTTAGTCCAACATGAATTGGAGTGGAGCCTGCCACGAGGATTGCTATGAAGCGTTGAACTAATGAACTAGCTTCAGTTAGCTCAGCTGGCTAGCTATAGACGTCAGCTAGCTGAATTGCTGGCTAAGGTCACGGTTATCACGTATTAGTGATGGGTACGATTTTACGGTGTGAGTGCTATCTAGCGAGGCATGTTTCAGCTGTTCACGTTACTTATAAGTTGTATTAATTACGCAAAGATGCCAATGCGTCTGTATTTACAAAGCCACGAACGTTGGGGAATGATGCAGAGTATTTTAACGTAACTTCCTCGATAGGACAGAATGTTGCAGTGATTGATTGCTCAAGTTAAACCTGTTTCGATTTCATAAAGTGTTACGTTAATCTCTGAGGTTTGTTTTATACTGAGTTCACCATCATTATTAACTCATTAAATGTTATTTAAGCCCAAAAAGCGAGGGCTGAAATAGGCTGATGGATAACTTGTATGAGTTTCTCCCCCGAACTTGCCTTAGCTATTTGTGAAAGTGATTCATCTTAAGGACTGTCTGAGTTTCTATACAGTGTCCATACAACGCATCTGGTGTATATACAGTATGTTGTTTCTTACTGCAGCATCTACTTTTTGTTGCTGTTGAGTTAAGTTAAGTTTCTGAATACTTGGTTTTATGCCCAAGTTGGCACAATTATTGGAGCAGCCGTATGATCGAAACAACGCTTGAAACCTAAAGATCAACACACAGTTTCAATTTTATGCAGGGGCACGATTGCACTTTTATATGTTCTATAGGGCCTTGACCAGCAACAGTTTCCATTTGCCCGCTCTTGCCAGTTTGGATAGGTAAAGGAGACATTTTTAAACTTTACATTCTGGGTTGTAAACATGAGCTGTAACGTGATGTTTTTTTGTACACCAGGTCAAGGATTGTAGATAGGTGGCTGGGGTGGTCACCACTGGTACACTCAGACAGTCTTGTGTTCCTCTAATAAACAACCAATCAAGCAAAGCACCTACTCGTCAATCATGCATTTAGGGCAAGAGAATATTCATGAGCGACTGTTTTATTTGACTCCCATTTGATAATGTCTAGCTTCCTCCAATTATTGTACCTTTAAATCTGCTGATGTATGTTTCACTTGGGAGTTAGTGTTGCACAATGGGAGTTACATTGAATTATCCCCTTTGTCTATAATGTTATAGCCTGGCCATTACCAGCCTGTGACTCCATTTCATTCCGTCTTTCAGTCTGGGCCAACCCAATGCATTTTGGTTTCCGAGATGGGCGGGTGCTTATCTTGAGGTTTAAAATCATTGGAGATCCCTTAACCAATCAGCAAAGTTTAGTAAGCATTCGGTAGATTAAACTCTTCCCAAAGCCAGTTGGGAGAAGAGCTACGACGTCCTTTCCAATCATAAAACTTACAAGAAAATACTCTTGTTCTCCTTTTAATTTTCTGATGTTCTCGAGAGTTGAGACAACTTTTCCGATAGCTTTTCGTGTCTTTTCCTCCAAGGCGAGTTTTGCGTCACAGCTCTGAACTGTTCGCTGATTGGTCCTACAAAATTTTGAGTTCTGGAGACGATTGTCAATGGGGTTGGGCCAGACTGAGTATGAGCTTGAAATCAATTCAGGCGGAAATACGTAGGCTGGTGTCACCAGGCTAATAATGTTAGGTTATAAAACAAGCAGTTACTGGCATAATCATTTTTGTCCCTTAGTATACTTGTTAGCAACATTATTTTTTTTTTTTTCGTTAGGTCTTTGTTGAATACCCCCTTAATGTACAAATCTGTCACTCACAGGCTCTGAAGAGGTTCCTTCCCTCATCGTCTGCAAGATGGGCATCTAATCACTGCGCTCTTATGGTAAGCATTACAGTAACCGTTGCCTTTAGTTTAGCCATGCATCTGTTTTGCAATTGTGCATTGTTAATACCACTGTGTTTTTGATTTTTCTCTGCATTTTCTTGAACATATAGACTTTGGGCCGTATTCACAAAGAATCTTAGGGCTAAAAGTAGCTCATAAGTGGCGAATTTAGGAGAAACTCCTAAAAATAATGGGCGTGTCAGTCTTAAATGTAGGACTCCTAATTTTTTTTACTAAGAGCAATTCACAAAATATTTTATCCCTAAAAGTAGCACCTAAGTCTAGGACAGCTTAAAACTCCTCATGAGGACTCCTAAATCACTAAGACCTATTCACAAAAAATCGTAAGATGGCTGCAGCCGACTTGGAATTGATAAGACATTGCTTAAACTGTGAAGGTATTAATATTGTCGTAGAATTAGCGCGGGATGCAATGACGCCTTTAAACAACGATGTGTCCCGAAGTAAAATGTTTGGAAACATAAAGATATCCTATTTGGCTTTGCGGAAAACCCAAATGACGACACTGGGAATCATCAGTCAGCCGTTTAATTCATCAAACTATCAACGCACTGTAGACCCCACATCATCCAACAGTTTATCCAGTTGCCTTTGGACACTCGCCAATTACACAAAATCAAAGCAAATTCCATGGCGATCGCAGGAATGTCCAGTGACGGGACACACATTACAATAATTCGTCCACCGTGGCCTGGATGTACCGATGACTCGTGCATTTCAACGGAGAGCGGTCGCAGGTTTTTGAGAACTTACCAGTTGGATGCCGCTGGGGTGACAGTGGCTATTGGTCCTGGGACCAGTAGGCTTTCGCCTAGGCTACGGTTCACGTTCGTTTCGCTTTGATCAATTAAGATTGGAGGGCTTGAAGGGCCGTATGTGCTGATATTTGAAGTGGTCAAGGGCTGGAAATATAATAGCCTAACAGTTTTCTGGGTGCTTTAATTATTACTGCCTTGATTACATGCAATTGCCATATTATATATTGATCGCTTTCTATCTTATCGTGCAAAGTGTCATTCCCGTTGGATGCACAAACTTGTCATCATGCGTGTGCATTCTGCTGACTGCACTGTCCATAACTATTTAATATGACTTAATTTGAAGCCTAGGTTATTCTCTTATTTTCAGTTGATATAGTGGGATTGTTAGAGGGACGTCACGAATGAGTTTTTAATGAGAGAGCCTGTCAACAACCAATCACCGTCCTCCTCCCTTCTAAACTCGTGCATGAGAATCGACGTCATCCATAGCAACAGAGTTTTTATCTTAAGCTTAGGAGTTGGTATTATCCTTAGTATGAGTAGGTCTCAGAGCCGTTGTGAATCACTTTTAAGAAATTACTCCTACGTAAAAGGTTTTAGCGCGAGTTAGGAGCACTCCTAGTGGTAAGATAAAAGGCTTTGTGAATACGGCCCTTTGGCTCTAGGTTAAGACCCAAAATAGAACTAGCCTAAGTCCTGTTTTCTTTCAGATCGACTCACAAAACCCATTGAGCTGTCTGAAACTCATGACTGTCAAACACAGGAGCTTACAAACAGTTTGATATGATCCCACCAACAGCTGTAGTCTTTGTTTGTGTGAGAGAGAGAGATAAGAGATAGACAGATGCGCCTATCCTTCCTGGATATTGACTTTGTATTTTTGTGTTCCGGGCTGGAACACATCATGAAAATGAAAAAAGTTTAACTATATAACCTAAAGACACCAGTTACCATATTGGCCAACCTTTCTGTACCAACCGAGCTGTTGGTGGTGTTTGCAAAGTTGTTCTGCTTTTTATGTAGTTAGTTGCCAGTTTTAGACCAAAACTCCTTATTGCTGCTTTCACCTGATCTTGATGTGAATCAGCCGTCAAGCCACAGCTTTGATGCCAAACCAGTAATGCCCTCATCTTAAACATAAGTCCACTCGATCATTCACTCTAATCTGAATGTGTATGATCCAAATGTGCCACCTGATGGGCTCTCTATAGGCAGAATTCAATCAAGACACTTATCGTGATGCTGTTGAATTTCATAATCAATGGTAGCTTATAGAAAGGCTGAAGGGCAATATAGAATTCACCCCCTTCCTCCCCAAGTCTTAAGGAGGCTAAGCTGCTTTTGAAGAATTCCAGGGTTCATTAGGATCATAGCCAAGGAGTCGAGCTGAGCTTGTCTTATTTTTAGCTGCAGTAATAGGTGGCAATCTCATTTGTGGTATTGTGGCATAACATTCAGAGAACAAGAAAGTTGTAAAGTAGTATGGATAATGCGAGTGAAACCACACACAACACACACACACGCACAGTACCGCTTACACACACATACACACACACACACACACACATCTGCTGGTCTCCTCTCTGGGGTGGGTCTGCCATCGTTAGACGTTCTATTTGAGGGAGTTCTGCTGACACCCAGTCACTGTGCACCAGTGGAAATTAGCCCGAGGCCAGACAGGCTCTGAAAGTTAAAAAAAGGAAGCAAAATTTGGCCACATAGCTGGTGTACATTGGCATTTGTAGGAGCTTGGGAGCACTAAAAAGGACACTTGCGCCTCAAGACACTTGGTTTTTTTTTTTTACATATATATTTGATTTTTCTATTTTACTTCTACTTCCCCTTATTTTTTTTACTTCCCCTTCAGACGCGGCCATGTTGACTTTCCAGATTGATCCCAGATTAGAGCCCTTCCGTTGCTTTTTTTGTGTGAAAATCTGATCATGTGTGGCTGCTGAAGTTAGGCTGCATAATATTTAATTTTCTTCTATATAGAGACAGTGGAGAATAAGACCAACCCTATAGTTATTCTTATTGATGACTGTCTACTGCCACCGACATGGAAAATTGGGACACTATCATTTCCGCTGCTTTCTTTTCCTTCTCAGTGTTATTAATGCAGCCTCTATCCCCCTCCCCCAGGCTCGTCTCCTGCTCTGACCCCTTGGTATATCCAGGATTAAAAATGAGCATAAGCAGTGATGAGGTCAACTTCCTGGTGTACAGATACCTGCAGGAGTCGGGTAAGCCAAAATAATTCACTGTTTTGTCTCTACTCCCACAGACTGACATACACTGGCGTGACTTGTATTGAATACGATGGCGGAACAGTCGAGACAATTAGACCACAATGTAGGAAGATTTGAGTAGTGCATTTTGAAGTTTGTCACCCCTGTGCTGCTTGCATCACTGTACAGGCAGATATAGTTGTGGATAGCAATCTCGTCTCCCATTTACGATGGGGAGGGGCACCTGTCCATCCCACCCAGACTGTGTGGAGTCAGTCTTGGCCGGATGGGAGTGTCACCTGTTGAGGTGTCTTCTGAATGGAGTGAGGTTGCCAGTGGGTTCCCTGTTTCTCCTCCAGGCTTCTCCCACTCTGCCTTTACGTTTGGCATAGAGAGCCACATCAGCCAGTCCAACATCAACGGAGCTCTGGTGCCCCCGGCCGCACTCATCTCCATCCTCCAGAAGGGCCTGCAGTACGTGGAGGCGGAGGTCAGCATCAACGAGGTAAGTGTACTCCTGCAAGTGACCCAAACCACCAGCACCAGCTGTCAATAGTCAGACCACACAGAACAGAATGGAGAAACTGTTCCAGAAGGTTCTCAACTCTGAGTAGGTGTTTATACAGTAAAGAGATGTTAAATTAATTAAATCTTTTTTAAACAAATCACAACGTGTGTGAGGTCATGTAATAAAGAATGATTTGATATCTCCAAGCTTTCAGTCAAATTCTACTAACTTAAAGATTTATAAATTGGTTATTGGCCCTAGATTTTAAGCACACTGAACACCCCACCATTATGTTCCAGCAGTACTTAACGGAAGTACTTTACCTAATGTCTTCATGTCTGTGTGTTGTCAGGATGGCACACTGTTTGATGGCCGGCCAATTGAGTCCCTGTCGCTGATCGACGCAGTGATGCCCGACGTAGTCCAGACACGGCAGCAGGTGTACCGGGACAAGCTCGCCCAGCAGCAGGCTGCTGCTGCGTCCTCAGCAACAGCCCCCGGCAACACTGCGGCCACTGGAGGCGCCAAGAATGGCGAGAATGCCGCCAACGGAGAGGAAAATGGAGCACACACCCTAGCGAGTAAGTATTCCGCTTTCTACAAGGACTTTGAAGTTTTTAAAAACAGACTTGAAAAGCATTGAAAGGCATTGAAAGCACTTACATTTATATTGACACTAGGCTGGCCCAATCACATCTCTTATTAGCGCAAGCGGGTTGCGGAGGAGTGACCTAATACTTCTCAGCTATGTAGTGGTTTGGGGGAGAAGTACAATAGTCTTACCGCAAGGATGGTAACCTAGTGTGTGATTTCCAACCGATTGTGGTGGGCCATCTGGGCTAAAAAAATGCCAAGTCCAGCCCTGGCCAGAGACAACATAGTCTGCAAGCATGGTAACACAGCACTGTTGAGAAGTAAAGAGAAGTGTTTACACATTCAGGTCTCTCTTTGTAAGCTTCTGTAAAACCTGCTAGTTATCGATAAAACTTTACTAACCTTGATCCGTGTCTCAGACTATGCCATGTTGGGTCCTTGAATTTGAGGGAGTTGGGTCTGAAAAGTCCTTGAAGATAATCTTAGATTGTGGGAATTATGTTTCCACCTACAAAACAACCTTGGCCATTAGAAACAGCAGTGGTGACGTAACAGCATAAAGCAATACATTTTACTATGCTATGGAGTAATACTTCCTGTCACTGGTGATAATAACACCATCACTTGACATGAAACACACAACTGTTATTTTTATCATTTGTAGTGTTTACCTAAGACAGCGGTTTTCAACCGGGGGTCCGCGGCCCCCTGGTAGTCCGTGGCGGCATTGCAGGGGGTCCGCGAAATGAGCCTATGTTGTTCAGTTCACCTTTGATTTTTTTATAAATTTGCTTTGATATTTCAACACATTTCTAGATAACTCTTGAATATCGGGAAAAATATCTAAAATAAGAAAATATGTCTAAAATAATATAAAGGAGATTCACGCTGACAGAATGTAGCCTTGCACCTATCCAGCCTGTGGTAGCCTGTGCTTTGCTGATGTCAATGCATTACGTTCCTAACGTCACGCCACACGCATCTGAAGTTAAGCATAGCCTACTAGTACTTTTCTAGTCTAGTCGAAAAAGGTAATACTTTTGGTGACCGACTGAAGTTATCTACTGTCCTTAGCTAACATTTCGTTCTAACGTCGAGTTAGCTGGTCAGAAGCACCTGTGGATTGGTTTTTAGTGAGGAGAAGGACAGTCATGCTGCCACGACAGATGGACAGGATGCCACGATAGAGGGACTTACACTGATGACAGACACTGTGTTTCGTGTGTTTAACATTACTGTCAACTGAAGCCATGAAGCCGTCAAAACTATTGCGGTATATGGAGTCGCATCACATTTTCTTGAATGCCAAGCTTATTGAGTACATGGAGCAGATGTTGCGTGATTTTCATATGAATTAAGTTCTAGATAAGTTGCCAGACAGAATTTCCAGAGCTTACTGCAAAAGCAATGAGGTGTCTTTTACCCTTTCAAACTACCTACCTGTGTGAGCTTTTTATTTTTCCGTACTTGAAGAATAAGTACAGGGCAAAGCTTGAACCAGAGAATGATATGAGACTGTCTATGTGTACCATTAAGCCACGAATAGACAGGCTTTGTGGACTTCACCATGTGACACAAGCGTGCAGGCACATCAGTGGGCCATGGATTACTTTCTAGTCAGAATGGTGGTCCCTGGGACCAAACCAGTTGAAAACCACTGACCTAAGATAATTGAATGACGAGGGTTTTTTGTGTAAATATTTAGGATTGAGTGAAGATATTAATTGTATAAATGTTAAATTTAATGTAATTATCCCCTGCATCAGTCATGGTTGTGACTGAATGGTCATTGGATTTTCAAAGCATCACAAAAAGACTTTAGCAATTTGTCTTTGAAATTCTGTTGAAACCCTGATGTGTAAATGGTGCCCTTTTTCACATATGCTATTGCTTGTTCCAACAGACCACCATGCGGAGATGATGGAGGTGGACAGAGCGGTGGAGATCCCTGCCAGCAAAGCCATGGTGCTGCGCGGACATGAGTCTGAGGTGTTCATCTGTGCCTGGAACCCCGTCAGTGACCTGCTCGCCTCCGGGTCCGTCTACCATTTAGCTTGTTCACAATTCAACCCTTTCAGTTGCAGTCAGTTGTTTCCAGTTTGTGCATTAACCAAATTCACCTATCCTTATATGTGAACAAAGTCGACAGATGAGCCCTTTCAAGAAATACGTCCATGGCTTGTGAGAAATCAAAATAGCCTCAGCCTGGTATTCTGCCTTTGTGATAAACTGGTTCATGGGGGTAGTATCTATGTATTGACATTCTGACACTTTTGGTGGTGTCATGACCTTTATGTTTGTTTTGTTTCTGAGAGTATGTCTCTTCTGTGTGTGTGTGTGTGTGTGTGTGTGTGCGCGTGCGTGCGTGCGTGTGTGTGCCTGTGTGTTTGTGCGCGTGCGGGGGTGTGTATGCAGGTCTGGAGACTCAACGGCTCGGATCTGGAACCTGAGCGAGAACAGCTCTAGCGGCTCCACACAGCTTGTCCTGAGACACTGCATCCGAGAGGGAGGCCAGGACGTGCCTAGCAACAAAGACGTCACCTCACTCGACTGGAATGTAAGTTGTCCTGCCAGAGGTATCCCTTGGCAACCAGCCAGAGCAGGAAATGTGTTTCCCGTGGACTCTTGGGAGGCGTCACATGAGCCTACACTCTGATCTAGCCTGCTGACCATGTGTAGTTGATGCATTAGATTGTTTTTCAGCCTTATTGCATTAAAACCCAGAATGGGGTTTGCATGCAAACAGTTGAGTTTCTTCTGTGGTAGGCTGATTAATAGAGAGTGATTTTTGTGGTTTTTAATCTTCATTCTTGTAGAGTGAGGGTACGCTGCTAGCAACTGGCTCCTATGACGGCTTTGCCAGAATATGGACTAAAGATGGTGAGATTCCTGTTTGTGGTTCTCATAACCCTTACATTTAGCAGTCACGTTGTGTCATTGGTTTTAACAACATGTCATTTGCAGGCAACCTTGCCAGTACCTTGGGCCAACACAAAGGCCCCATATTTGCGCTGAAATGGAACAAGAAAGGCAACTTCATTCTCAGTGCTGGAGTAGATAAGGTAAGAGTTCCTTCTACGCCTTTCTCCTTGTCTGTTTTTTCATTTGCAACCTTTTCTATGATGGGTATTACTGTTGTTTACCATGTCTGTGTTCTGTCCTACAATTAGACTACGATCATTTGGGATGCACACACAGGAGAAGCCAAACAGCAATTCCCATTCCATTCTGGTGAGCACAGCTGGTCTGCATTAGTAGTAGGGCTGGGCAATTTAAAAAAAAATATATATTTTAATCTAAAAATGTTTCCAGTGTTGTAGACGATTGACTTCTTTCAGCAAACAATTTCTGTATACATGAACAAAACATGATTCAGAAATAGTTTTCTTTACTAAAACTATGACATTCAGTAGCTAGGACCATACCGCCCAGCCCTAGGCCCTGTTCGGATAGTCTTTTTTTACTTGGATACTTTCAGATCATTTCACTCAGTTAGTGGCAGGCATGATAAGAGCTGGTCAAATTCTCTAAATGCATCAGCGTAGGGTAAGCTGGACCTTTTAAGAAAGGAAAGAAGATTGTATCGCCCCACAATTCCTTGCAGCAACAACAACCCAATCAACAACCGAGCAATGTGACCCACATTAATAACATCCGTCTTTGCGTAGTTAGTAGCCGAGTATATTCGCAGAATAAAATTTGTTTTGCAACCACAGTCAAATGGCAGGGAGGAGCACAACATGTAAAACAAAGCAGTCAAATGATTGAACAAGGCGACTGAAGTACATTTTACAGTTTTACAGCAGTAGACATAGACAGTCAGCCGTGTCTATGTTTGTCAAACATGGGTATCGTGTTTGATGTGAAATGTTAAACCTTCTTTGAATACGTTATTTACCACTAGCGAGTTAAACACTCTGACATGGCTCCCCCTGGTTGAGTTTGCTTGCTGTTATTCTACAGTTTAACGGCAGCAATAACATGACACAACCTTGAAAACAGGCAACAGCAATAACATATCTAATGAAGGACCCATTCCACAACAGACCAATAGTGGACTGACATAACCAAGATTCTTTTTCTCACGCAAATGTTACTGTTGTAACTTTTCGGTAACTCCATAGAGGTGCTGGCATTTGAGTGACTGCAGCTAAAGCACTAATATTGGTTTTGCGAATCAGGTAGTTTAAAAAAAAAAAAAAATCCGATTTAATTGATCCATTTTATATATCGCCTAGCCCTAATAATTTGTAGTATGAAAGTCACCTCATCTGACTACAACTCCTATGCTACAACTCTGATATTAATCTGGTCCTCCATCATCTGTGACTGCCCTTTTTAAGCTCCTGCCCTGGACGTGGACTGGCAGAGCAACAACACATTTGCCTCCTGCAGCACAGATATGTGCATCCATGTGTGCAAGCTGGGCCAGGATCGACCCGTCAAGACATTCCAGGGTCACACGGTACTGTAGAGCCCCCATGCCTAGCACATTCCTGCTCTGCCCTCATCTCCTCTCAGTCCATCGTCTCTCTCTGCCTCGTCTCCTCCCTAGTATTTCAGTTCCTCGTCCATCCCTCTATCTCGCTCAGTGTCACCTAACCACAGCTCAGGACCGAGCTGGGGAGCCTTTTATCTCTTTTCTCCTCACTCTGACCCTTTTTTACCCCCTAGAATGAGGTGAACGCAATCAAATGGGATCCCCAAGGCAACCTACTGGCCTCCTGCTCCGACGACATGACTCTGAAGGTTAGTCAACATCCTTTACTGTGCTGCGAATCATTGGTTGTCCCGTGTTCTTAGCAGACACGGAAATTAAATGACTCTCTGTGTATATTCTTCTGTGCAGATCTGGAGCATGCAGCAGGATGGCTGTCTGCATGACCTGCAGGCCCACAGTAAGGAGATCTACACCATCAAATGGAGCCCCACGGGCCCAGGCACCAACAACCCCAACGCCAACGTGATGCTAGCCAGGTAGTGCTGAATCCCATCATCTGTTTTTTTTCCACAGAAACCTTGCACTGCTATGATCTGTGATGGGTAACTTGTGAGCAAGAGACAGCGGTTGTGATGCACTGCATGTTGATTCATTTTCCAGCAGCCCCGTCCAACACGCATGTCAGGTTGCATTAATTTCTTTGTGAACATTTGAAGCTTTGATCATTGGACGGCTGCGTTAGACTGTCATCATGCCAGATTCATACATTCATGACCATTCATCATAGCCAACACTGTCAGCCTTGACTCTGAGCCTCTTGGTAACATATTCAATTTAATGACATCATTGTCAGTCTGCCAAATTGAAACAATTTGCATCTATTGTACTCCTGTATGATTTACCCCTGCCCTGCAATTCGAGCAGAGTGGTCTTAGAAATTGATTGTTGGTCACTACTGGCAGTGTAAAATCTGCAGCAGTTGAGTTATAATTGCCTCCCCTGCTTTAAGTAAAGCGACTGGGCAAACAATGGTAATGTATGTCTATTGAATAATGTGATTTACAATCAATTTATATTCTGTATGTTCTTCTCTGAAGCCATTGTTGCTGAAATGTGTATATGGTGGTCTAGATATAATTATTGCTCTCACTGACTTTGGTGTTCTCCCCTGTCTCCCCACAGCGCGTCATTTGACTCGACGGTACGGCTGTGGGACGCGGAACGCGGTGTCTGCATCCACACGCTCACCCGCCACCAAGAGCCCGTCTACAGCGTGGCCTTCAGCCCCGACGGGCGGCACCTGGCCAGCGGCTCCTTCGACAAGTGTGTGCACATCTGGAACACTCAGGTATGGCAGTGTCACTCCAGAGGCATGGCTGGACTCACAGGAGTTGGCTGACTGCTTGATTGACTGCTGAGTCAATCCAAAAGACATTCCGTTTTGGTTTGTGACTAATGCCATGTATTTCCTGTGGGTCCACAGAGTGGAGCTTTGGTGAACAGCTACAGGGGAACAGGAGGCATATTCGAGGTCTGCTGGAACGCAACAGGAGACAAAGTGGGAGCCAGTGCATCAGACGGATCAGTAAGTGCCACTCTTCTCCTGTCAAGATGCTGCCCTTGAGCCTTGATGAGGCATAAAAATGTCCTGCCCCGATGCTTGATTAACTTGAAACAGCCTGCACATGCAAATGTAAAAGCTCTCCCACTGAGAGTAGTGGGCGAGTTCTTGCTGTAGTTAAGCATGTGCCTTTTGCTTTCACTGCACTGTCACAACAGTAAAGTTCCTCGTTTCTTCTTCCTCAGGTCTGTGTGTTAGATCTGCGGAAATGACGCTGCCAACAGGAAGCCATGGACCGACTCTGAATGTGTACATAGCCAAATTGACTCTGTCTGTCCCTGGCCCATCCACTGCTGTAGGTCCTTCCCTTAGGCCTTCCACTGCTGAGTCCACACATAAAAAGGCATCAACTTTTCTGGAAAAAGCGGATGCCGTACTGTTTGATTTCATTCACAGGACTGTTGAACACACACAAGCCTAGGCCACATATCACAGTTAGTTTCTCTTCTGTCTGTCTTGTAGGTGGAGTCAGTAGAGCATACATTCAGACCTGTATATCATTGCTGGTGTGTGCATATTGTACGTATCAGTGTTTCTGTTTGCCATCAAGGGGTTTGTTGGGTATCAAAGATGAGAGTTTCAGGAATTTCAAACTTTTTCACAGCCACTAATAGTCAGATTTAGAACCATATGGACCACAGTTCTTTTCACAGGGATTACAAATATGCAGTCTAAAATTGAGGAAGCCGTTGGGGAAATATTGGATAGCCGTGGCACTAACACATATTTAAAAATGGTAATCGTTTGCATTTTTCTTACTTTTTGCCAAATTTTAACATGGTATGCAAGACTTCACAACCAGTTGTAGGCATCTTAAATCTCTTCTGCATTTCCCTTTTGAAACTGCAGTGACCTCAGCATAACAACCCCATAGAAAGAAATGACTGAAATGGATATCCCACTGTAAAAACTGACTGGCCTGAGCTACACAGCACATGACTGACTGTAATATATCACTTTTTAATAATAAGTGCTATGGTTGTGGACACTTATCTTTAGTGTCTTAAGTCATTTTCTTCTGTGTGAGGCTCATCCAGGTGTGTAAGAACTGAGGAGATGCATGCTGTAGCTGCTATAAAAAAAAGTACATGGTTCAAGTGTGAAAGGGCTCGGAGGGAAAATCAAGGCTCAAACGTTCATCACTAATATGTGAGTGAATGCTCACCATTAATTGAACTGGCCCCAAGAAATGTGCAAGGCCTCCATAGTGGGTTGGCCATTTTGATGCCATTACCTTTCTTTACTACTGGTCCTTGAAGTGCAGCATAATCTAATGTTGGTTGTATGTACTTGATGAGGCCATGGCTCCCTCGAGGACAGCATCGTGATTTCATATGCACATTAGCAGACCTGGACAATGCAGTTAGCCAATGACTTAGATCCAGAGGGCCCTTCGACGCATTGGAAAGTCAGTGAGCTCAGTGTGTGCGTGCATGCGTATCTACGTACCTACCTTGAATACAGTTTTTTTTATGTTTCATTTGTTTGACAGGGAGGAAGAGAGATGGTTTCCATTGATGAAGAGTTTTTTTTACACAGTACCATTTAGCTTTGAGCTGCAGGGTCATGAAAACACACAACAGAAATGACGATAAACTGAAATGGTAATGGTAAATCATATATACTATATCTGTGCTGTCACAGGGGTTTGTGAAATACATGCTACTCCTTTGAGACTTCTATTTTTTTTTTTTTTTTAGTAAAAATATAAATTTTGAGGGTTTGGTACACTCCGTGTGCTGTTTCTGAATAAATGTCATCACCATTAGTCGTTCTGTATATCGTTTCCTGTTTTTAAACAAAATACCATTAGACAGTCATCGCTATAGAGGAGCTACCACATCCCCAGTCAACCACAAGGAAGTTGTTATTTTCCTGCACTTTAAATGAGCTTGACTTTAGCTGGCACTTAAAAATTGTTGGAAGGAAGTGTTTAGTTTTTACATCTGGAATGTTCCGCTCCACCTTTGCCTCGCTCTAAAACCTGTTCAGATGTGTTTTTACCTGTGCAGAAGAGAGGTGAGGTGGGTGTTAAACAGTGTTGGGAGAGTGCAGTGGCTTGGGGCCAACTTCATGGCATTCCATGTTGTACCATTCAGTAGCATAGAATAGCAGGGCCAACAAAGCCAACATTTTCTCATTAACAGCCTACATTGTGATTTTCTGATATGTTTTGTCACAATTTACTTAAATAATTTTTCTTTTTTTGTAAAGAGTTGAGAGTATTTTGAAGTTTGCTTTAATATAATCAACAGTAATTAGATTGTACCATAAGACACTATTTATTATATTGTCTATGACAGTGGAATGGTATTTTATAATGTTTTGATTTTAAAAGAGATGCTTTTTACAGTGCATTTGAGTGTGTTTGCTTCCTTTTGGTCTGACCTAAAATGCCTAATTTTATCTTTATCATGTTTATGGCCCTTGAAGGTTTTGTACTCTGAAAACTTTTTATAATTATGTCTATAGAAGGAACACACCTGGTTGTATCTTACCATCCTCCTGGACCATACAAATATTTGATATCTTTTTTTTTTTTCTTGATCGGTTTGTGTCATTGTCCTGATGTACCATTTCCCCCTCCTTGCTCACGTCCCGTTGCAAATACTATCTTTACCATGTTGATCTGGCTTTTGTGATTTGAGTCAGATCAGATGAAAAGTCCAGAATAAAATATATTTTGATAATATCATTGTTTGTTGTCCCCCCCCTTTTTTTTAAGGCAGCTTGTTAAGTTCTAATTTACAGACACCAAAGGAAGGACTAAGAAAAATAATGGTTAAGAATATAAATGAAGAAAAGAGAACTGTTCAAAATATAAAAAATAAAGCGGTAGGATTGCTACCACATTTGTGACCACTCAAGAAGTTTTTATTCAGGCAGCTATGGGTTAAGGGTGAGCTTGTGGACATCTCTTGCATCTGCCCTGGATATTTGGTGGCATCTTGTGGTCAGATGGATACAGTGTGAAGGTCATTCATTTTATTCTTCCGACATCATAACTACTCTCAAGTCACAGCCATGGCATTCTTGTTGATCTGTTCCAAACAACAGTCTTGAACAATATCAGATTATATTTCAGTTGACGGTCACACTTAATTTAAGTGGTGGTCGCCATAGGCCTCCTACAGATGCTCAGATTATTAACAAACTATATGTTGAAACTCTAACTATAATGTATGGGCAAGGTTAGGTATTGGGTTTGATTAAGGTCATATTCAGTTAACTTGAATTTCAACAAATCATGTGCTCATTGGAATAGTACTTATTTTCAGGCTGCATCAAATACACCGGGGCCAAAGTGCAATCCATCATGAGAAAAGTGTAGGTACAGTGCCCTCCACAAGTATTGGCACCTTAGTGAATATGAGCAAAACAGGCTATGAAAAAATATGTCTGCTGTTTATCTTCTTGGTCTTTCGCTCAAAAAATTCACAAAAATATTACCTTTTCATTGATAAAAAATTATGACATTAAATAAATATTATTCTCCAAAAAATGTCTGCCACAGTTATTGGCACTACTTAATTATTTTTTGCTGTGCAGCCTTTCCTTGCAAGATAACAGCTATGAGCCTCTCCTATAATGCGTGATGAGGTTAGTGAACACATGGCACGAGATCTGAGACCATTCCTACATACAGTATCTCTCCAGATCCTTCAGATTTTGAGGTCAACGCTTGTAGACTCGGCTTCAGCTCATCCCACATATTTTCTATGGGGTTAAGATCAGGGGACTGTGATGGGTATGACAAAACTTTTATTCTGCAGTCGGTGAACTATTTTTGTGTTGATTTTGAGATGTGCTTCGGATCATTGTTCTGCTGGAATATGCATACCTGCAAACTCGGAAGGGTTGAAAAAGGTGATAAACCAATGCCCCCCCCCCATTTGTTTTGTGATTTTAACATGTAAATTAAGCATTCTGGTGTACTCAAAGTAGAAAATAAAAGGGAAAAGACAAACTTTGCTTAGGGTAAAAATGTTTATTAATATATCATAATCTAATCTATTAAATAGCTAATAATTAAAAACTCATTTTTTTTTTTTTTTTGGGCCTGGACCAGCCTTTCAAGGACCCGCCTTTCGTTGCTTGGCCATGTGCCTCTTTCGGGCCACACTCTCTTTCCACCACTTCCGCCCTATTCTCAGCAGCACTGGTGGATGGCTGGCAGCCAAACTCCACCCTCCTCTCCCTCACTTTATTCAACTTTTTTTGTCGCTGGGCTTTGTCCCTAGTTCCAGCTGAGCAAATGTTGCCATACAGCCTCTGATCTACAACACCAAGCTTCACTTCATCGCGTTTGAACATTTCCACACCACTCTGCTTCCTGCACAGCAAAGCATATTTCACTGTCTGAACAGCAATGAAGGTGGAGATGTTCATGCTGGTGGACCTTTGGTCGATGATGTTACCCATGACATTGAAAGATGATTCGACCAGGAGACCATGGAAAATTGACACGGCAGCCTTCACTGCTTGACACAGTCCTGGATATTTCCCAGTATCAAAGACAGAGGCCCACCACTTCACAACATCCTTTCCATCTTTGTAACTGGGCAGCGTCTGGTCCACATTATATCTCCAAATCTCCTGGTGTGTCAGCATCAGGTGGTAGCAGGTGACCCATCAGTTCAATGAGTTTCCTCAGTTTGACTAAAGTCTGAGAGTGCCCTCTCACAACTGGGTCCATGGCCGACAAAGACTGAAAGGTTTCACTTTGCAAAGGCAGCTTTTTTTGCAAGTATTTGGCACATGTGTCGTAGGCCTTGGACACTTCCTGCAGGAATGGCTTCAGCAGCTGAAACAGATCACTTACTAATGTACATGCAATCATACAAACCCTGCAGAGGCTCCTAATTAATCAATAATCACTCTAATTACTGTACACAATTTGATGTACTCACAGGGTGTTGTGGATGTGCCGCTCTAAATCGATCAGCCTCCCGCCCCACATTCATCTCCCTCAAAGGTAGCAGCTTGTTGTCGATCTCCAGGGTAGTCAGAGTTTTTGGCATCAGGTTAAGGTGTTCAGATTTGACAAAGCAGGCAAGGAAGTTCAAGAAAACTTGCAGCTGTTTGTCATGAACAAGGTCCTATGCACAAGTGTCTGACTGGCCTATAAAGAAAATAACATGAACATTGTGGTTCAATGTACCAAAATTCACACGAGGAATGCATACCAATTATAACTTAGGACTCTAGAAAGTTAAATACTAGTATTCACCTCGCTATGAAAAAGCATAAAAGGACATATCCAAGGACCAACAGATACCCTGTGCTCAAAGAAAATGTTGCATCGACCACTATGATTTTTTTGAGAGCCAGGTACCACAGAATCCTGTTCCATTTTTATCCAATTCTCATAGTTTAAGATTTTTTCCCTTTTCTCATTTCGAAAAACCTGACGAGAAATTTAGCATTCAATGTTCAACTTACCTGGAAGACCATTACATACTCCTTAAGGATGGCAAGCACTCCTGTATAGACACTGAGGTGCAGCTCAGTTATGGTGGCTTCATGCCACACCTTCCGAATCACCCTCTTCTTCCGGTCTTTACCCAGATCAAAGGCATAACAAAGCTATTTACAAAAACTAACAATCCTTTGGCAACCATAGTGCAGGTAAGCAATCCGAGAACCATGTAGAAACAACTGCGATGAGTCACCTTTTTTTCTGAGGTCCTCATGAAAGGACTGAAGCTGTATCTGAGCTTTTTCGCTCACTTTGTAGTCAGCAAAGAGCAAAAACTAAAACAAAGCTAAAACTAAAACTAAAACTAAAACAAAGGAATGGTTCATTATTATAGGCCAGATAAAAACAAACAAACATTGTATTTGTCTTCATTGCCAGTTTTCATGCCTTTCTGTCTTCGTGGAGAGAATGTGTTTGAGTAAGAATTCGGACAACATTCTAAATCATATTATTTGTATTTCACACTAATCACTAAACTCATCATAACTTTTGAACAGTATAGAATATTTACCTTCAGTTTTTTTGCTCAAATAGCAAACCAAATTGTGAATATTTCATACACTCTAAATTTTTATCTATCTTTTAGACAAATATACTGAAAATGTATTTTAATATCAGATAAGTGATTTTTTCCAATTTTATGACAAATATTTGGAGAGGATTTTCAAAGACTACTCATTACTTCATCAAAATGACCAGATATATTTTACCTAATTTAATAGAGCTGATTCTTCTAATTAAAATGATATGTTTATTTAATTGATGGTGTGTAGTAGGCTTGAGAATTAGACCTTTTTGTGAAAGGTGGACATCAAGCAGCAAAAAACGGCACCAAAGGGTTAAGAACGATTTATCTCAGGTTATTATACGTATTAAAGAATTTTAGAATGTATATTAGAATATGCATGTACGTAGATCTAGAATATTCATCTAGAAAATACACTCTCCCAAAAGGTAAGTATAGCAGCAGGTAAGTTACTGTAAAGATACAATTAGGTGTAGAGGCACGCATTGCAGTCAGTTGTATGCATCATTCTGAACTAAAAAATATCTTTATAAAAGAGATTGAATTGAATTCTAACCTGGTCTGTGGCCCATTGATGATCTGTATGTAGGTCAGTGAAAAACTTTTCAAGATGGTTGCTGAAAGGAGCTGCAAAAAACTTTGCAGCATTGTGGATGTGGTGGCAACAGTATCACCGACAATATCAAGGAGGCTTGGGCAGTGGTTCTGGCGTATTCTCGTTTCCAACCCCATCTTACTGCCTCGCATTACACCGCAAGATTGGACCATGGTATGTTTTTCTCTTCAAAAAACATATCTAGCAACTTCTCAAGCTTGAGGCTATGTGCACACGAAGTCTAGTTTGTCTTCGTCCGCAACGTGCAGAATACCGATAGCCCTATCATAAATACTCTCTATCCGCACACGGTTTCCGCAAAGATCGAAGTCTGGGGTAGAAAGTGAGTAGATTTGAATTGGGGGGCTGGTGTTCGTCTGCACGGTTTCACGCAACCTGATGACGTCATTGCCTCACGTGATCGTTTTTCGAGCTCTAACCACAATATATATATTGCTTGTTCTCCCTCAAAATCTCACTCGTGGTGGGCCTCGAATTCACTAACATTAACCCAGCCTTCTGATTTTTGATTAGCCTCCTATCTTGATATAATTCTTCTTATTCAGACGTAACATAACTTTCATGACCACAAATATAAATTGGCCAGCGATTTAATTTGCTTTTTTATTCATAAATGTATGTAAAATGGTCGCAGCAAAGGCTCATGGGAAATGGGATGACAGACATGTCATGTTGTACTGTTCCAAACTCAGACCTGTTCTTGGACCCTTTTATATGCTCTGCAAAGGCATCCTGGCTTGTATTAGGAAATGACTGGAGTAGTGAAGGAACATTTATATTGCTGCTAAAATCAACTTAAATATGAATTGCACAAATCTATGTTGTTTTCATTGAGAGCGTTTACCTTCAACACCTCTAAAGATCCAAGGTGTCCCACATCAACCATCTTCCTGTCTGGATTTAAATAGCTAACCAAGATGGAAAGCACTTTTTATCACCATTGATAGTGCTTTCATCAAGGTTGATAGAAAATGGATATCTCTGGGTATTGCAGATGATCCTTTCTGAAAAGGTGAATCCCAACCCATGCACCATTTTGTAAGCTGCTGATGTGCGTGACGGCTTGAGCCCACTCAAAGCTACTTTGTCCTCAGCCAGCACTTAGGCCAAGTTCACCATCACTGGTGCAAAGGTAAAAGGGAGTGAGCGTTCTGCAAGAGTTGCAAGAACCATCGCCTAGACAAAGAAAGCATTGTTAGATTTTCATCAGTAAAACTTGCCCTGCCTTTTATCATAACCCTCTAACTGTATGGCTTAATATTCACAAACTTCCATTGTTATTGTACAGCTGTTAGAGTGTAGCCTAATTGCAATAAATGTAATCTAAATTGACTAAACACACCATGTACAATTTTTACCGGTAATGGAGCATTCTCTTATGTAGCCTGACATTAGTAAATGTCAAATAGTCTATTTCAACACTTAATCATAACTAGTTATGATTTAATGACATAGAAAACTACAAGCCTTTTTTAATACACACCTCTGCATTAGCAACCCGCTGAAATGTAGGTACAGGCACCCTAACTCTCTTATATCCAACCACGGCCCATTTTAAGCTTCATGGAGGGGGCTGTTAGGTTTTCATTTGTTGGTATTTGTCCATGATACCATGTATCCTAACAAGATGCCTAGGGCCTTTGGAAGAAAAACAGCCCCACAACATCAAAGATCCGACACCATACTTCACATTGGGTATGGGGTGCTTTTCTATATGGCTATCTTTTTGTCTACGCCAAACCCACCTTTGATGTTTGTTGCCAAAAAGCTTTATTTTGGTCTCATCTGACCATATAACTCGGTCCCTTTGAAAGTTGGACTTCCATTTGGCTCTTTAGTTTGTTGTTGATTGATAGCAGAGGCTTTTTTCTGGCAACCCGCTAAAACGTCTTGCGGTGATCTTCACTGTGTTCATGGGTCTTTCCCATAGTGATTGATAATTAAGGGAATTTGGCCTGGGTCACCTCATATTTATAGCCCAGTGAAACAGGAAGTCATGGTTGACCACTTAAGAGTTCCTAATCAAACAGGTGAACTTTAAAATGTAAAACATGACTGGAATTATACTTCAGTTAGATTTTAATTATATAATTTTTCTAGGGGTGCCAATAACTGTGGCACACATGTTTTGGGGAAGAATATTTATTTAATGTCAACAGTTTTTTTTTTTTTCAATAATTTTACTTCAATGAAAAAAGGTCAGATTTTTGTGAATATTTTGAGTGAAATACCAGGAGGATAAACAGCAAAGACATAGTTTTTCATAACTTGTTTTGCTCATATTCACTATGGTTGCCAATTATTGCGGAGGGCATCAAGCTATATTAGTCATCTGCCTTTTGAATAATGCAAACTTTGTTTTGGGGAACTATTTCAAATCAACTGTTCAACTGCGAGGTTGGCTTCTTACTCACACTCTTAAAAAGCTGTTAGAACACCACATCCTGCCACGGGATCACTGTTCCTCTTTCAAAATGACTGTTCTCTGGCTGTATGCAAAGGACGTGAGGCAACAATGAATGATGAACAAGATTCATTTTTATTTAGACACATTCATTGTGTTAATGTTTTTTAAAAGGTTAACACAAAGATGTGTACACATACTGTATGTCATATTTACACATTGCTGTGTCCTTGTATAGCTACACATACTGCGTTAACATTTTTGTGATTATTTGGGGGAAAAAATGAGTTAAAGGCTTCATGATGGCCACTTTCCCCATCTTTTTCACTTTTATCTCTAGACATAAGGTAGATGTTGCTTGTAAAGCTGCAAGATAAGGAGCCATAGAAACCAAGGTTGGACAGTTAGGAAAGTCATGAAGGTTTTCATGATCTGGATGTTTGTCTGGCTTGCTCCCTGCCTGTATTTTCTTTGCTTTTCTGTATTTTCTTTGCTATCAACAATAAAAGGCAGCTCTGTATATAAACATAACTCTCACACTCACAGTTACATAGACAAGCAGTGTGGTGTAGCAGATGCTTCTCAGCTTCATCACACAAGAACGTCTCCACACAGTACAGAGATTTTTACTCTTTTTTCCGAGAGATCTGTAGTCTGCAGTTTTGTCTATAGGCCTACCGTTTTTGACAAACTGCGTAAAAAATAGTCCAAAAGTAATCCGGGTCGGATGCAGCGAGTTTCGGTTCCAATGCCCCGCCCCTGGACAGTGACTAGATAACCTACTGCACAAAACTGTCAACTTCCTGATGTTGGTCGGAAACTTTGGCTTGTGAGCGACAATTTCAACATGTGGTGAGTAAATAACGTCGGTTACTTGTTGGCCATATGTAACTGTTATAAAAAAATTTGGGTTAGGGTATGAGCTTTTAAGGCGATTTTAAGTAAGGCTACCTTTCGGCCGTAGCCATATGTTCTATTTTTTTAAAAAAAACCGGTTTGTTCAGTTAAGGTAGTCCATATTCAAATCGGGGCTAATGCGTAGAAACACTTTTCATAGAGATAATAGGCTACAAAATGATTAAGCTCAACACTGTTTTGTCATAAACTGGGCAAATAATTGCCCATATTTAGCTATGGAATATCATTTTACCATCCGTGCCATTCGATGGTTGTCACCAGTGCTGTAGTGGTAAAATTAGAGGTGGGTAAACTATAGTGGTGGTTGAATCTGAGTCAATCGGATTCAAAGATCCGAATCCTTACATTCACCCATGAGTCACGAGTCCGTGGTCTCAATTAATAGGTATGTTGACATAGAATGTTCGCCGCGAGCGGTTGTTGTCTCAATAACATGATCCACTCTGCGTTAATACTGTAAATATGTGTCATACAAAATTCACTCCTCGCCGCCTGGTGAGAGTATGTTTGTCCTGAATACGTCAGTATTTACATCGAGTACAACCACTGTAATCGTTAGACATTTCGAGCTTTCAGCCCTGAGGTGTTTTCAGTTCACCGCAACTCTCTGAAAATTTGAGTGGCTTTCAACCGGTCAGCGGACTTCATCTAAAGCCTTGGACACTGATTAAAGATAGGTGGACTTGAATATATACTTCTTATCTTGGTACATACGAAATTTCATCGAAATCCATGGTCGAAAAAGTATTCAACTAAATCGCGGAAAATTGTTAGTCATTGTTAGTCAATTGTGATGAGTAGATTAGCGAACGTCCTGTCAGATGCACTGCAGCAGGCGTCGTTCGTGAATATGAATGGCCGCTTATTACAGTGCATGAAATGCCCTGTATTGTTATTCCTAGGCTTCTTCTTCTTCTTCTTCTTCTTCTTATTCTTGTTACCTTTTTCTGCGATTAATTCAGCCCGAACCGCTTAACGTCGAAACTTCATTCAAACTTTGTCGCGTAGGTCTTGTAAAGGACACTTATGCTATGTATTTTTCACTTTTCTAAACTTTATACTTTTTAAGATATTAAATAAAAACGAATCTAAATTTTCCCATTGACTTACATTGGGCCATTATGACATCATAATAGGGTCTTTAAACTGGCTTGCACCTGTGCTTCACTGACAGCTGCACCAAATCAAAGAAACCTCTTCTCTGTCCCTCTCAATTTAACTGTAACTAGGAACATTAAGACACCTTCCATTCTCTACTTTTTTTCTCTCCATCTTTCTCTCTATCCCTCTCAGTCTACTTTCTCTCACACTCAATCTCTCTTCTTCACTCCATTTTTATCTCCTTTTTTCAATATTTTCACTCTCTTTTTCTCTTCCACTCTTCTTTCCTTCCTCCACTCTTCTTTCCTTCTTTCACTTTTCTTTCCTTTCTTCACTCTCCTTTCTTCTTTCCTTCTTTCACTCTTCTTTCCTTTCTTCTTTCCTTCTTCAACTATTATTTCCTTCTTTCACTCTTCTTTCCTTTCTTCACTCTGGTTTCTTTTCTTCTTCCACTCTTCTTTCCTTTCTTCACTCTTCTCTCTTTTCTTCTTTCCTTCTTTCACTCTTCTTTCCTTCATCCTCTCTTCTCTCCTTTCTTCACTCTTCTTTCCTTTCTTCTTTCCTTCTCCCACTCTTCTTTCCTTTCTTATTTCCTTCTTTCACTCTTCTTTCTTTTCTTCTTCCTTTCCTAACTTTTGCATTTCATGCACTGGTATTTCCTTCAGGAAATGCATTTTCTAGTTAATTATAGGCCTAGTTGTTTTCAGTGAGGTACCATGGTCTGATGCCCATTCCAACTAAATGTTCATGGTTTCACTTGAAAGAACTAACAAAAGTCTACCTTCTGTTCAAATTTCAGGCAAATATCTGATAAAATGAGGAAGTTACAAGCAAAAACATGTGAATAATAAGCGTTTTCGGTCACATGACTTCCATTGTAAGTGTATAATATTGATAGGTATAGGCCTAATCGGTGATATTACAAATACCATAACTCTCTCAATCCTCAACTGATTTTCACAATCCAGGTGTCATTGTAAATGGAATGCCTGGCTCTGTCTAGTCATGTGATCCATTTTGAGTTTAGGGGTGTTTGAAAATTTTATCATCATACCTACAATTAACCCGAATCTTTCGGTTCTCGCTGCTACGGACGACATTATTAAAACAATGCACGAATGTCATCAAACTGTAGGTCTATAACAACATTAACACATCCGTTTTTCATCTGCATAGTAACTTAGATTAAGCATATTGATATACGCAGAGGTTAAATTGGGCCGGGGCTGTCCAGGGCGGAGCCCCGGCACATAAGCGGCCGGGTCTGGAGTTCTACAAAGCAGATCTGCTGCGCAGCAGCTCCAGCCGATTTTGGCAGTCTGCCTAGTCCATTCACGAGCAATGTTGTCCTACTCATTTGCAACTTTTCCATTGCAAATCTATGTTGTTTTAAAACACAATTCTAAATAATGGTAGGGATAGGCTGGCCTAGACATCTGGAGCAAGTTTGAGAAGTAGGCATATCGTGCACGAAACTTGCGCAGCCACTCCTCCTCCCAGATCAGACAACACAACGTCAATCGGTCATCATCAGACATATCGTAGTAGACAGGTGAATGGCGAGGTAAGAGAAACAAAATTAAAGGTGCACGGTATTTTGAAAGAGGTCGATCATCACCAATAGGCTAATATCATTAGATATGGGCTTGCATTTTTATTAAGCAGGAAAAATTAACCTTAGACATGCAGGGATAGCCTGCTACTGGTGTGTCAACTCCCAAGCGCTAGTTAAAAAGAACAATGCTGCTAATTCAAAATGATTTAGCAAGTAGTCTATGCGATCTCCAAATCACATTTCTCATTCCTAGCTGGATGAATTTCAAACTTATTTGTATCTATGAATCAGCTCTTAATGTGACCTCATCAAACACACTCAAAATCTACAGAGTACATATTAAGTAACAAATAAAAAATGCTGGAGTTGTTGGCTGCTTGCTTCACTGCTTGTGGATGGTTGCTCATCATCTGAATCTTCCTCCTGGCTATGCGTTGGTCCTTGAACATACACTACTCACAAAAAGTTAGGGATATCTGGCTTTCGGGTGAGTAGTGTATTTTAGCATTGACCCTGTGAATATTTTTTAAATAAAAAAAAATGTGAGTAGAGAAAAGTAACCTACTAACAAATACTTTCCATTTCCCACCACTTGTTTGTCATGTCATCCATTCATATGGATGTGAATCAATCAATACTAATACAACTTTAACAGTGATGTGTTTTTTGTTTAATTGGGCAACTTATTGACTGCATAATCCACGAAAGATTTGTGAAATTTGCCCCTCCGGATCAGAGCCCCCCCCACATAGAAAATCCCAATTTAACCCCTGGATATACGGACCCGAAGCTGCCAGCTGCGTGTGAATAAGAACTTCCTGTAGACAGAGCTGTACACAGATCCAGATCCATAGACTGAGCGAATTCATGGGTCGGATTCGTATCCGGTTGAGTGAAAGACTAACTCAAAGGATTCGGGTGAAATGGGTCGGACTCGTATCCGGCTGGGTGAAAGACTAACTCAAAAGACTCAGGGGAAATGGGTCGGACTCGTATCCGGTTGAGTGAAAGACTTAGGCCTACTCAAAGGATTCAGGTGAAATGGGTCGGACTCGTATCCGGCTGGATGAAAGACTAACTCAAAGGACTCAGGTGAAATTAAAAAGGATGCAAACATCGGAGGTGTCGCCAACGTGACTTCTATCTGAGACTGATAGGCACGTTGGCGACATCTCCGATGTTTGCATCCTTTTTAATATTAAAATATGTCCGACCCATTCAATATGAGTCCTTTGAGGTAGTCTTTCACTCAACCGGATACGAGTCCGACCCATTTCACCTGAGTCATTTGAGTAGGCTAAGTCTTTCACTCAACCGGATACAAGTCCGACCCATTTCCCCTGAGTCTTTTGAGTTAGTCTTTCACCCAGCCGGATACGAGTCCGACCCATTTCACCTGAATCCTTTGAGTTAAGGCATTTGCATGGTTATCCAATTCACCTCGTACGACTTCACGAGAGACACGCCCTTTCTAATCTGATGATTGTACGACTCACCTCTACCTGCATGGTTCTACGAGGGTCTGTGGAGATTACCAACGGTTTATTATGATGTTACAAGGCCATTACATCATCAACAACAAACTATAAAATAAGAAATCGTTTGTTTTTATCCGTGTATTTTCAGTTAATGATCAGAGGCTGTTGTTGTGAAATGAATTACTAACGACAATGACCAAGCTCGCGGTTATTGCCGAATATTTTCTATTATTATACCACACAAACAGTTCTGCTTTTTTACGTCTACAATTCAGGTTATTTTACAATGTAATCATTTACACTGCATGCTCTGCTAACTCAAACACAAAGAGGCTGTTCGAAAACAAAGAAATGTTTTTATTATTGCTGTAATTAGACGACGTCTCCCTATATGCTTTATATGCGGCGAGAGCCACGATAGAGCAAGTCAGGAGGGAGATGTCGGTTTTCCTCCTGCATCGCCGCTGGTAGTTTTTTTCATTTTTACAAACTTGTCCCTGATCTTCCTCCAACTCCTAATGCACTCCTGGACCTCCAGCCCCAGGTTCCCAGCGATTTCTCAGAGATTTTTTAAAAACGGAGGTGCTGTCATAGGGAACGAAACAGGAAACGTCATTTTAGCCAGGGGTGTCGGACAGCTCGGATCGGATAGTCGGATCGGATAGTGAGAAAATTCAAGCGGTGCTCCAGAGGCCATCCGACACCCTCGGATGGCTCTCCGAGGTGCTCAAAGGTGTGGTCCCACTTCAAGGAGGGCGTTTAAAGGCGTGCCTCGTGAGATCGGAGAGCACGATCGGATAAGCATGTGAGCACCTTTAGTCTTTCACCCAACCGGATAGCCTACGAGTCCGACCCATTTCACAGTCGTTTGAGTAAGTCTTTCACCCAACCTCAATTGATTGATACAGCAAGCAGGCCCGTCGTCAGATTCATTTTCTACGTTTGTAACAGCATTAATGCTACTTTCAGGCCGTGTTTAACGTGTAAGGTAAGGTAGATAAGCTGACTTAAATCATTTGATGACTTCTTTCAGTCAAAATCGACTGTAACTCGTCTGAACCAATTTTCTTGAAATATGTTTATTTTAAACATGACAATTCAATTAAGTAAAAATAAAAAATAAGTATCTATTCACAATTTACGAAATTTCATAGGCTATTTAATTCTGATAAGCTGCCTACCAGCCAAGCCTATCATGTTACAATTTGTTCAATGTATCTAGGCTTACTGTGTGTGTGTGTGTGTGTGTGTGTGCTTGCATATTTCCCCTGGATATCCTCAAAACTGCATTACAGTGGTTTGCTGTGAGCGTGCGCATTAGGCACTAGGGAGTGGGCTGCTGGGCTCATTCAGCGACAAAATTTCGACTGATTCAGATTCAAAGGACTCAAAAGATTCGGATCTTTTAAGTGATTCACTCAAAGGACTATGAATCTTCTAAGTGAATCGAAATTCCCATCACTAGTAAACTATGAATTTTGTGATCGTACAGACCTCGACGTGATGCAACGCGATGCGGAGCAACGCAACACAAAGCGCTGGCACTCTGTAATGCTGCCCTGGCTATATTGCATTATGTTATCAGTTAAAGTCCTATACAATCAATGACAATGAATACATGTGTTTGTAGTTTGAAGATTATTAAATTTCAAGTAACAGTAAAGAAAAGTATGCTGCTTTTCTGTCCAGATATGTGGGTCCACCTGCCCTCAGTCTCAGATTCTTCTTTCTCTGTATCTCCCTCTACTTCAGATTCTAATTCAGATTAGATACTCTCCATCTCTCCTGTCCCTGTTTATTCTCTTACTCCTTTCTTCCTACCTGTTTCTTCATCTCCTTCCTCTGTCTCCCCTTTCTCTGTTTCTTCCTTCTCTGTTGGTCTTTTTCTCCCCTTTCCTCTTCTCCACTCTTTGGTTCTCCACTGCCATGATTTTGTTCTCTCACCAGCCCTCTCACTCTTTCTCCTCTCTCTATTTGACCTCCTGGTGTTTCCCCTCTCCCTGTGCTCTCTGCATCATTGCCTGAAAGAATATGTTTAATTTAAGAGTTGTGGGGCTGAGAACAACAGTTAAGGAGCCTGTCAATAACACTGACAACATAAGTTAAAGGAATACTCATGTACTGCCTATGTGTTCATAAAAAGCCTTTACAGCATGTTTTTTTTTTCACATTGAGAACTGACTTGTTTTCAAATAACCCATGTTTCCAGTGTATTTCGTGTACAGGCTAACGCATTGATTAAGCCGATAGGCCTATTCAGTGAATCAACAGCTTTGCTCCCTGCTCACGTTTCTATGCGAGAGCACGGACGTGTCATCATGAAAGTAAAAAACAAATATATTTGAAAAATGGAAGATTCTATAGCTAAGCTAAAACATTTCACTTAGCTAGCTTAACTGGCTTACACACAATCTGTCTACAATTTCTCAATGAATTAGCCTTATCTGCAGCGATATGCGTGAAGATAATTACTCCAGCATTTTCAATTGCTGAAAGAATTTACGTTTTATAGGCCTATTTAGATGGAACCGGGAAGGCTGGCTTGTTACCGGCATCATCGTATTTGAAAGCACGTTATTAATAGCGTTTGTCCCTGTCTTAATGCGATGTTTTGCGAACCAAAACAATGTTTAAAAACGTGAATTAATCTTCTTCAGACTTACTTTGAACTTGAGGCTTTTTGCGGGCATCTGTGGGAGTGGGAGCACTTCAAAAATCGCCTGATATCCATGGCTAATTACCGGTAATCTTTTCCTAACAGGTAGGCAGGCAGACTAATACAGAACTTGTATGTGTTTACATCCTTCCCGGATACTGATTGGTGTCGCCGCTGCAGCCACAAGGCACTGATTGGAGGGTCACAGACCATAATACAGTAGTAGAAAATGATTCAGACTACAGCGTTTTTATGTTCAACCATATGAAACGTAGTATTAAGTGTTTTAAAATGACACAAGTTTATTTCAGATTATTCCAACGGAAGAATATAAGGCGCAGAAAACTTTGAGCTGCGTAAACGCCGAGGTGGATAAACGCTATTTAAAGGTGCGTAAACGCTATTTCCAAAATTCCAGAGGTGAGTAAACTGCGTTTACGTGCGTTTACCCTCCACTTAAGCCCTTGTTGTCACGTTGAGACACATTGTAAACAAAACCTTGAACTCAAAATGAGCATTTGGGACATCAAGAAAATGCATTTCCTAAAGGAAATACCAGTGCATGAAATGCAAAAGTAAAGAAAGGAATAAGAAAGAAAGAAAGAAAGAAGAGTGAAAGAAGGAAAGAAGAGTCAAAGAAGAAAAGAATAGTGGAAGAAGGGAAGAAGAAAGGAAAGAAGAGTGGAAGAAGGAATGAAGAAAAGAAAGAAGAGTGAAAGATGAAAGGAAAGAAGAGTGAAAGGAAAAAAGAGTGGAAGAAGGAAAGAAGAAAAGAGAGAAGAGTGAAGAAAGGAACCAAGAGTGAACGAAGAAAAGAAAGTGAAAGAAGGAAAGAAGAAAGTTAAGAAGAGATGGAAGAAAGAAAGGAGAGAATAGTGAACAAGAGTGGCTCTGGAAAAAGACAGTAAAGAGGGAGTGAAGAAGGAAAATATTGAAAGGAGAGAAAAATGGAGTGAAGCAGAGAGATGAAGTGTGTGAGAAAGTAGACTGAGAGAGAGACAGATGGAGAGAAAAAAAGTAGAGTATGGAAGGTGTCTCTTAAGCCCCATTTACATGAAGCCTAGAGGCTGTTTATACGAAGTCTAATTTGTCTCCGTCCGTAAAGTTCAGAATACAGATAGCCCTATCATTTAGACGAACACTCTCTATCCGCACACGGTATCCGCAACGATCGGTACAGGGGCTGGTGTTCGTCTGCAAGGATTCACGCAACCTGGTGACATCATTGCCCCGCGTGGTCGCTTCGCGATGTCCAACCAATATATATATCACTTGTTCTCCCTCCACATCTCACTTGTGGTGGGTCTCGAATTCACTCTCATTAATCCAGCCTACTGATTTTTGTTTAACCTCCTATCTTGATCTAATTCTTTTTATTCAGATGTTACAAAACTTTCATGACCACAAATATAAATTGGCCAGCGATTTAATTAGCTTTTTTCTTCATATATTAATGTAGAATGGTCGGAGCAAAGCCTCATGGGAAATGCTCAAGCTCAGCCTCTCAATATAGCAAAGGCATTTAAACAACTCAAAGACATGTCATGTTGCACTGTTCCAAACTCTTTATTATCAATAGAAAATAAAATTAATTTCTGCATAACCTATAGTCTGCTCTGACCACCGATTGTATTAACCACCTTAGTGTATTACTGTGCAGATTAAATGTAGGCTATGCGGTTAGGCTAAACGTTGCTAATTGTAGCTTGTCTACTGGCTGCTTACCCGTGTCCTGTCTTCTTCTACGTTTTTTCACGTTTTTTCAGTTGTCTGTAGCAGCGCTAAAGCGCCACCAACAGGCGTGGGGTATGTACTACAGTCAGTTCATCCCAAACGGGTGTGTTAGTCTTTACGCAAATCTCTTGTTACCAGGCCCCAACCTTACGCAATTAAAAGATTCGATAGGTGTGAAAAATGAACCAGATTCAGTGAATCTAGACTCCGTGTAAAGGGGGCCTGAATTGTGTTACTTTTCACACGAATCACACGGGACAATGACATCATCAGGTTGCGTGAATCCGTGCACACGAACACCAGCCCCCGTACCGATTCAAATCTACTCACTTCCTACCCCTGATTCGAATCGTTGCAGATACCGACAGTTGGAAAGAGCAAAATACACCTCATTGCTTTTGCAGCAAGCTCTGGGCATTCTGTCTGGCAACTTTTTTAAGGACTTAAGACATGAAAATCACGCAACATCTGTTGCATGTACTCAATAGGCTTGGTATTCAAGAAAACGTGATGCGTCTCCATATGCCGCAATAGGGCTGAAACACACCAAACGCATTTCTAAAAAAGTGGCGGTAGCAAAACCATTGTTTCCTATGGTGCGGCACACCTTCCAAGCATTTTTAGGTGCGCTTAAAAGTTGAAATATTCTCAACTTTTCAGCGCAAAGCGCGGAGGCGCACCGTTCATCAATGGCACACTCGGCCAGGCAGGTTGCTTCATAAGTGCAGGACAAAACAGCCTGGTGCGCCTGCAGCTGTTTTGCCCGTCGCACTTTGCCAAGATGTGTTTGAAGTGTTTTTAGAAACGCGTTTGGTGTGTTTCAGCCCATAGTTTCGACGGCTTCATGGTTTCATTTGACCGTAATGTTGAGCACACAAAACACAGTGGTACCTCCTCTCCTGCTCTGTCTGTCGTCACTGAAAGTTCGTATTCCTCATTGTATTTTCTTTTTCTTTTCCGACTTTGTTTCCCTGTATCCTCCGAAGGTGTAGCTTTGTTGGAAGCCTGTTCTTGTCCCGTTGCAGTCTGTCCCTCTGTCACTCTCCTCACTAAAAACCGATCCTTTGGTGCTTCTGACCAGCTAACTCGATGTTAGAACGAAATGTTAGCTCAGGACAGTAGATAACTTCAGTCGTTCAGCAAATGTATAACTTTTTCGACTAAACTTACATGTAGGCTATGCTTTACTGCAGATGCGTTTCAACTTTGCGCGCCAGTCTGTACGTTACGAATAAAATGTGTATGGCGTGTCGTTAGAGACGCAATGCGTTAGCATTTGCAAAGCACAGACTACCATAGGCTGGATAGGTGCAATGTACCTACATTCTGTCAGCGTGAATCTCCTTTAGACACATTTTTCTTATTTTAGATATTTTTCACGATATTCAAGAGTAATCTGGAAATGTGTTGAAATATCAAAGCGAGTTTATAAAAAAATTAAAAAATAAATGGTGAACTGATCAACATAGGTTCATGTCGTGGACCCCCTGCGCATTGCGCATCGTGTCACGGACCACCAAAGGACCCCAGGTTGAAAACCCCTGCTCTAAATGACGGTTAATGAGCAAATCAGCCATCTTACGATCATTTTTTTCTGTTGTTTTATTTACGATTAATTGTTGGAATTAATGTCTGAATTATGTATTCGAAATGTCACCCTGAGCAAAGAAAAAAATTATATAAAAAATAAATAACCTTAAACTGTCCTAATGGCAAAGTTCCATTTGCATTCAAGCATAGCTGGTTATCTGGCTGATGTTATAGTCTCCTCAATTTTCAAGTTCATATTAACACATACAGTGCCCTCCGCAATTATTGGCACCCTTAGTAAATGTGACCAAAACGGGCTATGAAAAAATATTTGTTTGTTGTTTATCCTCTTGGTCTTTCACTCAAAATATTCACAAAAATCTTTCCTTTCCAATGAGGTTGGTGAACACATGGCACGGATCTGAGACCATTCCTACATACAGTATCTCTCCAGATCCTTCAGATTCTGAGGTAAACATTACTTTTGCCTCAATGAGGGTGGCGTGTGAGAGCATATCAGCACGATAACGTTGTACTTATTCGCAGCGAGGCTAGCTAGCTACTATGTGTTTCAATGGATTTTTGGTCTAAGCATTAGCAGCAAACCTTTGAGAGGTATTGTGAATACGCTAAACGCTTGATTTAGCAGAAAATTTAGTGGACGTACATACCACCTGCGCCTCGGTCTACTGTTCTGTTGTTGTTGTAGTTGTCGCCCAAAAAAATCACTACAAGTACGTCCTCTGCTAATAACTCAAACTAGTCCAGCTCCACCATCAACCGTTGTCTGTTAGTTGCCTTCGTTCGCTGTATGTGAGGAATGCCGGGAGGAGGTATTTATACAAAAAACGACTACCACACACAAAAAAACGATTTCTCTAAGATCCTCTTCTTGAAAATTGGGCATTAAAGGTGTCCAGGCAGAGGATCATAAGTGAGTGTGCTCCTGTATGTGTTTCATCATATTCATGGTTGAAAAGGCAGTCTCACAACTGTATGTTGAGGTATCAGAATCAGAATCATGTTTATTGGCATGTATGTGTATGCATGCTCTTGTTGTGTGGCTGATATAACTATAACACTGCATGTTGATTGGTATGATGATTGCAGTGGGTTTATTTTTCTGGCCCTTTCCTCAGAGTTTGGGGGGTAATTTTGTTCGCAGTGTGCATGCTTTGTTTCATAGTGACACATTCACGTTACCACTTTTGACAAGGGCAACCACCTCGTGGCCGACAATGAGTGAGTGCGTTGTCATAGTGATGAAGTGATATAAAGCGAAAAATCACGCACCATAGACTACATATTAGGTTACCCAGAAATCATTGCAAATCTGAATGTGACAAAAATACCAAAGAAAATAAGAACATATTCATTTTATTGAATCGTTTTATAATAGTTTCTATATTGTATGTAAGATAAGCATATCGTTTTGTTATAGATCGCTACTATGTTTTCCACAAAAAAATCACTACCACGATGGAGATACATTTGCCTTCTCAAGTGAATATATAGCATTAGACGTGCCAAGTATGACTAAGCGTGACGACACCTGCTAGACAGCTCCATAGGTAGCCAGGTCAGTGACAGATGGGAGGAGGGAGGGAAAACAATCAATGACTTCTAACAAAGAGGTAATAGGGTAGCTCCGGGCTCGACAAACAGTCATTACCCCACCCAGTGGTCTGTCGTTGAATAGGTTTCAACACGCATAGCCGTCGTAGTAGTATGTAGGGCCGATTAGTACGTTCAAATTCTTCTGAATTCGCCGCCCGCCCATTTTTTTTCGAGGACGGAGAAGGATGCAGAAGTATATTGAGGCCTTAAGGGTATTTGGCCTGTGTCACCTCATATTTATACCTCTGTGAAGCAGGAAGCCATGGTTGACCACTTAAGAGTTCCTAATCAAACAGGTGAACTCAAAAAAATGAAAACATGACTGGTAATATACTTCAGTCAGATTTTAATTATAGGATTTTCTAGGGGTGCCAATAATTGTGGCACCCATGTTTTGGAGAAAAATATTTTATGTAATGTCAAAAAAATAAATTCTTTTAAGGATTTTACTTCAATGAAAAGGTAAGATTTTTGTGAATATTTTGAGGGAAAGAACAAGAGGATAAACAACAAAGATGTATTTTTTCATAGCCTGTTTTGGTCACATTCACTAAGGGTGCCAATAATTGTGGAGGGCACTGTATGAGTCCAGCTCATGAGCAACAGCCAACTGTTAATGGTCCCCTAAGCTAGATATAGCCATCATAGGATAGTTAAAAAACTCAAAAGAGTGAAACCCTTCTTGGTGCCTGTACAGCTTCATATTAACATGACTTAGTATTACAGACGCTAGCAACTACCAATTACTAACATGTTTTCCTGAGCTCAAGATAGGGTCTCATGCCAGTTTACCACCTAGCTATGTTTTACACTTCTCACAATGTAATATCTTTGTTGATTTTTTGTTATCCATTCCATGTTGTTTTTACCTGACACATTAATGGGATTCACCTGTGAATGAGGGAGAGAGAGAGAGAGAAAGACACCCACCTGGCAGGCTTACTGAATAACTTCGAGGCGAAAAAATGCATTCTTATTGATAGGACACACCTTTATTAACAGCAGGGCTGCAAAATGTATTAGCAAAATTAATCGCAGTTGAGAGTCAGGAAAATACGGAAGGCCTATAGTGTACTGTTGCTAACACAGAAGTTCAGTGCTTCTGTTTGATACTCCTACTATGCAGGCTGCTTCTTTACACTGGAAAAACTGCTCACAGATTTCTGCACTCTCTCTCGAATTGTTGTTGGTGAAATTACCCGGAAAATAATTCACCAACCAATAAAATGGCAGGTTTGACCTTGACCAATGAAATCATCACGTTTCAACTGCTGCACCCCACATGTCATCTTTGTAGCGAATTCATGATGGGTGAGTATGCATTTATTAATCTAATGTTTCAATGTTGGGTTGTAGGCTACCAAATAGAAAATTCACCACTGCTTATAGTTTGTACTTTGTTTAACATTATGCTGTCGTACATACCTTCATGCCTGTCAGAATGGTCAACTGTTAGGTTAGTTTGTCTGTTGTGAAATGTGACCTTATGTTCATCAACTCAGAATCAGAATAAGAAAAAGCGAAGATGTTTATTTCAGATACTTTTACAGCCGCTTCAAATAATAGGCAATTAATACAGAGTGGGCGTAAGGACCCTGGCCAGTGGCCAGCGCCCAGCTGACCTATATTTCGTTTGTGTCAACAGTAATGTTTAATTACTATTATTATATTTATGAACATAAAAACATTTTGATGGACAGTGCAAGCAACAAGAAGTGACGTAATTCACTGCGTCTTGTTCGCGGTTTTGGACGTTGCATATTTATTTTCCTAATTCAGTCCCATTCACTGCGTCTTGTTCGTGTTTTTTTACGTGTAACCGGACGTTGCACATTTATTTTCCTGTGTTGTTGCTAACTTGACAGCTACTTTCTAATATGAATCAATCAAACACCCTTGCGCGTCGAAAAATTACGCTAGAAGGTAGCTACAGCGTCACTTCTTGACACTATAGGGCCACTGACCAAGCTTCACTTTTTGACGAGTTGGGAATGAGAACGTGTTGGCAAGGCAGAAAAGAAGGACTGATAGTTCTTCTTATCAGTCCTTGCTTACACACACACACACACACAGAAGGTACACTTTTAAGCACATAAACAGAGCTAGAAACGTCAGCATTTAAGAACAGAGACAGGAACGTCAAACACATACCTACTTGATTAAAGTCAGAGGTTGTGTCTATTACCGCGCACTTGCACACTTCAAACACTGACTTTCAGTGCTAAGGGCGTTCACACTGACAGAACCAGCAGAATTCAGGGTACTGAAAGTACCTGATGGTGCACGGCAAACGTTTAAAAAAAATGCAGTGTGAAACGATGGACACTACTCGCCTAAACGGGCGCCATTTTTGGCTACGTAGTGAAAAGTTGGATGACTGACGCCTCGCAAATAACTTCAACCATTATTGCTGGTTACAATAACTTTGTTATCTGATAGTACAGTGTCTATTTCTTGAGAAGTGAGAAAATGCCAAAAGATGTACATTTGCATTCAAAACACGGCTGTCAGAAGAGTTTGGTCTGACATCTTTGTTAAAAATGTCCAGCTGGCCAGAGGAAGGTGGCGCACAGATTTATGGGTAAAAGGCTTGAGCATTTGCGTCCGTCAGTGTTCCATTTGAGACAACACTAGTCTGCAACAGAACGCACTACAGATGTAAGTGCTTAATGTGCACTGCGCACTGTACTGCAGTGTACTTCGTACAATGCACGGTAATAGACATGGCCTGAGTTTCACATTTCCTTATCATTCCCCACTTTTTATCCATTTCAATGGATAATTCAAAATCTTTACTCTGAGCTTTTTCACATGGATTCTTCAGAACAGATATAAATACTGAGCATCACTCCATACATCAAGTCAGTCATTTAAAATATCATCGTTATTCTCATCACACTTTTGTATGCTTTGCATTTGTAGGCTAACTTAGTGGGCGTCAACTGTGTTGACTTTCATAGTGGGCACCATTTTTTCGAATGCAGGGTATCACATAACATGGACAGTAACAGGACAAGGAACATCATTTGTACACAAGACATTAAGAACACATTTCAGACAGGGCACTAAACCAGTCCAGAGCATTAGCTCCTTCTTGTATTTTGATCACATTTGTTTATCCACAATCACTTCCAAAATGGTTTTACACTGTGTCCATTCCCCTAGGTGTTTATCATTAACTCGCCTAAGATTCAGATAATATTTAAACGAGGCATCTTTGCTGTGTCCCTAAAGTGGACATTCTGTTATATCCGCTGTTGTAAATCATTACACTGGGCAGGAAGATGTGAACATTCTCTCATTTCAACCTTGCCATTACGGCAACGTTTGTGTGGTGATGTACAGTCCGGACATGAGAATAGTCACACGACACAGTGGGTCTGCTAGATGGCAGGTCACGCATGTGCGCTTGGCATCCAAGTGCAATTTCTCGTACTTCTTCCAGGCTCGCCATGTCATGTCCGGACTGTACTGTTTTTCTAAATTGTCCGTTGCAGTGCTCCAGGTCAAAAGGGGTCACCAGGAGTTTTGATCGTAACTCTTGGCCCTGCACCGACCAGACAGTTTGTGGAATGTGTGTTCTTTAGTAGGTGCTCAGTGTGGCATTCTGAAAATTGCCTGTTTTCTAACCGGCCTTCTGTGCCACTGTTCATGTTGATAGTATTCAACATGACAAAAAGTAATAGGCAAACACAGAGTAGGGTGCCGACAGGGAATGTGGAATGGAGGCAAAGTTAACACCTTTAGTAAGATAATAGGATTGACTGAGTTGTGTCTGTTTAAGATGTTAGGAGGTTTTGTATGAATCATTTCTTTGTATCAGTTGATTGATTTTGTAATGAGTGGGTACTTTTTCAGGGGAGGGGCTTAGCCTTTGTAGAATCTTGGCTGAGACTTACCTAGAGAGAACTCTACTCTGCACAACCTTTGGTCATCTTGGCCACACCACCATACCATCAGAGTTTATAGCACAAAAGCCATAAGAAAACAAATCTAGACTATGATATTACATCAAGTCAACTGACGTATGTAAATCGTTTATGGTCACATGGCAAAACGTAGTTTGTGCAAACAGAACTGCCCCACATGCGCTACTGCTTACTGGCAAAAGCAGCAGTTTGCATAAGCTAACGCTAGCGTTGAAATAAGCTGTAACTTGCTTGTTATGTCCTAGGGCTAACAAAATCGAACTCAGAGAAGGCCTTGATTGATGACAGTTCCGATATTAAATGCATCGTCAGACAAAACCTACACCCTTGAGGTTGCTAAACATGTCCACTTATAAGTATACTTCCTGTTGAACCTTTTTTGTTCTGAAATTGTAACTACCTTTTTGTGTCTATGTTTTCTGTTTTAGATGCTGGAACCTTTGACTCAGCAAATTGGGAGGCGGACAGTCTCAGATCACCAGGTGGTGTGTGAATTCTAGAGTGAAGCACACAAGTGAATTTGTGAATTAATAATAATAAATAAACTTGCATGTCAAACAGATGTAAAATTGTCCATTGTCATTTATGTAGGCTGTTATATGAGGTAAAATAGTCTAATGTATGTTTTTAATAACATTCAGTTTTGCAAACAAACAGTTTTGAGCAGGAGCCAAGTCATTCAGAGAGAGGAAAGGTTTTGAGGGAAAACATAAATAATGTTTTTACAATAAATAAATGATCAAATTAAAAGACTATTCTCTTGATTATAGATAGGGGGAAAACCCCATCTAGATCTCAATACCAGCTCTGAACATGTTTAATCATGCAAACATGTCGGTTCTAAAGAGCAGCTGTTAACATGTTTAATCATGCAAACATGTCGGTTCCAAAGAGCAGCTGTTAACATGTTTAATCATGCAAACATGTCGGTTCCAAAGAGCAGCTGTTAACATGTTTAATCATGCAAACATGTCGGTTCTAAAGAGTTTTTTACAGGAATGTGACTGGATTGTGACCTAATGGGCCTTAAACAACAAACGTCATATGTCTAGGCTACTTCATATTCTACTAACAGTGCTCTGTCGATTTGGGCTCTGTCTCAGGAAAAAAGCTGAAGAACAGTAGAACATATGGCTAAACAGAGTAGCCTTAAGCATGTGTGTGCCAAATGAATCTGTACAAATGTGGGTCCTTTTCAGATACAGTATATTGAATATTTTCTGGGGTATTTATTTTCAAGGTATTAAATTCAAACCCATGATTTGAAAATCCCAGCCAGTATTATATGGAAAAAGTCATGTTGTCAGCACACCAACAACATGACTGTCTGGCCCATAGACATATATATATGTCTATGGTCTGGCCCATAGCTATGGTGTGAAAATATGTAGCAGTTCAGTAGAATGTTGATTATGTTGTCATGTCATGCCTGTTGTCGTGGTCTATTTCTGTTTAAATCATAACATACATTTCCAAGCATTGAAATAGCTAAAAACAGTGCTCACATTGTTTTTAGTAAATGTAGGCATACATTATATTTAAGTTGCCCTTTATATTTGCCCTCATACTCAAGATTCTCATTCATACTTTATTTATTTATTCATCCATTCATACTGTAATATATATTAGACTCTTAACATACATACTTTCTTTCTTTCAGGGCAATTGTCGATCGAAAAGGGAAAAACCTGAACAAAGCAGTCCACTGAGTTGAAAGTATGTCTATAATGGAACTCAGACATCAAATAGTTAGTGTGCAAATCCTGCTAAAACTCCATAGCCTACATAAATCTGGGCTTTGACAGATCAGTCTGGAAAACTTGAAAGATCACAGGATGGTTGGGATGTTCCGACGGGTCCATAAATGGCATTTTGTGCAGCTGCTCTTCACTTGTCTGGTTTTGTCAGGGATCATGGTTTGTTGGGACCAACTAAGTGTGATCCCTTACCACTACCTCTGCATTGGCCCCAGTTTCAAAATCAACAGCTGGACTATCAGCAAGGAGGAAGCTCGTACATTTAGTGACCACCACTATTTGATAAACCACAAAGACAAATGTGAGTCTGATAACGTGTTGCTCCTTCTTTTTGTCAAGAGTTCCCCTCAGAACTTTGCCCGTCGTCAAGGGATACGGTTGACCTGGGGTAATGAGGGCTATACTGAGAGTGAGCTGGCTGTGTCTGTGAAGGTGCTGTTTGTGTTGGGGGTCCATTCACAGCCCGAGACCAGGATGCTGATCCAGAGTCAGTTATATCAAGAGGACCAAAAGTACCACGACTTGATCCAGCAGAGCTTCATTGATTCCTTCCACAACCTCACCGCCAAACTACTTCTTCAGTTCAACTGGGCCCACACCCACTGTAGTCATGCTCACTTCCTAATGTCCACTGATGACGACATGTTTATTCATATGCCTAACCTGGTCCATTACCTTCAGCAGGTGAACCAGACGGGTGCACGGGACTTCTGGGTGGGCAGAGTGTTCCGTAATTCTGGACCAGTACGCTATAAGAGCAACAAGTATTATGTGTCACCTCAGCTATATCCATGGGTCAATTATCCAGCCTACACAGGAGGAGCAGCATATGTGGTCTCCAGAGATGTGGCATCGCGAATACACCAGGCTTCACTTACACTTAATGCTTCAATCCACATTGATGATGTTTTTATGGGGATCTGTGCCCTTGTTATAGGGGTGACCCCCGAGGCACACGATTTTTTCTCAGGTGAGAGAAAGTCTCCTTACCATCCTTGCATCTACAAACAAATGATAACGTCTCATGGACATGAGACAGACCTTCAGGAACTCTGGAAGAAGGCAACTAGCCCTGAAGTTCAGAATGTGGACTCAGGCTTTACAGGCAAGCTGTACTGCTCCCTAACAAAATTGAGGCTCCTTTGTAGTCCATTCAACTTAAACACTTATCCTTGCAAGCCATCAACCATTTTCTAAGGTTGGGATTTTGATGGACATTGTCATATGCCATCATCAACCAAGAAAATAAATAGAAAACTGCATGCATTTCTCACAACTAGTGAACATTCGGTTTTATAATTTGCACTGATTGATCTTATCACACATTTTCTTATTTGCTCTTATTTGCTGTTTTTATTGACTAGCTCTGTAAATGCTTTGAAGTCCTGAGGAATATTTCTTTGCTTGACACAGAACACATGATGTTTTGAATTAGCGTATGTTAAAATTCTGGAATGTGTAGTATTATAATATTGGAATTACAAGGTGATGCCTTTGTGCGATATTGAAAGTCATAGCAATACTGTGAAAATCCTGTCTGAGCGGTCTTCATTAGGTTCTGGCTGAGAGCTGAAGCTGCAATGAAGGCAGAATCAGGAAAAGGGAAAAATAAAGTCAACTGTAAGGATAGGCGCGCTCTACTTCCAAAATTAAAGCGATTTTGGGTGCGAGTAAAAAAGACGGTTAACTTAAAGTAGAAAAAAACGGACTCTCAAGCTTGTCTCATTTACTTATATATTTTGACCATTTAAATCACAGACGAGTTTCGGCCTAAGCACACTGAAGATGGCTTAGGCCGAAACGCGTCTGTGATTTAAATGGTCAAAATATATAAGTAAATGAGACAAGCTTGAGAGTGCGTTTTTTTTCTACTTTAAAAATAAAGTATTCTCATCTGAAGCACTGAAGCAAAGGGACAGTCTGAACATTGATAACTTAGAAAATGGCAGCTGAGGGCAAGTTGCTGGCCAGTCGTGTTAGTAGTTTTTGAGACTGCTGGTGCGTTAATGTGAAAGAACTTTTACTTGTGAATAAAGATGATTTTAGGTAATATGATGTATGTGCTTTACACATGATGCATACCAATAATTTGTAACAATTAAAACGTATGCATTTGAAACTAACTGGTCATTTTGTATATATTTCCTGTGAATGAGAAACCAACACATCAAAATCCTTTTTAGAAGCCAATGGTCACTGAAGTGATAACATGTCAGCAGTTTTCATGTTTCTGTTGGTTAAAACAAACATTTCAACACTGGAATAAGAAAAAAAAATTGCAGGTGGAATGTTCAACTCTGAATTCCACCTAAAATTTCCAAGATTACCAAATGAAACAATTCAATTCAATTTTATTAATATAGTGCCAAAACAATAAAATTGTCTCTAGGCGCTTTAAAGGACCTAGGGCCTGAACCCCCTTACAGCAAGCACAATGGCGACAGGAGGAAGGAAAAGCTCTGTTAACAGGAAGAAACCTTGAGCAGAACCTCGGCACATAAGGGTGGGCCCATGGAGCATGCTAAGAATGTATTGTATAAATGTATACAATACATACAAACATGACATGGTATATACATGATACATACAATATTGATAGTGGATTAGGTGGAGAGAGCTAGCCTGACGATGTCATACTCATAATTCTAGTCAGAATATGAGTCTGAAACTGAACCATTGGGCTGTGATTATGGGGCGTGTTTCAACGAACCAGGAAAGAAAATTCCTCTTCGCTGAATTGGATACCTAGAACCAATCAGAGCAACGTAGTATTACCATCTGATAGATTAAACTTTTACCTGATCCCGTAGGAAGGACGGCAAAAACATCTTTTCAATCGACAAATGCCTTGATCGCGTTTCTCTGTTCCTCTTTCAAAATGAATGCGCTGTCAATATCTGTTGAGATATGCCTGCTCACGTTACTTAATTAGCACTCAAGGCTAGAAGCTACCATTTGTTTCAATGTTTTTTTTGTCTACGCGTTAGCATAACCTATCAATAATGGTCTAGAATGCTTCAGTTAAGACCTACAATCCTCGGCAACATTCGCGTTGCACATACACAACTAACCGAGTCATAAAAAAAGTCGTGTAGATAGCTTAAATCATATAAAATATGTCCCACTAAGCTCCCGAGACGGCGCCATCTTTGTTCGATGTATATTCTATCTATCTAATCAACTCAAGCGTTGGTTGGTCATCTGTCCATCAATGTAAAGCCCGCCCTTACAATTTGATTGTTCAGATCACTTTTCTGAGACGTTTAATCTCCCAACTAGCTCAATTCCAGACTGAATCTCCCAGACCAAAAATTTGTGGGCGGAGTTCAGGCTGGTATCCAGGCTAGGAGAGAGCACTCAAGTAGTTTAGAACAGCTTAGTGGGAATACAGACTGCTCGTAGGTTACTATTACATGGTGGCAATTATTTAAATGTAAACAGATGAAGAGATAAGAGATACATTTAGGAAAACTTATATTTGGAAGAGTACTTTCAAATCAATTCTACCTTTGACAGGGAGTCAGAGTAGAGGCAAGAACAGGTGAAATATGTTCATATTTGTGTCCATGAAGACTATCACGAGAACACTAAAATAAGTGGGGCCTCATGTCTGTACACCTCGCAGCTCTTCAATTTGGCCAGTCAAGCACATGAAAAGTTGACTTGAATAAACAAATGAAATTTTGGATTAACTGCTGTGTTGCTCTTGGAAACAGCTTTATGAGGCGATGAGACTTCAAAATGCAAATGTTTTTGCCTTTTGGATCAGTAGCATGTCAGGCATAACCAAGAAAAAATATCCCCAGGGTCAAGCATAGTGGTTGGTCTGTTCTGGGGGTGTTTTGCCATTGTGGGAAGTTGCAGTCTTCACATAGTCATTGTGAATTGGCATCGTGGATTTTTTTAAATGCCAGGCCATTTTTTAGCAAAATGTGATGCTTTTTGTGTAAATGAAACTGAGATAGAAAATCAAAAGCTAGTAAGCTGGATGCCTGTACAGGTTGTTCCCTGTGGGTCTTCCCCTATTGCGTTGGCATTGACTAAGTTTTTATGGGAATCTGTGCCCATGTTAAAGGGGTGGCCCAAAGGCACATGATTTTTTCTCAGGTGAAAGTCTCCCTGTGGGCCTTCCCCTATGGAGTTCACACCATGGATAGCAAACATGGTCAAAAAGGCAGCACCATCCAGTGGCTCCCTCTACTACAACTACAAAGGGAACATTCTCCATCATCCTGCTAGCTGTAGTTGCCCGTTACCTGGGGGTTTAGTCATTTTGCATGTAGAACGTGTAGGTTACGTTTTTGTTTGTCAGAATCTCTCAATTTAGTGTTAATAAGCAAGTCCATATTCAAGACACAATTTATATACATTATTTAAATTGTACTCAAAACTCCAGAATCTCCAGAGGGTTAAGGGGATTGGTATAATTTGGTTTCCAACTGTAGATGTGGCACTCCTTGCATGTAAGCACTTGGCTATATGATATTTACTGGCATTCAAACCATAAACCTATTGACAGGATACATACACCTTCCCTTCCGGGCTCCATCATCAACATTGGAGCATGAACACTAGTTGTTGATTTGCTGGAATAGTGCATGGCTTCGTCGGGGCCACCATTTACAGAGTCCGGACTAGAATGTTCAAGAAGACCCATTTTTAAAAAAATCTTGCACAGTGCACAGACTGTACAGCTAGAGGAACATGAGAACTTGGCTAAATTTGAAGAAAAGTTTAACAGATTAAAATAAAGGGCCATACTTTTAAGTTACTTTTTTGGCTTGAAGTGAAGTGAAAGACACACACTCTGAATTCCACCTCTGCATTTGACCCATCCAGGGTAGTGACACACACACAGCACCGGTGAACACACACAGTGAAGTGAAGTTCCACTAACCCGGAGCAATGAGCTGCCTTTGGCGGCGCCCAGGGAGCAGTGATCGGGGTTAGGTGCCTTGCCTAAGGGCACTTCAGGATTCTAAAAGCTTTAAGAAAATAGTTTTTAAAAAATTGCCACAAGATTTCCATAACCACAGTTGTCTTCTTTATACGCACAAAGTACAGAAGGTACCCCTACCGTAAACATATCACACAGATATTATTAGTTCTCTACCAAGTGGGGCCAAGTTTGCTACTATTTATAGGTTCAGAACACTCAATCTGCCAGTTGTGCCTGCACTCCAGTATATTTTTAAGACCACCCCAAAGCTTCTAGCTTACACCAAGACATGTCAAACTTGTGAAACCATTTGAGAATAGCATGAAATCCACCATCTTAACACAATGACCTTACAAACTCGCTGTGCCCTTCCAAATGTCTAACCACTTATACCATCAGTGACTGGTGTGCAAGCACAATGTTGATAGAATTTCATGTACAATCCATTTACACTTTATCAAGTCATCTCTGCAGTCATACTTTATTCAACATGCTGTAGTCTCTCTAGGTATGGACCTGCAACATGGACATTTAACAATAGCTGATCCCTTAATATTGATCTGTGCAAATAGGTAGTCCATGTGGTCATGAGTAAAAAAAAATCACCATTAAGTTCAATGGGCAGTTTCTGCCAATTCCACTTATGTTACTCACAGATCAGAGTCCAGTAAGTCTGCTTCATTTCCTTTCTTTTACTTCCACCATGTCCTGGCAGGACAGTCCAGCAACCTCCGTAGTGGGCGGCTCAACACGCTACGTTCACAGACTGAGTGACATAGGTCCTTTGTCCCAGCTGCCATTAAACGTCAACACTACACACCCTACTTCCTACACTGTACATAGCTGAATTGTATTTTTTGTTTGTAAGTATTGAAAATATGAGAGCATCAAGATACCAGAATTTCTCCACGGGATTAATAGAGTATTTCTCTATGGATCTTACTGTAGGGACACGTAAAATATTCGACACCCATCCTGTAAATTTGGTTTGTGCTCACACACGTCCATGAACACGTTGTTTATAAATGCTCATTTCTTTTGTAGAAAACGTAATGCAAAAGTCATGAGACCAGGGCCAACATAATCCTCTTTATTTTAAAATTGGTCAAACACTTTAAAAGAACACAGGCATGTACTCAAATGTAGCACTTATGGTCCATCTCAAGAGGACAACACAAAAATAAATACATAACCAGATATACAATTAAATAAATTCCACAAATCTAACTAAAAAGTGCTTGTATATTACAGATAAAGTAAGGAGTGAGTCATATTGAACTGCACATATGTTAGCATAACATAATTAGCAGACTTAATGCAACACTTATATCTTTTAGTCCACAAGTAAATTACCAAATGGTGAAGAACATCTAATACATACATATTTAATGAACTAGGAAAAAGATACCTGATAAAGAATACATTTAAAGACCTCATTTTTTGAATACCTAACCAGCAGTCAAACTGTTATGGTTTGACTCCAACCGTCCTCACAATAAAGTCACGTCACTTTTAATTTTGAGAAGTCTTGTCCACAGCCAGCATTAAGAATAGGGGTAGTCCTTCAATAAAAGAAGCGCAATGCAACTGATTATTCAATAGCTACACCTGCATTTAAGGACCTTACAGGTTAAATCAGATCAGCAACATTCATTGGCATCTCCTCAACTGTGGTATTGTAGAAAGTCTCTATGTCCCGAAGAATTCTCTTGTCCTCTTCAGTCACAAAGTTGATTGCAACCCCTTTCCTGCCAAAACGACCGCCACGGCCAATCCTGAAGGATGTACAAAAAGAAAACTATCCAATTTGAATCTATTTAAAGGCCATTTGCCTTCTTGCCTATACTCAAAAATCTTGTCCACTCACCTGTGAATGTAATTCTCTCGATTGGTTGGAAGATCATAGTTAATTACAAGTGAAACTTGCTGCACATCAATGCCACGAGCCTAAATAGAAAATATAGTCAGACAAAGCGTATCCCACAAAACTCATTTGATAAGCCTTATAATTAGGTTTACTATTGGTTTTACATTTCTATCACATTACAGCCTGCAAATAATAGATCATTCATGTTGCATCTCAAGAGTGTGATCAGTTACTTAAAAGTTATCATCAAGTCAGTCAGTCCCGAAAGATGGTTACCATCATTTCACACTCAAGTAGAAGAACAAACATTCTAAGTAGAACCTTGCCTACACAGTGTAAGCATTGAAAATCTATTATATGGCTCGCAAAATGCATCCCTCTTAACTCACCAGCAAATCTGTAGTGATGAGCACTCTGCTAGAACCAGACCTGAACTCCCTCATGATGACATCCCTTTCTTTCTGGTCCATGTCCCCATGCTACAAACAAAACAATTTACATATTAATGTACTTACAGGTCACTATGCATTTTCAAACACTCTCTCATATAATATTTAAAATTTCAAGTATTGGCAAAGGGTTAACGTTTTAAAAATGTTTTACTTTTCAAAAGTAAGCTCACCAAGGCAGACACAGTGAAGTCTCGCGCATGCATCTTCTCCGTCAGCCAGTCTACTTTCCTTCGTGTGTTCAAGAAAATTACAGCCTGAGTAATGGTTAAGGTCTCGTACAAGTCGCACAGCGTGTCCAGTTTCCATTCCTGTGTGAAAAAAAGAGGCCCAGTATGAACACCAAAGGACACCCTACCGGCAAAAAAAAACTCCTGCCCCATGTTTTTGTGGCACCCAATCTTGAGGATGAGGACACTGGACATTAAGAAAGAGGTCCCTCCCCACCTCATAGCCGACTCTGTGCCTCTTCTCTCCCTTCTTTAGAATACCGATGCTATCATGAACACGGGATGCTGAGCCACATGGCTCTACACCCATGATTTTAGCACGATGCTTTTTGGAAAGAAGGGGATCGCAGCCAACACAGCTCGGTCTTGGTAACGCTGATGTGGACTTTGAAAGTTCCCCACTCCTAGGGAGGATAACCTTCTTTACATATTTCACCCGACTGTGGCATTTCCATTAGAACTTTTAAAACAGGCCGTTGACCGTTTGAGCCAAATACTAAAGAGAGGTGGAACAGATCACATATCCAACCTGCTCACCTAACTAAAATCATTCTATGGTCTCATACAGGAACTCGCACTAAGGTACAGCAATAATCATTTCCACAAAAGTGGTTATACTTTTTTTGAACAGGAGCTTAAAAAGAGTAGCATTTGTTTACTCAGGCAAGACATACCATTTCTATTTGCCATTTCATTTTCCCCCTGCTTAAGCCAAAAAACTTGCGAACACCAGACAAGTACCACTCTCAAAACGGTTGAACTTTTGGGTTCTCACCTCTCTCTCTACATTGATGTAGAACTGTTTGATACCCTCAAGGGTAAGTTCTTCCTTCTTCACCAAAATCCGAATCGGTTCCCGCATAAACTTTGTGGTCACCTCTAACACATCAGCAGGCATGGTAGCAGAGAGGAGCACCACCTAGGGACAGTCCCACAGCCAACATGACCCTTGTTACAAAAAATAATATCGTAATAAAACCTTCAGTTTCCATTTTCAACTTTTTGCACAAATTACCTTTTGTCATACCGTAGACATAACATACACCACTGCACTTTTATAATACGCTAATCATATGTGGCACTGGACCTAGAAACAATGGCCACTGGACATTAAGAAAGAGGTCCGGCCACATTTCATTTCAGGTGCAGAGCAAGTTGCTCTCCTTCCACTGAGAAACAGTACTGGCATGACTGCATAAAACAGAAAGACCTGAATTACACAGTTTTAGCACTATTCTTTTGAGTGGAAGGGAACCGTGGTTACGAAACTCAGAAAAAAAGGTTTACCTGAATATTTGTGCTCAATTTTTGGAAGATTTCATAGATCTGGTCCTTAAATCCACGACTCAGCATTTCATCAGCTTCATCCAAGACAAACATCTTGATCCACTTGGGAGCTAGACAAGTAAACCATGCCAATAAATCTCAATTGGTTGGAAGGTCATCGTTAATCACAAGTTAAACCTGCTGCCGAGCCTACATGGAAAATATATACAGGCAAGCTTATCCCACAAACCTCATTATTAAAAAGCCTTATAATTAGGTTTACTATTGGTTTTACATTTCTATCACATTACAGCCTGCAAATAACAGATCATTCATGTTGCATCTCAAGAGTGTGATCAGTTACATAAAAGTTATCATCAAGTCAGTCAGTCCCGAAAGATGGTTACCATCATTTCACACTCAAGTAGAAGAACAAACATTTCCAAATTCTAAGAGGCACATGCGCTGCTCAAACAATCTTCACCAACAGCCAAATACTTACACAGATACCGCCTGTTCAACATGTCGAACACACGACCAGGGGTGCCAACTACAATGTGGGGAGCTTCCGCTTGGAGCTTCTGCATTTCATTGCGAACATTGGTGCCACCAATACAGGCATGACATGAAGCTCCCATGTAGTCACCAAGAGCCAGAATGACTTTCTGAATCTGGAGAGGAAAGGAGAACCATTTCACACAAACAAGCTAAAACACTAAACCATGTCAAAATAGCTCATCCCAAAAAGCTCATTTGATAAGCCTTATAATTAGGGTTACTATTGGTATTAAATTTACAGCCAGCAAATAATAGATTGTTCGTGTTCCATCTCAAGAGTGTGATCAGTTACTTAAAAGTTATCATCAAGTCAGTCAGTCCCGAAAGATGGTTACCATCATTTCACACTCAAGTAGAAGAACACAAAAAAGTGGCACCTTGCCTACACGAAGTGTAGGCACTGAAAAGCTATTATTTTCCATTACTTCCTGCAATTCTCCACACATAAAAAGCTTAACAGAAATGCACCAAAGTCTTGGCACAACCAGTAACTGATGTAAGCAGGAAGTGATTACGGGTAGTACCTTGATCTTTTGAAATTTTTCAAATATGCCGCCTTGGTCTGAAACACTTCAGTGTAAGTGACCTCAGGTACAGCATACCTGCTGAGCCAGCTCTCTGGTGGGTGCCAGAACCAAAGCCTGGGTCTCCTTCTGGTCTATATCCAACTGCTGCAAGATGGAGATGGCAAATGTGGCGGTCTTGCCAGTGCCTGACTGAGCTTGCGCAATAACATCATAACCTAAAAGAGAAAGGAATGAAAGAGTTGCAGTAAGCACATCTTAAATCATGTCATCAAATGCTTGTAAAAGTTAACACTGTATTTGGTTTTAAACAAGACAGCAATACCAGCATGACTACATACCTTTGATACAAGGAATGATGGCTCTTTGCTGAATTGCTGAAGGCTTCTCAAAACCATAAGCATATATTCCCCTTAAGAGCGTCTCTTTCAAGTTCATGTCATCAAAGTTGTCTGTAATCTCATTCCAGTTGCTCTGTGGGAAAATTTTACATAAAATGTTTTAGCACATTATGTTGACTTCAAACCCACGCCCAAATGCTATAACACACAATTCTTACCTCGATGACGCCATCAGGCTCCATCCCCTCCGGCCCTCCATGGTCTTGGTCTCTTGAACTAGAACGATAACAAGCGACAAAATAAACGCCAGGATGTGCAACATTTATTTAAAAACATTACTAACAGTATGATGCCGTCCTATGATGACGCCCGTCGGTCAGGTCGAGACAGAGGCGGCAATTCCGACTGGAACCTTTAACCGCCACGTGGATGGCGGGACGCGTGTGTGATCAGTGCATTGAAAAGACATCTCCATGATAAATGTCAGTCCCGAAAGATGGTATGCCATCATTTCACCACTTGCCCCACGGCCACACATGAGGTGACTTCGATAGCAACTGATGATGCACAATACGGCCCAGACTTAAACGTCGACATAAGACTGACGTTGCTGCTAGCCATTACCGTAGCAAGCTAAGGCAATATAGCACAGAGCTAACATTATGACGACGAAATATGTTTTGCCACTGTAACTTCACTCCGGAAGGAAGAATTAGCGAAAAGAACAGAAAAAATAGGGGGTACCACATGTACCTGATGTTTTACCCGCTTAAGCATACAGCGTGTCTATGCCACGAATGGGTGTCATTTTACCCAGCTAGTTAGCAAGCCATCTAAATTGCATATTAAAAGTCATGTGAGGCTAACGTTAGCCAACCATATTTAAGTCGGATGAATAATGTAGCTCATAAAAAGGTTTGATGTGCAGTTCCAACCAAAGATAAATTACCACTACCTGTTTAGTTATCCGTAACCATACTTGTACCGATCTGATCAAACATATACAACCCTAATAACGGTTTAGGTTATAACTGGGCTAGCTAGCTACATGTTAGCCAATGCAATGTTTTACAATGGCGCAAAGCCATATTGGGTCCGTGTTAAAACATAGCTAAGTAGACAAAACAACTGGCGGTTAAGTAGGACATGAATCACTTGCTTTGCTGAAATAACGTACAATCTGGCATCCATAACAATGTAGAATCAGGTATATTTAACCAAAATTACCTGTTGTAATCAGCAGAAATGCTAGACATGATCTGTTCCCGACTTTGGCATTCAAATGGAAAGGAGCGGAAAAGGCACGCAGGCGCTTTTATGTGACCGGAACTATATTTCTCAAATAGGCAAACCATTCAGTTACTTCTCTAACATCCAATGACATGCACGATAAATATATTTGTATAAAGATTACGTGGGCTTTTATAGAATCTCTGCAGTCTGTACAGTTGTTACTTCTTTGACCAACAATTTATGTGTGTACTACATATTTAGGCGGAAGGATATTGCAGCAATGCTGGGACGCTAAAACAGGAGGTCCTCGTGAAATTGGCGTAGGTACAGGTGGTTCGGTTTTGGGGGCATTCCTCCTTGTAGGCCCTGCCGACCCCTTTCTGGGTCGAACGTATCTATAAATTATGTCTGATAGAACTGTGCCTAGTACAGGTAATTTACTGCCAATGCAACTGCATTTTTAATTAGTTGAATCTGAATCAGTAACTTCACAAGCAGGTGACCATAGTAGGAGAAGACTGTGGAAATGGAATGCGAATGTCTTATTACTCCTGTGTTTGTCCTGTTTGTTTGAAATAAGGTTTCGTTCTAAACAGGAAAAGAGTACATATATAGAATGTACTCTTTTCGTGGTTAGAACGAAACCTTGTCTCTTAATTATTTATCCAAGAACCATTTTGGTATCGCTATAATGTATGATATATGATCAAGAGACCTGCAATGGAGGCATGCATAGACAGCAGTTGTGTTGATAATTAATTATGGCTTTGTAATGAAATATGCTTACATTGTGTTCTCTATTACAAAATCTGGCATATTGTGTGACTCTTTCAAAGATTGTTAATTCAATTATTTAGTTTGTGGACGTGTTTTCCAGATGTACTAAACTTATAGTTGCCAGATAAATTATGGTCTGAACATGCAATGTCTTTGGTGTGTGCACTACCGGTGTATCTAGAAATGATCTTCTATCTTGATACTAACGTGACAGGGCCTTCAAACTACGCATGAACGGAAGCAGGTACACAGCGAGACAGAGCGGAAGAGGGTGTCTGGAAGTCACAAACATGGTAGGGAAAATCTGTTTATACCTGAAAATATATATGCACCCTTCACATGTCATAATCATACATTTTACGACACAGTTCAAGTAAAGTTATTGTCATTTAACACTATGTCATTAACAAGATTAACTGTAAATATATTTTAGTGTGGTTACATTTCATTCAGCTAGCTATCTAGCCCACTGGCTATCGTTAGCTGGCAAGCCAACAAGCTACTTAGCTAGCTAAATGCTAGCGTGTCAAAACGGCGGAGGTGCTCAACAAGCACGTATGGTATCTCGCTAATTGTAAACGGCAGCTCCTAGCCTCTGTAATAATCAGACAAGCATAGACGGTATAACATGGTACCCAAATATCACCATGTAACTTCGTGGAGATTATCATTTTCTAACTTGCTGCATCTAAGACAAATTGATGGGCCTGTTGAGGCTGTGTCGTCTTCATAGAAGAGAGAAGAAACTGTTCAAAACCGGCGCTAAAGTGTGTGATGGTATTGAATCGCATGACTGTCATTGAACAACACACAACAAACCTCTGCTTATGTGATATGATACTTGTGATGCGCATCAAAACAGAAAGCTGATGTTAGTTATATTGCTGTATTTCCACACAAGACGCAACTGCTTTACTTCTCTGCAGAACAAGCTGAAGTCCTCTCAGAAGGATAAAGTTCGTCAGTTCATGATCTTCACCCAGTCTAACGAGAAGACGGCATTAAATTGTTTGCAGCAGAATGACTGGAAATTAGACGTCGCCACAGACAACTTTTTCCAAAATCCAGAAATCTATGTGCAGAATCTAAAGGGAACATTGGACAGGAAAAGGTTAGAGCAGCTCTACACCAGGTACAGAGGTAAGAACACTACAGAATACCCATACTACAAGTCTTGTCTCCCATACTACAAGTCTTGTCTCCATCAGAGTGTCAACAGGAGTTAGCTCACTGATATAATTAGCATTATCCATAAAAGTGTTCTTTGAAAGTGTTATACCCCTCAAATGGGAACAGAATAGTTGAGATGACCTGAACCTGTCAATACGTTGATTTCACTGGAATTTGGGAATTTTTTATTTTATTTATTTATTTATTTTTTTTACAATTTATGTTGTGTGGTTGTAGATCCTCATGATGACAATAAGATTGGCATAGATGGAATTCAACAGTTCTGTGATGATATGGGACTTGACCCTGCCAGTATCAGTGTGCTACTTATTGCCTGGAAGTTTCATGCAGCAACACAGTGTGAGTTCTCAAAGCAGGAGTTCATGGAAGGAATGGCGGAACAAGGGTAAGCCATGTTTCTGGGATGCTACAACATTGATCAATTCGTTAGGAATAATCCATAATTGTATTATTGAATGTCTGGATATCACAGCCCAGTGAAAGCAAATCTGATGGGTATTTCAGATAAGATATTAAGTTGTTCTGGGACTCCGATTCAGAGTAGTGTATACACACAAGACAGTTCTTCTAAATGTGTCTTCTTTTGTATTCATCAGATGTGACAGTATAGATAAACTAAAAGCCCAACTTCCAAAAATGGAACAAGAATTGAAAGACCAGGGGAAGTTCAAGGATTTTTATCAGTTTACGTTTAACTTTGCAAAGAATCCTGGGCAGAAAGGTTTGGGTATGTATTACTTTAGTGTTTGCAGCTTTCATTATTGTCCAGCTATAATGAAAGAATGCAAATATCTAATATATCCAACCCATATATATTTTCAGACTTAGAAATGGCAATTGCGTATTGGAATTTAATCCTGGCTGGAAGATTCAAATTCCTAGATCTCTGGAACAAATTTTTATTGGTGAGTTCTTTGTGGATTTTGATATTGTAAATGTTTCATCTTACTTCTATAATGTGCTTTACCAGTATCACTACTCATATAGAGTACTTCTCGCCCTCTCATTCTTTAACAGGAGCACCATAAAAGATCTATTCCCAAAGACACTTGGAATCTCTTGTTAGACTTCAGCACAATGATTACCGATGACATGTCCAATTACGATGAGGAGGGTCTGTACCAAACCTTTGAACTGGATCGTATTTACTGTTGTGCATTTTGATACATTTAAATTGTATTGTATTTTATGTATGTATTTTGTGGTTCGTGGCACTTAATTTTTTCCTCTCTGGTAGGAGCTTGGCCAGTTCTTATTGATGACTTTGTGGAATTTGCTCGACCATACATTGGGACCAAGAGCACAGCTGTGTGAGGATCTCCAAAGCCTTTTTTACAAGAGCATCTGTGCGTTGCACAAAACCAACTCCGTTATGACGGCCCAGTAGAGCACAGAGGACTTATCTAAGATCTGTATTGCCTTTCCAACCTCAGGAATGAGACGTTTGTACACAACAAAGACTATATATGGAAAAGGAAAACACGTCTCCTCAAGTCATTGCATGGTGGTTAGGGCTTCTCCTTTTTTAAATTAAGTATGATATGATCTAGGCCACTCTTGTGTTGAGTAAGCCTACTGGAGCTGAATGGTCATCTCTGCTCTCAGTTGAGGCTCACTGACAGGCAAGTGCAAAGGCATCTTAATCGAAACACCAGGTGCTCCATTTTGGGAATGTTGAATTTAGTTGAAATATTACATCTCATTGTATTATTACACATGCATTCCTGCTTTTTGGACCATAGAACACTTGTCAGATTGCAGTACAAAACTTTAAAATAAAATGAGAGAAAAAAATGTGATTTTTTTTTTCCCCCTTTCTTTTTTTTTAATCAAGGTGGGGCAGACTACTATATCGGCAAATGCAGTGCATCCTGTTGTTTTGGTTAGGTTTATTGTGAATAATTGTACTATTTCTGTTGTTACTTGGAAAATGCCATAATTGTTATGTAGATTTTGATTTGTAAAGAAAAGAAGTACAATGTAATGTATCTCTTTCAGCAAATTATATCTGCTGAGAACCTCTGACATTGGACAGTGTTGAAATTCTACAATTTGGTGAAAGACATTTCCTTAAAATTCCAGTTGATCTGCATGAGGTGGGCTTACATGGTCTTGTGATCAGGTATGACCAGTGCAAACTGTTGCCTACGCTGGCCAGTCAAAGTTATTGTGCCCATAACTGTGTAAGAAAAAGTAACTGTTTGATGAAATTTGTTACTCATATAAAAACTTAAATACAGAAACCCAGATTGACAGTGTGGTGTTATCAGTTGACTTATTGTTAGCATGAACCATGTAGGCTAGTGTTTTGAACAACTGTTGAATCGTCAATAAGGGCAGGAACACAAAATATAGCCAATTCCTCATACCAGCATTTATTGGTTTAGGCTTCTATTATGGAGAAATCAGATAGTTTGTCATGCTTAAGTAAATACTATAGTTTGTGCTCCTGGAAATGGCCATCCCTTTTTAAAAACATGCAATTATAGTAGGCCAATACGTTTACATTCAGGAGGATTAGCATGTAAACGTATTGGCCTACTATGCGTATAACCACTTTAAATAGTCCTTTCCACCACACTGGGCGTTTAAGGAGATGGTAAAACAAGTCATTTTTTAATGTTAGTCCCCAACCGTCATGATTTGGGTAACATCAGAGGTTTTGGTAACTGGTCTACTGGCGATGCAAATGCAAGCAGATAACTGACAACGGTTGCTAAGGCGATTGCCTGACAACACACGTTAGTCACGACGCAAACATAAGCGAACGTTGCTAGTCAATGTTACCCGAATGCACACGGGGTTTCAATCTGAATTCCTTCTACTATTGTTCTCCTAATAAGTTTTGTTTTTCTATTGGCAAGTATTAGATCCAAAAATCCTAATATATATTTATATTAACAATAATATCAGTAGAAAAATGTCCGACGCGCTTCTATTCGAGGTGGGCTGGGATGAAGGCTTTGCCATTCCTGTTGCAAATGCAGAAAACAAAGCTTTGGAGGACGAGGTGAGTTTGTACGTAACGTTACCATTAATTTAACGTTAAACAACATTAACGTGAAAATAGATACTAATGATGGAAGTTAAAGTTACCTGGTGACGGAAAAGGTGTCTTGTAAACTATGAACCCTGACTAATTAACGGAATTTATGCTAGGGGTTTTGCCTGTAGTCCAGCTGCCAAACTGGTTCGAAACAAACTTTAAGGTCTTTTGCCAACGTATAATGTGGTTCATTGGCCAGGCACCTAAAATCTAACACATTACATGAGTCTTTATGCTCACACAGCTTCAGAGGAAACAAAAGGATAACGCAGTCCTGGAGAACAAACTAGCTGAATATAAAGACAGGATTAACGCCATGACTGAACATCTGAAAAATGTCAAACAAGAGTTGTCACACACTCAGGTAGGTCAATACCTTTGCCACCCCCTTTAAAATAATAATAATAATAATACATCAATTTCAGATACTCACAGGCTTTTCACCAGTTTTATCCTTACACCTGTGACAAAGGCTGTTGTATGTATATACAGGCACTCTGCAAAGCCAGAGAGAAGGAAACTGACACAGAGATGCATTTCAAAGCCCTGGCAGAAAGAGAGATGGGCCGTTTGCACCAGGAGATTGCTCAGCTAGAGAAAGAGCTGGGCTCACTGAGGGAGAAGCAGACTTCTCAAGAGGTTACCCCAAACTTCATCATCTTCAAATCCTCCACCTACACCCTATAATACATGTGTCATTTGGTTCAAAATTGTCATGTTTCCTTGAAATGTGCACCAGTTTTGCCATTTCTCCCTCTGCACACCGTAGAACAACATCTTCAAAACCACCCAAACACTGGACCAGCTGGGCAGCCGACTGAACTGGGACCAGCAGACTCTGGATGCCTGGCTGGAGGAGTCAGCTCGCAGAGATGAGGATACCATGGCCATTCTCAAATATGCCCAGCAGGATGAGAGCAGGATTAAAGTGAGTTTGATGGTAGTGTCTGAGTATCTGGGAATGTGTAGGTCGGTGTGTGTCACTTTTACTACAAAATTGCTTCACTTTTTCTCTTCAACAGGAGTTGACACTAAACATTGAGAAGCTGAACCTTCAGGCCAACCAGAAAAGGAAAACCCTTGACAATGAACTTACTGAAACAATAACAGCGCAAGTTAGGAAATTATTATTTATTTATTTATCTATTCTTTTCTTTTTACATACCACATAACCTAGAATGTATCTGTGGTAGAGATGTGTTGTACACATGACATAAAGAGAAACATACGTATTTCTGAATGAATGTCTTTTAAATACTATGTTAAGTACATTCTATCAAGTTTATACTAATTATAAGTTAAGGAGACTCTTTATGAGTTGTATGTAGTCCCTTTCTACAAACAGAAACTAGATGTTGTGTTTGTGAGAGAACTGATAATCTGTTGTTTGAGACAGATTGGGTTGGAAAAAACTGCAGAGAACTTCCGTCAGGCTCACACTGAGAGGCAGGAGCTGATACGCCAGTGGGAGAGCACCATTGAACAGATGAAGAAAAGGGACCAGGAGATGCAGAAGTGTGCATTGGTAACCAGCAGATGGCACTCAAACACAGCAACAGTAGCAACATGCACTTTCACATAAATAGACTTGGCTTTTAAACGAGCCCTTCAACAATAAGACCACAGACAAAAAAACTGAAAACATTTGAAAGCCTCTTGAAGTGATGCCTTTTCCACTAAATGTGACTGATTTCTGTAATTGCTGTGATCAGCAGTGAGGACATGAGTACTGTTAAGAGGTATGGAATTGAGCATGCATTCCATTTTAACAGATGATCACAAAGGTTAACCAGGAAATCAGAGAGAGGCACTCTGTGATCAAAGAGAAGACAACCTTTATGGAGAGAGAGGTGGAGAACAACAAGGAGTTTGAGAAGAAGATTGTCGTGGCTGAGCGGCAAGCAGCCAAACTCCGGCAGCACTTTCAGGAGCAGGAGGAGAGTCGCACACGGCTGCATGATGAGGTGACTGCACCAATGAGATGCATTCACACAGGCGCACATGCACATGAACGCGCACACACATGCATACAAATTCATAAACCGATTTAAACACAGATCCACAAAAGTCCAGCCAGATACACACTCAAATATACAGACATGCTCCCCATAAGTAGATGGATATAGCCACTTACTGTCTTACATCTACTATCAGTAGGTACACCATGTCACTTTCAAATTAACTGATTGATCAGTTTCGCTTGCCGACAGTTGGAGAGTCTGAAGAGTACTGTGGACAGAGCAACCTCAGATGTAGAGAGGGTTAGAGCTCAAATAGCTGGCATGAAAAAGGACATCCAGGACAAATCCACAAAGTAAGCACACAGTCTCACAGTTCTTCAGTATTACTTACTGCACAGACGTCATCCTATTCTATATTCTTATGATACATTGATGTGATATTTTTCATTATGTAATTGTGAGTCATTTTTCAATTACACTGATACAGTTAAATTAAATTAAACATTTTATGACTATTTAGTACCTAGGGAGTTTGATGATGGGAATGATGGTTTAAAATGATGTAGTACAGCACTTGAATGTGTCTTTGCTCTAGAGTGAAGGATGCCACGCTGCATAATGCAGCCCTGGAGGAGAAGCTGGTGTCTGTGACTGAGGCCGCCCTGAGTGTGGAGGAGCGGGCTGCTCAGATGGAGCAGCTGCTGAAGGAGGAGGAGCAGAACATCAAGGTAAGTGCTGAGGACCGTCAGTGTACTCAACCAACCCAGCAACAGGGGAGACAGACAAGCTTAGAACTGAAGACATAGCTTATGACAAGATTACACGAAGGACTACAGAGAATCAGTAACAGGATACATCTAAAAAAAAAGCTCTCATTCTCTGTATATGTCAAGCATAACAGTTGTGTGTGCTGCTGTGTGTTTGGGTGTGTTTGCTAAAAAATCCAACTAGCCATTAACATAGTCTGTAGCTTCTCAGGTCTTTCTTTCTGTGGGTGTGTGTACAACAAGACGTGTTCCCTTTGCCTGCCCTTACCTGCATAGTTCCACTGGTGCATTTCCAGGTGTTCTGCTCTTCTGCAGGAGATCGACTTGCTGTTGCACCGTCAGCGGGAGGCGGTGTTCCGCAAAACCCAGGAGCTCCAGGCCCTGTCCTTGAAAGAGAAGGACTCAATCAGTGAGGTGGCAGGCAGCAAAGCTGCCATCAGTAACCTAGACAGTAGACTTCGCAAGCTGGACCAGAACACCCTCAAGCAGCAGGAGATCATATACAACCAGGCAAGCCAGGCCCTGCGGCACCACACAGCTTTGAAAATGCAGCAAGACTTTTCAATATGAGATGTTTGTTATCCCAGTTGATAGACGTTTGGCTGTAGCACATAGAAAATGCTTGATTTCTCTGTAAACAAGTTCTGAACATCTGAACACGGCGTTAAGTGGTCAGTCAACTGAGGGGATTCTCAACCATTTCAGACACAGCATCAACTCTTTGTGGCTTTGAGTAGGCAATGCTGACTCTGTGGCGTTGCTGCTTCCTCCACAGGACTTTCAGATCCAGCTGTTGGAGAGGAAGATGTCTCGACTGCAAGGGGAAGTGAACACGGAGGAGAAACAGGCCCTGGAGAAGAGGGTGGAGGAGCTAAGCACCACCCTGGATGAGAGGAGGAAGACCACCACCCTTCTCACCACACAGCTTAAGAAGCTCCAGGTCTGAGAGAGGGAGAAAAGAGGGAGGGGGGATGAGTATTTGCTTGTGTGCATGTCTGGGCCATTCTACCGAATTGGTGCAAAGTCAGGTTGGAAATATTTAGAATTGTTTTATGTATTATTCCCAAAACTTTGTCCGGATGTATATTGTACCATATCTAAAGTACACATATCTAGTAAAAGAACAGTCAATTTTTATATTGTATTTTCAGAATGTGTCGGAATGTTTTTCCTCTTCCAAAAATTGTCACTACCAAAACATCACATTTACTATAGTAAAAAAGTATTATTATTGACCTGTTCAGATTGTGTTTCCTTCCCTTCTCTGAAGAGTATTTTTACAAATATTTCTTGAAGGTTTTCACTCTGAAATCCATAAAAATGAATTTTTTACCAAATTTCCAAGTTCAATTTATACAATTCATCAAAATCTAAGTGCAATATTTATTTGTAAAATGCAAATACTGATCATATTCATTCCAGAGTTGTTGATTGATGAAATTGAACATACAATCCAATCAGTATCATAACATTTTAGTTGATTACTCAATATACTTAATTTTTTACAAAAAATCTTCCAGTGTTTCGGTAGTGCTGCACTGTTTCGGTTGTGACTGCACTGTTGGATGGATGTTCATTTCTCTCCCAAAATCTTCCAAAAGGTGCTCTGGGCCGCCCTTTAGTCCACACAACACATTTATTTAAAAATTATGGGATTGTACTACTTACCATTTAATTTTGTCACTACCGAAATCATCAGGTCACTACCATATGTTTCGGTAGTGACTGTTTAGGTAGTGACAATTCTAGCTAACTTTAAGCATAAATAAAGAATTCTAGCAAGCAAACAGCTAGCAAACAAATCTTTGAAGAGGTGTACACACATGCAAACATAAGATTTTGCATAAAACCCCAAAAGGTTTACTTAATTGAAGAAAACATGGGTTTCGGTAGTGACAATTCTTAAGGTTATACGTCAATTTTCAGACTTTGGAACACATTTATATAAAAACTATGGGATTTAGCTACTTACCATTCAACCATGAGGGACAGGGATGCAGTGTCACTGCATGGTCAAAATTGCAGGGTCGTGGCTAAAACACAGGCTCAGCCAATGGACTAAAACTCAATTTTTTGAGTATAGTTTATTTATTTAAAAATTAAACCCACAATAAATCTAAATATTCCAAGTTCTGTTTTAACCGAATCATAAAGATCTTTGAAATTAGATCATTGAAAAAAATCTAAAAAAATTGAAAAGTGTTATTTACAGGCATTGAAATTTAGATGTCAGGGTTGGGGACAGCTACTTCCCAATAGAAAGTACCCTATAAATTATGATTTTGTATATATTTAGCTTATCACTATCTCATTTAATGCATTGGGTTTATATAGACCATAACATTTTCTTAGTAAATATCTATGCCTAAATACCTAATTGTTTTGAAAATTGTTTTATATTGTTGAGGGACTGCACTTTACACGAATTCGGTAGAATGGCCCGTCTATGTTTGCATTATAGGAGGACAATGCCCATTAGAGTAACCATGTGTTGATTCTCATAATTTGATGAAACATCTCCTTTTGTAAAACCACTCTTAAGTAAACAGGGACTGGTAGATCATGGCATGTCAATTTGTTTGTGTTTGAACAGGACGACATCCGCTGTGTGAGGAAGGATACAGAGAAGACGGGGGCAGAGAAGAGAAACCTGACCACCAAGATCGAGGAGCTCAATCTGTTCAATGACACCTCGGACAAAGAGCTCAAGAAGCTCCGACTCAAGAAGCAGGTACACCTGAACTTTCCTCTCCAAAGGTTTTAGCGGACACTAAGCAGGTCTGCGTGGGTGTCTGAATGTGTGGGGATCATATGGTTTGTCAACTGCTTTGTCATTACTTCAGCTTTGCTTTGTCATTACTTCTGTCCTCGGGGCAATTCTTCTGAACAGAGATACTAATTATACCATAGAAGAGACATTACTCAGGACTGGATTGAACAAAATAAAACAAAATGCTTGAAATGTACATCAGCATATTAGCATCTCTTCTCTATTCTTCTCTTCCTCTGTTCCTGTTCGCTTCATATTTGTCTACTCTGCACCTTTGTTCTCCACCCTCCCAGGACACCATGGTGGATGACAACATCCTAAAGCTGGAGATCAAGCGGCTTAGGGACATGCTGTATGACAAGGCCGACGGCGTTCTATCCCTGGAGAAGCGTCGGCTCCAGCTGCAGACAGCCATGAGCGAGCGTGAGGAGGAGATCAGGGTCCACCGTGAGATGCTCACCAAGCAGCTCAGAATCACTGACCAGGAGCGCCAGACTCTCAGGTACACTAGTGGGGGAAAGCTTTCAATAAAGCTGAAGATTATTTCTGAAGATCATTTTTTTTGTGTGTCAAAAAGGTTGTTGTGGGACAATGGACTATATCAAAATGTATCCTTTGGGTTTGTGCCTTTTGTTCCTTTGTCAGTGCTGACGTGCATGAGAAGATGTCAAAAATCGACAAGATGAGGAAGAGGTATGAAATATTAACAATGTCAGGCCCTGAAGGGGATGAGAAGTCACAGGCCTACTATGTCATTAAGGTGAGGCATCTAAACGAAACTCCAAACTCCTACTAGAGGTTTTTCATTTCCATCTAGTGACCAGGCCTATAGCATGAGATGTAGACTGCCACAACACAAGTGCTGATTTTATGGAAAAGGGGGCATTTATTTGATTTTGGAATGAAAATTCCTGTTATACAAATGCAGTTGTGTTCACATACATGTAGGCAGCTCAAGAAAAAGAGGAGCTTCAGCGTCAGGGTGACAGCCTTGATGCCAAAATACGCAAGACTGAGAAAGAGATCCACGCTCTGGAGAACACCCTCCATGTGGTGAACAGCCGGAATAACACGTTCCGCAAATCCCTCAACAAGGTCACTGAGTCCAGTACGTACACTCTGTGAGGCTCGGCTGTAGGGGCCTGCTCTTTATTTGGTTAATGTTAATGCTGTGTAGAAACATTAAAAGCGTGCCTGTGAAGCAATGAATACTCCCTACAGTGTAGCATATTGGAAGAAAAGTTATAAGAAAAAAATCTGGAACATATTCGGATGTGGAGAATTGATTGTCAATTGGAAGGAGTTCACTAGTATTACTACAACCTGTTTCAGATGAATCATTGTAACACATTTTTGTATTATTATTACAAGGTTTTGACTTGTGTGTGTCTGTGTCCCTGTGTGTATGTATTTGTGTGTGTGTGTGTGTGTGTGTGTGTGTGTGTGTGTGTGTGTGTGTGTGTGTGTGTGTGTGTGTGTGTGTGTGTGTGTGTGTGTGTGTGTGTGTGTGAGAGTGTGTGTGTGTGTGTGTTTGTAGGTGAAGAGTACCAAGAGAAACTAAAGCTGGAAGTACAAAAGCGAACTGCAGAGGACAAGTACAGATTCAAGAGACGCCAAATCAAGGAACTCCAGGAGGACATTCAGGTATTCCACACCTCACTTGTGTTTAAATCACATTCAGGTATTCCACACCTCACTTGTGTTTTAAGCCATATCATCACATTGTGACAGTTTGTATTCCAACTGATTAGTTTCTGCAATGTTGTACATGCCCACTATTTCTGTAAAAACACCTGTAAAGAGATGGGGTTCATTCAGGAACAATAGTCAATTCAGCACTAAAAGCACTAAAAGTGTTATCCATGTACTCAACAGAGCATGAACAGTACCCTCGACACTCTTCTGCAAGAAGAGGCAGAGCAGAATGGGAGGACAGAGGAGACTCAGTCACGCATAATCTCCCTCAACAGAGAGCTGGCATCTCAGAAAGAGAAACTGGATCGGGCCAACAAACAGGTTGGACAGGCCACTAGGGGCATTCACCACATGCATCATGACGCCAGTCAACTAACGTTCAGAATGGGGGATCTGAGTAGATGCATTGTGTAACATCCAAAAGCAGATTAGTAATGTAATCGCAAATGCTTTTGTAGACTCCAGTCCCCAAGTACAGTTTACTCCTCTTTCCTCTTCTTCTTCCTCTTCTGGTCACATCATTTACGTTTTATATTGTATTTATATATAGAGCGCCATCAGCATTTACCATTGTGTCAAGGTTCTTTACAGAGACACATATGCTCAATACCAAAACCCTCTTTTTCCCCCTCAGTGTTCAAAGCTCAAAAAAGAGATCCGCTCGGCCAAACAGACCACAGAGGTGACATTTGAAGAACGGGACATCCAGCTCAGAGAGCTGAAAAACTTGAACAAGACGGTCAACAACATGCTCTTGGAGGCCATGGAAAAGAACCCTGACCTGGAATCAGCTCTGCTGAAGTACTTCACTCAGGTAGTGTGTGGTGGCATGTTTTGGCTCAGTCGTTTCAGAAGAGAATTTGCCTACTATAAGTTTAACTTTTGTATTAACAGTACGAGATATGGCATTTGGGCTTGGTGGAAGTCTGTGTTCTCCAAATGCTTTTGTAGTTAGTTCATTTGTTTGAGGCATACTTTATAAATATAAGCATAGTTCTGGTATTTGGTGTTATTAGTGGTAGTATTATTATAGAAATATTTGATGGTTTTCCTTTAAAATTATACTTAATATAGTTTCATGAATTGATTTCATTATGCTTATTACCTAATTCTATAATTTTTGTGTTTTTTTAATCTAATGTTTAATTGATAAAACCCTTAACTATAACTATAAAACCCAGATATAGGCCTCAGCTTGGGGTATGACACCATCGTGGTTTGGGGTTCATTCTGTCTTTGTGATGGTGACGATGTTTGTTACTACTTGTACTAGATTCAGTGCAGACAGATGTGTTCAGTGCTGACTGTCTAAGGCTGATCTTGAATGGTGTGTCTTATTTGCAGGCCAGTCTGCTCCTACCTTCCCCTGGATCTGCTCCAGGCAGCCGGCAGGGCTCCAAGGCCAGCTCAGCCCGCAGCTCTGTCTCCCTGAGGTAACTATCCCTGGCCCTCCCACTATGAGTTTCAAAGGCTTTCAAAAACATCTGAAGCACTTCTCATGACACGCACCTCACTCGTCTCTCTCTGGTATAACTAGAGCAGCGCACTTTCTGAGAGAATCAAAGGCTTTGGAAACCCTACCAACCACTTTTGTTAGAGCACAAGGTTGTCCCAGATCCATGTGTGAAACAGTATATGATTGAGATGATGTCTGCAAATGACCCTCCCAGTCCCAGCTATTGATTTCATAACCCCTAGCTAGCGTGGCCATGGGGTGTATTGCCTAATGAGCAGGGCAGAAGTTTGAAATGCTGGGCGTGTTCAGGTTTCATGCATCTCAAGTCCAAGCATATGTTGCAATATTACTTCAGTACAAGTCTAAGACTTGGTCTTTTTCATGTGTCAGGTTTTTTTATTAATATCGTACGTACACTATTTACATTCACTGCACTCTAAATAAATGCCTGAAGTGTGCTTCCTGTGTGTAAGTGTGCAAATGTAACAGCTGAATTCCTATGTTTGCATTGGGTTCATTTCCTCCATTTGTCTTACTGCTTATCAGGTCCTCAGGCTCCTCATCCAGCAGCAGCCCTCGGGGCTCGGCCCTGCAGTCTCCCCCAGCCAAGACCCTGGAGCTGGGCCTGGGTCTGTCTGTGACCTCCCCTCCTTTGGCTACAGCCTCCCCACGAAGTTCCCGACCATCCAGCAGCAGTAGCATCAACAGCAGAGGAGGGATTTCACAGCGCAAGAGCCCTTAGACAGGGACTCCTTTAGCTCATGTTACACAAGGTTGTACACTGCCCACAGTAAATGAATGCAGTGTCTACAAGGAGTTTGAGTTTTATATAGAACAAAATAAAATCTTATTGTTTAAGATGAAATGTAATTATTTTAAATAAACATATTAAAAAAGCTATGTGTTGCTTGTTTCTGCCAGGTTGCTCTTTCCTCATATAATTAAAATGTAAAAAACATTACAGCTATTTAAATATAAATACAAAAGGTGTAAGATTTCGCTGACCTTCAGTTTCAATCAAAAAGCCCTACTTCCTCATATAGCACACAGAGAGCCGCTTACAGCTTGTATCAAGGTTCAAGTTACGCTTCAGGGAAAGATGCTTCACATAATACTGTTGATTTGACTCTTTTGTCGCTCTGCTTGTCAAAGCACTACAGGAACAGGTGAGAAGCAAAATTATCTGTCAAAACGTTTCTTACTGAAACGTTGATGTATATGAATTTAACGTGAACGGAAATTGTCTCAGCTTCAACAGGTAGCATCGCTGGTGTAACGGAGGTGTCTCCTACATTGGAAACAGGTAGCCTATTAGTTCGAACTGTGATTAACGATCTGTTATTTAGCGCGTAAGTCAATCTTCATCAGGCCTCCAAACATTTGCAGTACTGAGGGTTGTTGTCGTGTCCCATGAAGATATGAATGTAACCACTGCACAAACTACCTTGGATAAGGTAAGGTTAATCTTTGCAATTGGGCCGCAGTAATTATGGAAGACTCATACTAATTCTTATTCTTCAAATATTTTCATTTTCAGATCGCGTCCCTGCTCCTACTAGGCCCAGATGTAAAACTATCATTGAGGAGTATTCAGCGCGTTTATTTTTCCACTTGAAGACATAGTCTTGAAGCCATATCTATTCAATCACTTCAACAACGCCTTTTCTGTAATTTTCTCTATAGCAGAAGAAAAAAAAAATGAATTTAAAAATGGGGAACTATTCTTTCAAAAATGATGATAAAATCATTTTAAGGATATAAGATAAGAAATGCAGCAACTGTTGTTTAATAGGGGGTACAAAATGTGTTCTTCAATAAATTACACAAACACATTTTTGTAAAAATTGGTTCTAGATATGGCTATAAGTGAATGGTAAGCCTAGGCCTATGGATCAAGGCCTCGTTTCCCGAAAGCTAAACAGGACTTGAAATCGGTCGTAGAGGGATCCTACGTTGCAGAGCGGTTTCCCGACGCCGCACTTAGCTTAAGTTTATCTTTCGTTGAGGAGAATTCTACGTGTGGTCAGGACCAGTAGTAACTTCACACTTAGCGATGCAATCCACCAGGGGCGTCGTTCGGCCTATTATAGAAGAAATCCAAACAATGTTTCTGTGTATAGCACATCATGAGAATGTCATTGTTTCACCTGCCTATTCCCATCAAAATAGAAATAAAGAATATTGAGTATTTGAAAATAAAGAGTATACAAAATAATATGTTATTGAACTAAGGAGATGGCTTTTCTGACTGTGTAATTAGCCTGTAATATTAGGAAATTGACATGTCATTGAGCCGGGCTTGAAATCAATCAAGAGGGTGGCACCTGCTAGCCTATATATATTTATTGAGGTATTGTTCTTATGTCGACACTTGTTGTATTGGAACTTCATTCATGAGCCTATACATGGGTTTCTTGTATACAAACATTGAAGGCTACGCGCGCAAATCCGCGGCAGAAAGCCATCTACCCTAATACAAATGAATACAGAAAGCCCCGTTTAAATGTATTGTTTATTACTTATTTAGCCTACCGTTCCCTATTCTGTTGCCATGAATGCTTGCACACACCCTCAACATATTCCCAAACGTAACCTTGTACATTGTTGAGCCTTTTTCTATATTTGATTTGATTTGATATTTTATTTTATCTGGCAAACGGATGCTTCCTCCTAGGTATACTCAGAGATGGGCAGTATTTCAATTACTTGTATTTGAAATACTAGTTAATTTGCTTTTGAGCCTATTTTGTAATTTGTATTTGATAGGGCCGATAAAAAATCAAATGTAATTTGTATCAAAATACTTTAGAGTGGAGTCATTTTGCAGAAGGAGATTTTTTTTTCTGTCGGATTTTACCACGAGACCAACTGATCTGCCTCTGAATGTCATTGTCGAATCAGTCAATTTGCCAAAAGTGTTGCTTCTTATGGCCCCAGATCTCTCTCATTGACTCTCATTGACCCCCCAGATCTCTCTCATTGACTCTCATGTTAAATCATTTTTTTTCACAAAACAGGGTTGTGGTCGAAAACTTAGAATGCTGTCTTGATCCTTGTCAAATTATCTTCACTAGTACACCGACTTAAAGGTGGTTCTTTCAAAGAGCGAATCGAGTTGTTGCACTGAACGTTAGCCATCTTTACACAATGTGACTTGATGAAAGCCGTGTGATGTCCTTATACGCAATTAGAGCTAAGGTCCGGGACGCGATCTGGCACTCCGCGCCTGGGCGAGACTCTCCACTTTGTAGGTGAGGCGCACCTCACCTAGGACGCGATCTGGCACTCTGCGCCTGGGCGAGAATCTCCACTTTGTAAATGAGGCGCGCCTCACCTAGGACGCGATCTGGCACTCCGCGCCGCATTGCATAGAGGCAGGGGCCCGGGTGCACATGAGACTCTTATTAAAGATCTCAGCCTACTATAAACGTCGTTGAGACTCTTACTAAAGATCTTACTCATTCTCACAGAGACAAAACAAATAGCTACACGGTCATTTATCTGTGTGATGTCACATGTGGGCGCCAATGTTGTCAAAGATAATCTGTACCTTGTGGAAGTTGTATTGTTAAACAATGAGTACTTTGGTAGATTAAAGTGTAAACTTTGAATACAAATGCTAGTACAACTTCTATACGTTATCTGTAAGGTTGTGAGTTTGCAGTGGTAATGTAAGTTGGATTCGTAAAAACGTATTTTAGGAAATAAATGATATTGCTTGACGTGTAGCTATTTGTCTCTGTTTTGTTACCGACTTTCAACTTAATACAAATTTCAACAACGTTCATAGTAGGCTACGTGTATTGTTTTGTCTCTGTGAGAATGAGTAAGATCTTTAGTAAGAGTCTCAACAACATTTATAGTAGGCTAAGGTCTTTAAAAAGAGTCTCATCGGCGCGGAGTGCCAGATCGCGTCCTAGGTGAGGCGCGCCTCATTCACAAAGTGGAGCGTCTCGCCCAGGCGCGGAGTGCCAGACCCGCGTCCTAGGTGAGGCGTGCCTCATTCACAAAGTGGAGAGTCTCGCAGCGGAGTGCCAGATCGTGTCCTAGTCCTTACCTGGCAATTACGTATGACGAAAGCACGGTGGGGATAGCTCTCCCGGAAGCCATAGAGATTGCAATGAGAGCCCTGTGGCGGTGGTTACAAACATGAAAAAAAGGATACGAAACCACTGACATGGGCCCGTCATAATAGTCTGCACCTGGCCCTGTGGTTACTACATTACGCCACTGAATAGCCCAAACCTGAATGTTGTGCTATATACCAATTTGAGAGAAAACTGAAAATTCAGAAAAAGTATTTCCTGTATTTTAAAAATACAAAATACATGTATTGTATTTTGTTACATTTTCTGGCAACAGTATTTTGTATTTTATTTTGATACATTTATTTGAGGGGTATTTTGTATTTTGTATCAAAATACATTTTGATGTATTTTTGCCCATCTCTGGGTATACTGAACATCTTACCAACTCTGTTAGAGCAGTTCACCACACAACAACTCCCTGTCATGTTGCCTTCCTCCACAGCTTTCTCATCCACTTCAACGTTATCTTGCTTCTTTCTGCCGCGAGATTGCGCACGCAACCAGTGATGACGTAGCCGAGAAACCCATGTATACACAAGTGCGAAAATCGACTCGTCTGACATCGACTGCTTTACTTTCAGAACCACTGTGATGGACAGGTCCACCCTAAGAGATACTTAAGAACTTGTGCACGTAGCGCTTGTGCACCTGACTTTAAGATGATGTTCGGGAAATGCTCGTAAATAGAAAGTGTTACTGAGTCTACTATGTCGCCAAAATCCACGTAGGCCGTTAAAATACGTTGTTATCGGGAAACGAGGCCCAAATGAATAAATAGTGGAACAAAGTAATACTTTGTTTATATCCTTTAAAATCTTAAAGGTGAAGGGGTTGGCACACGTTTTATGTAAAGGTGTGTAACTATTGTGGTAAAAAAAATTGTAGTTTGTTTCATTGCATTTGTTTGCATTTTCTGGCTCTTAAAATAAATGTAAATAAATGCACTGCCGGCAAAGAACTGCAATGTTTAATAATGCACTTAAATATTGTAAAACATAGTTTCCTCTCCCCTGGAGAATTATATCATTATGGTTAGTTGATAAAAAATGTTATCTTTAATGATTAAAAACTACATATTACACAGTATTCTGCCCAGGAATAGTACATTTACAGCATAGGGCACTAGAAGAAATGCTTTAAATCAATTGTGTAAATAGATTTATGATATGTGTATAAAATTGTTATGTTGTTATGTAAAAGTTTTGTGTAGGGATAAGGGCACTGAACGTGTAGTGTATCATAGAACTCATAAAACTTGTGATACTAGTGAAATTCAGCTGACAAAATACTGGAAAAACCAGTAACTGGGAAACCAGACACCACACACTGGTTTAAATTTTGCTTTTACAAAACAAACAGGAGTAGGCTAACATATTTCACTTAGAAAATAGATTACATTTGCAACCATATATCAAGGAAATGATAGGCATTTATTTATGGCAATCTAATTTGTACCAGTAAGTAATATACACTGAAATGATGAAGTGCAAACTTCAAACGTACCTAAGCTCAAGAAATTCAATAGAGTATTAATACACAATAGGACCTGAATTGTATCATTAAAGCAGTATACAAGGGGTTATACCTACAGAAAAAATTAAACTGTATGACTGAGGCTACTAGTCTACAAACCGTATGTAATGTTTATTGACTGTGTGAATATGTGAGAAATAATCTGCTGAAATAGAGATTTCTGATCAGTAGATGGTACAGTTTGCAGTGGAATGTTCCAGGCAGATCCACTCGTTGGTGTACTCTTTATAGCCTTCTACCTTGGATAGTCCACTTCCTGTAAAGACAAATAAACCCAATGGTTTTCTAAAGCACATCATTGGATGTTTGCCATCGCCAGATATAGATATTGTGATATGTATAACATACATCGCTAAAACAAAACAATTATTCTTACAACTTTTGATGGACCATACAGTGTGCAGACACCATCTGAACAACATGTTACAACACAATGTGTACTCACCATCCATTAGGTTATAGAGTGTGCAGTAGTTTGTTCCATTATTATCAAGCATGGACCAGTTCTCAGAGATTGATACTCCCTGTTATAAAAAGGAATGTCCCAAAGATAAAAAGAGTTTAACTAAAAAACAGTTTTATTTTTTGCTTATATGAAGCATGATACCAATATGAAACCCATTGGTTCAATTCCATGCTATGGTTTTCCTTTGTGCAAACCTGTCTGCTTACATCCTTAAATTGATTAAAATTTGAAATTGTTTAAATGGATATTATGATGCTTAAACTCAGTGTTCAGAGTTTGAAAATGAGACTGAAGATCATCTCATACAGACATCCATGTATGACATGAACATCAGCATATTGGTAGGTGTACACACATGAATCACAAATAAAGTAGAATTTGAAGTAAAGCTTTATGATGAGTGAATCATCACTAAAATAGTTATGAACAATTCACAAAAAACATGAATGTCTGATGGTAGGTTATGTTATGGGAGAAGCTCAGATTTTCATTTTCATTCATCCTCTTACTTAAAAATTAGCAAATGACTCCAAAAACAAAACATCTGTAAACACACATGTTTTAGCACGGAAATAGCACTTCAAAATCTAGTGTTCATTTCTATGCTCATGAACAAGTCAGTCTGAGTCTCTATGACCTTTGTCTGTTTTCTCTTACCACGACTCTACATGCACTAGAGGTCTCTGAGGGGTACAGGGTAAAACTCAGCTCTTCCACCGACTGGGTCAGACGGGAGGTGTGCAAGGCTTTGATGAAGAATGCAGAATTGAACTGCAGCTAGAAATAAACACACAGAAGACAAGGTAAGACAGATGGATGGATGACATTACGTTCTGCATATACATACATTGTAATAATTCTTTTTCATTAGTTTCAGATCAATTTACTCACATTTCTAAATTACCTAGTTCACAGCTGGTGTCTTTTCATTTTGAACAAGCACTTGATAAATACATGAAACTTGTGGTGCACAGTTGTAACATATGTGTGAATGCTAAATCATTCTTACCTCATACAGGCACCTCTCACCACCAGTCTCACAATTGTCCTTACTCTTCCAGGCTTTAATCTGACTCACTATGGTCACAGACACCTCACGACAGTGCATCCCAAACAGCCTGTGGTTTGTAGGAAAACAATAGTGGGCTTTCCCTTATTATTTATGTTTCACACCAAACATTGTTTATCCAAAAGCAAAAACAGGTCCTGACAATTGACAGTCTTGACAGTCTTGACAGTCTTGACAATTGGTTTAAGGTAAAACAGTTGCTGATTTGTGGTGTTAGTGTTTTAGTTTGCTACACATTCATGTTAACTACATCCTCAGCTCCCTTGGATCCTACCCCAGATAAGAGGTACATATCCGGAGGGCATGGACCAAAGGGGGTCTTGTGATGGTCAGTCAATAACTGTGTAGATTCATTGGAAAGTCACATGAGACCATACCTAATGTGTTCAAATATGCATGTTACATGTATGGAAACTCCAGACTGATAAGAGAGACCTAGCCGTGACCTTTGCTGCAAGGCAAAGTAGGATGACCGAGTGGCAAGTTAACAAAAGTCATAACAGGCAACAACTAGTTCTAAAATAACTGAATTAACTGATTTTCATTCAGATTTCAGAAATATTCAGATTTAATTATCTGGCCATATTATCATTTGATTGGATTGAGTATGTCATATTTCACACCAAGCCTACACAACCCAAATGGAAAAGGTCTGTAAAAATATATAGAATAGAACAAAACATGCGTGATAAATCTGTGTTATTATACGGCTCTTCAGAATGTTCCAAAAAGTACCGTTGATTTGAATGGGCCATCCCTACGTCATACCCATACATTAATTCCTGCTAACAGACCTCTGCGAAAGATAATCACCGCTGTCATTGGCAACGGGTTTTGTACTTCTAATTCACATCTTTCATATCATTCCGCCAGAAGTCCAGTCATTTTAACGCAACAGTAGAGAGTAATTTGAAGTCAGCAAGTAATGGGTTGCTATGCAACACCTGAAACTTCAAAGTTCTATTTGCTTGAAGAACTATTTATTTCTAAACGGGACACATGAAACGGCACCTAAATCATTAAAAAGAGATATGTTGGAGGAATGTCTTCTATCGTTTTTGGCAAGTACCCGTATAATAAGCGGGATAATGTATTGTCCGGAGGTCATTCTACAAAAATAATTCCCTTCGGTACAAAACAACACCCTCCGCTGCGCGTCGGGGTGTTGTTCGCCCCGTCGGGAATTATTTTTGTAGAATGACCTCCGGACAATACATTATCCCTTACTTATTATACGGCTCTTCAGAATGTTCCAAAAAGTACCGTTGATTTGAATGGGCCATCCCTACGTCATACCCATACATTAATTCCTGCTAACAGACCTCTGCGAAAGATAATCACCGCTGTCATTGGCAGACATTGTTTTTTTAACACATTTTACAGAATTTAGTTGATCTATGACTAACAAACAAAGACTTCAACACGATTTCGAAAGACAAATTCTAGTCAACTCTCTTATCTTTATATCCCTTGAAAATGCACAAACACAGAGAGTCAGAATTTCTCAGAAACTAATTATAAACCACCACAGGGTGATATGGATGTATTAAAAGACAAGCTCCTACCAAGCTCCCTTGAACACGCAAGGTAGATTGTTACTTTTGTGTGTTAAGACATTGTTTTTTTAACACATTTTACAGAATTTAGTTGATCTATGACTAACAAACAAAGACTTCAACACGATTTCGAAAGACAAATTCTAGTCAACTCTCTTATCTTTATATCCCTTGAAAATGCACAAACACAGAGAGTCAGAATTTCTCAGAAACTAATTATAAACCACCACAGGGTGATATGGATGTATTAAAAGACAAGCTCCTACCAAATTACTTTACACTGAGCCTGCATCGGGTCTGTCACCACCATCGTGATTCCCAGGAGCGCAGTAGATGCCACCAGCCAGGACATTATGTGCATTTTGACGAAAGTCCTTTGTTGTAAGATTGTAAGCCTTACTGTTAGTCCTCTTTGGAAATCTGAATATGCTCCATCTGAAAAACAGGTCTTTTTAAAGGGTTAGGGTACTAACACGCGTGTCAGTGTCACGGAACTGTCATGTGGGTTAGGATGATGGTAGCATGGCATTGATTAGAAAGTCAGAGTTTCATGAGGTGAATGGGTCAACCTACAGAGGCAGACAGGATTACATCACCTAAGAAACAGTGAATTGTGAATGTTGTTATTATCAAACAGTGAATATTTATTACATTATACATTATTATATTGTATAACAAATATGTTATTGTGAGTTTGTTAAAAGGCACAATATGATGGTTAAATGATGATTAGGAATATAATGGCAGGAATATGGCACTAAATTGGACTGAATAGAAAACAGTGGGAAACTATATGTAGATAAACATTCTAATATTCTTTGAAATTTCCCATTGTCAGTATGGCGGTCATGGTGTGACCGCACATGAACTCACACTTCTCCCCATCATTGCAACACGCACACACAAACACTCATACCACTGATTGCAATTGGATCCACCTGATGGAGATTGCTTATTGCCTAGACTGGCACCACCTGGATAAAGTGGTAAAGAGACATTATTTATTACATAGCTATCTCTTTGTTTTATGATGGTGAGGAAAGGCTATGTTTGTGTCTCGGGATCTGTGTTGTCATTTTGTATTGTTCAGTTATTTGTGTCTACCCCTGTGTGTAAAAATGTTGAAGACCTTGTTGCTTTTTGTCCTCTGTTTATGTTGAGAGACTTAGCAGTTCTTGCCGGTATTTTGAACCCCATTAAAACATTCTATTTGGACCCTCACTCTGTCTCGGCCCAAACCCACATTTTTGACGGCAACCGAGGCTCGGTCCATCACAGTCAGGCACAAGGGAAGTATCTGTAAGTCTAAAGTGGTCTATTCTCAAGTAGTTATTGCTCTTTTTTGTGAAAATGTCAAGGACATGCTGTCTACTGTACCTTTAAATCATAGCAGTATAGCATCTTATATTATATTTTATTATATTATATACCACTGTTATATAGTTGACCTTTTTGTGTTTTTCATTCAATCACAATTACCTTGTACAATAAGAGAAAGAGGCTTCTTCAATATGTATTAAGTTATTACACAAAGTTAGCACTTGTGACACTCTGGACCAGGCCTGTGCTGAATCACACTGAGATGCATCCTACTATTGGGTAAGAAATTGGGTCAGTGAGTCAGCTAGTCCATACATTTAAATCAAGTGTGCCACTGTCTTCATACCAGCACTATATAAAGCTGGATGGCCCATAGCAGAGTGCTGTGTTTATATATAGACACCAGTTTAATGTGTATATGTAAAAGACATCACTGCTCTGAGCCATGAGGATGGTGACACTATAATCATTATGACACTTTAAGTCTTGTTCTTCGCTTAGGACATGGGCTTTGGTAATTCATCAGCGAGGGAGAGAGGGCAAACATATCACTTCAAACTAAACTATAGAATATTCTGAACAAGGCCAGAACTCAGATTCAATGGTATAAGTGACAGATGGCTCTAGCTGGCCGATGCATAGACTGTCAAGACCACTAATCTTACCCAGCACAGGAGGGTGTAAAGCAAATCAGGAAGTAAAATTCGGTCAAGGGGTGGGTGAGTTAGTGGGTTAGTACTTTTGTCATTTTTTTCCATCAAAATTTCCATCAAAGGAAGGTGGAGACACTGTAGAAAAAGTGCACCCATTTTGAGGGTTGGGTTTGGAAAGACTGAGGGAGGGATGATCTGCTTCAATTCCGCACGTTGTGCAGTGTATGCCCAAACCTGGCTGAGACAATTGCCTCTCAGATGTCCGATACCGGAGACAGTTTTTCAGGCAGCTATTTTAAGTCTGGAACATCTGGCAAAGTCACCAAGACATGCCTTCCCTGCATATCCCTACCCTGACATGAACCATGAACCTGGAAAGTCCTTGTCATGCTAGAGGTGGAACATAATTTGGTAAATAAATAAAACATTATAAAATCATTACAGGCAGGGTGTTCAAAAGACTAATTGTTCATTTTAAAAATATTCTCAGTATTTAAAATCACATGGCAATAAGATAATGCTACAAATTCTTAATTGTGTCATTAATATTTGTGTATGCGCAATGTGTACATTCTTTATTTAGCACATGAATTAGAACAAACTCTCCACACATAAAAACTTAAATCCATTAATTAAAGTACAAAAGTAAAAAATACCTTTTTAGTACAAAAGCGAACCTTTTAAAAGTACAGTTGACAGCATTCAGATTTTAAGGAAAAAACACACACAGGGTTGTGAAAGCTTGAATAGGAGACAAGTTGATACTTAAATGTTCCCAACAATTATTTTGTTTTGTACAAGGGAAGTGTCTGGCATTTGTGTACACTTTTAGATGTTGTCAGATAAAGAGCTGGTTCAAACTCAAATCAAGCTTTATTTATATGCCACATTTCATACATGGAGGTAAAACACAATGCGCTTCACTGAAGGAGATTTTGGGGGGGGGGGGGACCTGAGAGATCTCTTGTACACTTACCCAGAGAACCTTACATTCTAACCTAAGTCTAATTAAGAAGCAAAAATACAAATGAATATGAGATTCACTCGATTATTGATGTCAATAATTTTTTATTCTTAGCTTTAATCCTGATTTGAAACTCCTTCACTAGTCCTCGCTTGTTAAAAACATTCCTTTTAGTGGCCTTCACATTTTTAGGCAGTCCCGTCTATTTCACCTAAACATATTACTATACTTGAATGAAATCTTATCTGAATCTTGACATAATAACAACCAACCTAGCTATTTACACAACACTACAATAGAACAACCTTTCTCTATATGCGTGTTTCAAACAAAACAAAAATGCATAACTTTAATTCTCGACCATTCAGAGGAGCTTCAAGTCAACATAGCACAGGTGCTGTTGAAAACTACAAGATAACCTTTCAGCCAAACATGGACTTTCATAAAAAGTTACTCAGAAAAAACTAAAACTCCATGTGTGCACTGTCACAGGTGGAGAATTAAGTAAACAGTTTATTTACAGGATGGTACTAGTTCTTGGTGCATCCATTTTGATGTCACATCAATATGAGGTAAACTGAAACCACTGGTGAAGTGATCAACAAGTGTCATCGACGGTGTGACAGTCACTGTCTGCACCGCATTTGTACATTCACGTTTTCTTGCCTGCCCAGTGTGGTGTGGTCCATTTGGGGCAGAGCAGAGGAGGGCAGAGCAGGGCATGCTCCAGGCATGGGCACTCAGCAGAGGAGGGATTGGAGGCCTTCAGTAAGCCTCACTGGTTCTTCCCATTCTGCTGCTCCTCCTCCACGTCCAGCTCCGTCAGGCAGCAGTAGCACAGAATCTGAGTGTATTTGGTGACGGCAGCTGACGATGTAGAATGTTCCAGACAGTGGGACAGAGGGAGGTAAGGGGGGGGGGTGGTTAGTCTATGACTCTGAATGAAAGCTGATGTAGTCAGCACGAAAGTAAATAAGTAAATAAGCCGGTGGTTAAATATGATACATCAGTGGCACTACACTCCACGTTCCTGACAAGCCCCCCTGGAACAGGGTGTAATACTGTGTGGTGCGTATGCCCCAGTCTAAAATCTGCTCACATATTTTACCATTCAAGGCTTCCCTAGAGGCTGGCATGCATAATTCACAGATTACAGACATGTGACCTTCAGAGGGAATGGAGCCTCTGATGACAATACTGACCTCAAATAACTGCAATTATTCAGCTTTTTAGTGCTGGATTCCTGTCACCGTGGTGCCTCCATGTCTCTCCATAGGAACAATACTTATATATCAGCCACAGACATCACTCCTCTAACTGATGTGATATAACAAACAACATGATCCCCCTATCCCTTAAGAAGTTTACCATTATATTCTTTCCATTCCATTCCACTGTGCTCTATTCTATTCTCCTATTATTTATGGTTTGCCTGATCCAAGTAATTGTACCCCTATTTTATGTTCTCCTCCTTTTCTCCTCCTTCTCTCTTCTCCCTCCCTCTTCCAACCAGTAATACGGTCTAGTTACCATTTAAAGGGCCGATGAATTTGGGTCTCCTCTCCTCAGGCAGGTAAATACACAGGTAGTACACCGGCACACCGGACAAGGCTATTCCTATGCCTATAAGAGAGTTGATGGTGTCGCCATAGAGGGGGACGATGACCAGGAACAGGCTGCACAGGCAGTAGATGAAGGGGATCAGCAGGTTTAGCTGTGTGGGCAGACAGAGGGCAGAGGCTCGTCAGGAGACAGGTACATAATGTATGCATGGCATCCACCACCTGCCTATCACCTATCAGCATTCCCCTCAAACAAACCATGGGGGGGTAACATGCACAGCACCTTCTCTGTTTCTTTGTTAAACATGAGTAAATTATGAGCTATCTGTACATGTTGTGTCAGCATCATGGTTAAGCCCCACTTAAATACCATCTCCTCCCTCTGACTCTACAAGCCTTCAAACTATTTAGTTTGTTGGTCTCAGCATGAAACACGTAACCCTTTTACACGGACACATGCACACAAACACATAGACCACCAAGTATCCTAATCTGGGTTCAGTAAATCAGCCAATCAATCATCACTGCAACCATTAGGGCGGTGGGGAAATGAATGATCAACTCTTGTCATTCCACAATTATACATTCGTCTCTCATTTCCCTCGCTCACCTTCACTGGCCGGCGTCTGTCTGGCTGAGTGATGCGCAGGTATATGAGTCCCACTACAGACAGACCCACGTAGAGCCAGTAGCTGAAGCTGAAGTAGTTGATCAGCTGGAACACGTCCTCCACACACAGGAAGATCAGTCCCATCACCCCCTGCAATGGCCCAGAGAATAGAGGTGTTGGTGCAGCATTGGGTCAACACTGTACAGTTCACGGCTTCACAACACAGGACATCAACTGACCTAGATTGTGCCTTTATGTAGTGCTCTGATAGTTTTGATGTGCTAAAAAAAAATCACACATGTGTCTTGTGTGTAAGCTTCAAAAGCTTTATTTCTGAATGTCGGCAACTTGACTGTTCACAAGTGAATCGGAGTGGATATGGGTAGAGAGGTCTGAATGAAGGTCTTACATTGAACAACAGAGCAGGGATTGGTGTGTAGCGGTTTGCATGGATTAAGGCTAGACTGTCCGGAAGGTGTCCTTCTCTCGCTCCCACGAAAAAAAGCCTGCCAGATTGGACAGGGAAAGACACACTCATCAGTTAAGGAGACCTGAAATATCAATATGATGAAATTATGTACTAGGACACATGCAGCATTTTATGACAACCTTGAATACAGAATGAGTAAATGTTGAGAAGAGTACTACCTCGAGGCTGCAATGACAGAGGCATTGAGGCCACCATAGCAGGACATTGCTACGGAGAGTGGAATGATCCAGTGGAAAGGGCCCAGGACTTGATTCCCAAAAGTCTGTAAACAGCCATAACTATTTGCAGTCAGCTCGTAATGATGAAGGGGGTGATCTATTTTTAACCATGTTTTATTGATAAAATCAACTACAGTAGTGGTACATCTATACAACCATGGTAATTGCAAGTTGGTATCTTCATTGATGATTTGTTATGACGGTACATTTTGTCTTTGTTATTGTAAGAGCTATGCATATGTGTATCAGGAGACTTACCACGGCAACTGCATCACTAGCTAGCAGAGAAGGCATATCCAGCACCACATAGTAGGCCACATTGGTCAGCAGGTAGATTATTGTCACAATGGGCATTGAGATGGCTATGGCCAAAGGCAGATTCCTGGATTCCAGGAGCACAACAGTTATCAGCTCAAGTGATTTAAATCCATAAGCATCAAAGGGCATTGTGTAATTTTTGAATCATGTGTCACTGCTGTGTATTTGAGAGGATGTGTGAGGTCTGAGTGTGCTATACCTCTCAGGGTTCTGGATCTCCTCTGTGACAAAGTTCAGTGTGTCCCATCCAGAGTAGGAGAACAGGGCAGAGTAAAGGGCAAGGGAGATGCTGCCAGAATCCACAGAAGAGCCTTCAAACAGGTTGTCAAAGTTCCTGGTCTCCCCTGTTCAGCGTTTAGACACAGAGAACGTTAAGTGCATCATTTCATGACAAAAAACAGAAAGAGGAAACATGTACCAAGGCTATCTGTCTCCCTGCCTATTAATTCATTAACAAGGTAAAGAAACTCAAAATTCAATTGAAAGATGAACTGAAAGAAATGACAGAGAGACATGTTGCAAAATTGGGAGACACCCAGATTGGGGAAAGCCCCTGCAACATGAGGGGTGGTGAAAACAGCCGAACTTTACACCCCATGTCCTCACACATTTTTTTAAAACCAATTCTAAGCAGCAATACAAATTCCATTTCCACCGATTTTATACTCCCTCTCTGAAATTAACTTCCTGTTTATAGCTGCCTTCATAGGACTAAAGAGAAATAGACTGACGATGACTGAACTATAGCCACATTTCTGAACATCACCCAAGACATCTCACAGCCATGTAAGACACCACTCTCCCAATGCAACAGCCCCTCGCTCAACCTGGAGGCTTACCTGCCACTATCTTTATGATCCCAATGGTGATGACGAGAATGAGGGAGGCTATTTTGGCGTAGGTGAAGAGATCTTGAACCAGTGTTCCCCACTTCACATATGCACAGTTGATGAAGATCAACATACCTGAAGGAGAGCATACCAACACAATGTCAACAACGTGGCATCAAAAAGCTCCTGAGTGGCTAATTCATATCTTAAATCACAAACAGTAGGTGGTGAGCACGCCATTCTGAAGTTGCACTATAGCTAACACAAAATAGTCAGCACCCTGCTAAACAGACATTAATGGGAAGTTTACTCAGCTATTTGGCCATGCTAAGGAGAGTCTTTTATGTCACACCAGCAGAATTAATTTGACTTCATAGGCCATGTGGCCTGACCTGCAGTCTGTAGGTAATAGGGAAGAGTGGGGTAAGATGAACCAGTGGATAAGCTGACCATACACATTTTTGGCGTATGACCCAACATTTTACATTAGCCTACTGTGGAAGAAAGAACTATGTGGATGAAGTGGTGAGCATATTTACATATGATACATACATATAAGGTTTTTTTGGCCAATAGGATATAATTGGTCTTACATTGAAAGTAATGTATACCAGTTAAAAAGGTTATATCAGCTTTATTCCTGGATAGCAAGCATAACTTGGTTTTCCAGTGGATTTTGGTCTGCACCCCACTGGTGCTGTGCAACTTCTGCTCAGCTTTCGGACCAGCATCATCTTTAGTTTACTGGGCATTGTTATTAAGAAATTACATACAATGTTAGCAATCCTAGCACTCCTATCCCTGGCATAGTCTATTTAAAAGATCAGCTGCTAGACAGAAGTTGTTCATGGCATGGCTTCAGGTGCTCTCTGAAGAGTTGGGTCAGGTAAAGAGGGACGTTCCTGCTCTGGTAGTGTTATTGCACCCTTACACTACCAGAGCAGGAACGTCCCTCTTTACCTGACCCAACTCTTCAGAGAGCACCCCCTTTCCTAACTTGCACTTCCTCTCACTTCTTCTACCTCCCTTTATTCTTCCTCTAGTGCTATGTCTATACTTAACTCGTACCTATAGTTACATTCCTGCACTTTTTAAACTGTTGTATGTAAAATAGTATTTATTGTTGCACCAGGTCTCTATTGCTCGTAGCTTGATTGTTCTCTCCTTTGTCCGTCACTTTGGATAAAAACGTCTGTTAAATGTAAATGTCTGTGTAACCTACAAGCATCATGCAGTTTCTTCATTTTTTTGACTTACCTAAGAGTCCTATAGTGAGAGACTTATAGACTTTTTGACATTTTGATTGGTCTCTTCCTCTGTTTTTTTTCTGCGGATTTGGACATATAAACTAGAAAATGCATTTCCTGAAGGAAATACCAGTGCATGAAATGCAAAGGTTAAGAAAGGAAGAAGAAAAGAAAGAAGAGTGAAAGAAGGAAAGAAGAAAGGAAAGAAGAGTGGAAGAAGGAAAGACAAAAGAAAGGAAGAGTGAAGAAAGGAGAGAAGAGTGGAAGAAGGAAAGAAGAAAGGAAAGAAGAGTGGAAGAAGGAAAGAAGAAAAGAAATAAGAGTGAAAGAAGGAAAGAAAAAGGAAAGAAGAGTGAAAGAAGGAAAGAAGAGTGTAAGAAGGAAAAAAGGAAAGAAGAGTGAAGAAAGGAAAGAAAAGTGGAAGAAGGAAAGAGTGGATGAAGGAAAAAATAAAGGCAAGAAGAGTGGAAGAAGGAAAGAAAATGGAAGAAGAAAAGAAGAAAGGAAAGAAGAGTGGAAGAAGGAAAGAAGAGTGAACAAGAGTGGCTCTGGATGAAGCGATAAAGAGAGAGTGAAAATATTGAAAAAAAGGAGATAAAAATGGAGTGAAGAAGAGAGATTGAATGTGAGAGAAAGTAGGCTGAGAGAGAAAGATGAAGAGATGGAGAGAGAAAAAAATAGAGAATGGATGGTGTCTTAATGTTCCTAGTTACAGTTAAATTGAGAGGGACAGAGAGAAGAGGTTCCTTGGATTTGGCGCAGGTGTCAGTGAAGCACAGGTGCAAGCCAGTTTAAAGACCCTATTATGAAGTCATAATGGCCCAATGTAAGTCAATGGGAGAAATTTGTATTTGTTTTTCTTTAATATCTTCAAAAGTATAAAGTTTAGAAAAGTGAAAAATACATAGCATAAGTGTCGTTTACAAGACCTACGCAACAAAGTTTGAATGAAGTTTCTACGTTAAGCGGTTCGGGCTGAATTAATCGCAGAAAAAGGTAACAAGAAGAAGAAGAAGAAGAAGAAGAAGCCTAGGAATAACAATACAGGGCATTTCATGCACTGTAATAAGACCATATTATCAATGTGTTGATAGTTAACCGCAAGACAGCTTTTTTTATTATGTAACAATACTTAATTGTCTTCATATTAATAAGCATTGCTGCTTGAATAAGTAATAAGGATATTATTTAGCATTAAAAGAGTCGTAGAGTACGATGGTATTTAATAAGGTTAGGCTTCATATTTCTTAGCATACTACGCTATAAAAACATAGGCCCTACATGATTGAGAGAATCACTATAACGTTACTAAACAAAATGGGGCAAAGGTTACTTGCAAATTTGGTTTGACCTACTTGTTCTTGATACTTGCTACTGTGAATGGCATAGCCCAACCTTTATCATGACCAGTGCTCGCATATTTAACATGTTCAGCCTGCAGGCCTACTCCAGATGTGGTACCAGGTTACCTATAAGGTTTTTTTTTTTTTTTACAGATGAAGCCATGTCAATCATTGATTTTGTTCCTAACTGGTTATGAACATGTCACATGCTGCTCCTGTGCCTCAACAAGTTAAAGGTCCCAAAAATCTGTAATATTTTGTCCCGCTCCTGCCCGAACCGCACTTTTCTTGCAAAGGTACTCGCGAATGTGCAGCCTCCAAGGATACTCTGCTGCGCACCAGCGTCCTCACTTATCCATTGTGCTGTCAATGCATTAGACCCTGCGGTGTCTAAAATATACACACACGCGGTCCCATTAAAGCAGAAGTCGAAGAGCAGATGGTGGGTCTCAGTACAGTTTAATTGCAGATGTTAAACCACAATCAGAGAAAGCCACCGGAGTTTCTGACAAAATGAATCCGCGCCAAATATTTAAAACCTACTCTGACACTCCCACTACAGCCCACGACTGACTGACCTTTTAACCCAATCAAATGTTCACCTCTAACCTGACTCCATCCAATCAGAAAGCTTCTTAACTGAACCTCATAGCCCACCCATTTGCTAGGTAAACCCCTTTTTGACATAGTAGTGTGTGTGTGTGGTTAACCCTCAAACTAATTAAATGAATTATCTAACATTTCTTCTTACTCATATTAAAATATTCCACAACCCTAAATAGCAAGATGTAGGCTACATGCAGACACTGGAATGAGAAATTCTCAATCTGTGTATTTTGCATTCAGTTGTACTTAGGCTCACTTTCTGAATTTGAAAAAATATCGGGCAGGGGTTGAAGTAAGAACTCAAGCGTGCCGCAATCTATACCTATATTTTAGTGCTGTCAGTTTAACACGTTATTAACGGCGTTAAGGCAAACCCATTTTTAGATTAACGTTCTTTTTGGCCTAGCAAACTGTGTAGTAGGCTAATGTTACGTTTGAGTGAATGGTGAGCGCGATACAGCGAAATGGATGATAAAAAGCTTCTGATGGAAAGTTTACCGTTAAAAGTTGTGTTGTGCAAAAGAAGCGAGCTTTACTGTTGTCTGAAAATGTCAACAGGCAGCTGACTGAAAGCACAGAAGAAGTAGGCTTACCTTTTATTGGTAACCTAACTGTTACGGTTCATTGTTTTTGAAATAAGAGGCCTGACTTCTATGTTCACAGCAAACTTGATACATTTATTTTGAAGCGCCCTGTTTGGCGTGGTTTCAAATCACATAAAACATTGCTTAAAGCAAGCCAATCCACTTTTCCATGCTGATACGAGCATTAAAATAAAATAAAAATGATGGAAACAAATAATTGAAGGGACATTTAGAATAGATAACAGCGTTTGACAGTGTTATGTCCCTGAATATATTCTGTGGCCTAGGTATACTGCTCGTATGTTTTTCCGTGTTTTCCAGACAGCCCAGCAGAAGGCTTAATGGCCGTTCTCTCCTTATTGGGTGCGCGATAGGAGCCGGCCCTTTAAAAGAGGCTTTGTGATGCCACCCGGGAGATCGTTCCGCATTGATGTGATACTCGTTTTTGTTTAGGTTGCCTGACCCTAGCCGGGCTCGTAACAGAATTTTCACAGTCATAATCACAGTGTCCATTTCTGAAAAACAAAAACTATGTGATCATATATTGATGAATCTGCTCTGCTGCCATGACATTCCTGACCTTTTCCCAATAACGCTCTCTGATCGCGACGTCAATCCAGAGTGCAAATATATACGCATAGGCCTACCAAAATTAGACCATTAAACCAAATAATTTTAAGGATTACCCCAAGATCGAGTTAATTTTTTTATGGTTCTATACAGTTGAACTGGGTTAAATGGCCTCATGGCAGAATTACTTATACATTATATAAGCACCGCTGTTGATTAATTACAGCCTATATTTCAGATGACGTCTTGCGTGCGTTCATTCAGTGACAACATGTTAACTCCGTAAAATACAATTCCTTTAACGTATCACATACCCTCTGGCCTCAGAGCAAGTGGGACATTGAAATTAGCAGTTTTGTACATTTGGGTTCTCTCTGGTCAAATGAAGGACTCGACTAATGTCCTAATTTAAAGAGTCCTAATGAGATAGAATCAGGAATTCCCACGAGTGCAATTCTGGAGGGAAACTTGAGTGTAAATCTGAGAGTAGGCTACTTGGTGATAATTAGAGTGAGGCGCTTGTTTAGCCAACACATAATTTGAGTAAGGAGGTACAATTCATGTAGCCTGACGATGTCATACTCATAATTCTAGTCAGAATATGAGTCTGATCCTGACCCATTGGGCTGTGATTATGGGGCGTGTTTCAACGAACCAGGAAAGAAAATGCCTCTTCGCTGAATTGGATACCTAGAACCAATCAGAGCAACGTAGTATTACCATCTGATAGATTAAACTTGTACCTGATCCCGTAGGAAGGACGGCAAAAACATCTTTTCAATCGACAAATGCCTTGATCGCGTTTCTCTGTTCCTCTTTCAAAATGAATGCGCTGTCAATATCTGTTGAGATATGCCTGCTCACGTTACTTAATTAGCAGCAAGGCTAGAAGCTACAGTGTGTTTCAATGGGTTTTTGGTGTACGCGTTAACAATGACCTAACAATAATGGTCAAGAGAGCTTTAGTTAAGACAAACAATACTCTGCAACATTCGTGTTGCACATACACAACTAAACGAGTCAATGTAGACATTAAAAAGTCGTGTAGATAGCTTAATTCACATAAAATATTCCCCTCTAAGCTCCCGAGAAGCGGCTATCTTGGTCGGAGTTCGAATCTACCGGTTAATTCAACTCAATCGTTGGTTGATCATCTGTCCATCATCGTATAAAGCCCGCCGTTACAATTTGATTGGTTGTCAGATTGCTTTTTCGACTTTTTCGAAGACTTGAATCTCTCCTAACTAGCTCAAAGCCAGACTGAATCTCTCCAATTTTGTGGGCGGAGTTCAGGCTGGTATCCAGGCTACAATTGATGAGCACCCAGCTAATAAGCATTAGAGAAACATGGCATGATCTTTGACCACAGTTTTAGTTTTGTGGTTTTCTAACAAGATATATTTTAGTAGTAGTTAAGTCACAACTATCAATCTGATATCTGATACAGCTAAGGTAGGCTACTCACACAGACATGCTGCAGCAATAAGCCTGACTGCATCGTATGGTGGCTGGCAGGTGGGGTACATCGCCTCCACCAGGTAGTTGGCAAACGTCAGTGAGATGATGGCCTGACTGGCTGGCTCCACCAGCAGAATGGAGGTCCAGAGGCGGATGAAGGCCAGGAAGCTTCCGAAGGACTCCAGGATGTAGGCATAGCTGGCGCCTGACTTGGGAATGGTGGTGCCCAGCTCGGCATAGCAAAGCGCCCCAAACACTGAAAAGATGCCGCCAAGCGCCCAGATTACCAGCGACAGGCCGTAGGAACCGCTGTACATCAGGACACCCTTCGGTGAAACCCAGATCCCAGAGCCAATCATATTCCCCACGATTAGGCAGATTCCGTTGGACAGCGATATCTCACGTTTCATTTGCATTTTCTCCTTTCCCGTACCAGCACCGGCAGCCTGGGCCTTCAGGTCCGGTTCGGACTGGGCCCGAGAGGCAGGGCACAGCGTTTGTGTCATAGCCAAAATCTTCTGCTTCATGTCGGAGGTCTGCTGGATCTGAGGAGCGGTGAGGTGGCTGAGTGCATGTGCTTGACTTTTGTACAGGGTTATCTTTGCCAGGGGGCTATTTTGGCACTGCCATTCCTCTTTAGTATGCACTCTGTGGCATGTTATGCATTGTTAGGGCTGCACTGACCAAGACTAGCACAGGCAAAAATTACAAATCTGTGATACATTTTTGATGGAATGACTGAATTCCCACCTGTTTATAGTGAGCACCCTCCTTTTTTCAAAATATTGTTCGAATAATAGCGCATTTAAATCAACTGGTACAATACAACCACCTGCAAATAACACTCATCAGGTGCCTTGGTCATCAACAGAAACAGCACAACAACAGGCCATTGTCCTAATCCATGTCAAAAAGACGTACCTTTGTCTCAGTATGTGCAAAGTTATTCACAGTTGAGGAAGTTGAGTAAAATGAATGCTGCATTATCCTCTGTATGAATGAACAGAAGTCCAAATGCGGATGGATATAGCAGCGATATTTGCCCTGGCAGTGTGATCGACTGTTTCTCTGCTGAGAGAGGTTAAGCCCAGGCTGCCTAGGTTTCGCAATGCTTGTTCCTGTCCGTTTCTGAGGTGTTTTTGCCCGGCTGTCGGCCTCTCGTGTTGCCCCCTTGTCTATTTCTAGAGGGTGTCTCGCCACCCCTCCCCCTGTCGATTCCTGATAGTGGAACCAGTACAGAACAAAATCAAAACAGTCATGAAAGAGGACACTGTGTACTATGTGACCAGCTCTTACTAAATACACTGACATTAACCAGGAATATAACGTGTGACATGTTATTCTGAATTTGCTGGGGGGACATTTTCAAACAGTATTCATCTAAATTGTTAACTGTTTCAGTTTCACATTGAGCTGTACAAGGAGGAGGGAACCGTCTCTTAAAAGAATAACTGTGAACTGTGGGAGAACTGAAAAGCTGAGTCTAACTGCAGGAATGCAAAGCCTGTGGCATATCTCACTTGCCAAGGATGAAGTACAGAAGAAAAAAAAGACAGACAGCAACAGCTGAAATAATACCCATTTTAATGACCGTGGCAAAGCTCATCTTGATAGAAATGATACAAATGTCTTATTCACGTACATGAACAGTACAGACAGCCTCTATTTCTGCTACAGTTGCTACATTAACATTATTGTTATGTAGATTATGTTTTTTTTTCTCTGTGTATTTCTTCTGTGAAAATACAGAATGACTCACAAATAAGGCAACAGATTTCAACTACCTTACTGGCTCCAAAATGCCAAAGTGATTTGAGAGAGAAACAGAAGAGGTACAGAGGAATGAGAAACGCTGACGCTTTCCCTTACTCAGCTACTTACATGGATGACCTTTGCTATGATTTTCACACACAAAAAATTCGGTCTGTCACACTTCTCTCAAATCCTCACTGAACCGAATGTTCCTGGTGTGCTGTTGGTAGATATAGTCTGATAAAAGATGCTAAGAAGAATAAGGAGTACGTACCTCCTCAATATGCAGAACCCATGGGATCATACAAAGGCAGTAAAACAGCAAAAGATGTAAACTCTGACACTTAGCTACACGGTGTGTCACATCATTGGCACATAATATATAGACATTTAAGTGAATAAATAATAATAAAAAAACTTAAGCTTAAAAACTCATCCTCATGAGAAGGTAGACAAACATCTGGCTCTCAAACCTTGGGCACAAAATAAAGTGGTCCATGTCCAAAGATATACACAAAGGATCTAGTCACTAATGCATGTAGCCCTACTGGTCCTCAGTGCTACCCTAGGAGGTCCAGAAAGTTTGAGATCGTGATCTATCTGATTTTTTACACTCATTTAGAATATGAATTTAAATCAAACCACAAGGCAGAAATAACTATCATTATTAGCAAGTGTCGAGGTGCTACCTTGGGTATACTGCAGGTCAACCAGTGTTCAGATGTTCTGCTTCAACCATTTCAAAACAGAAGCCATCTGTGACACATTGAAAATGTAACGTGCCATCTGTGACACATTGAAAAGGTAACATGCCATCTGTGACATGTTGAAAATGGAGTTGCTTAAAGTAACGTGCGTCACAAGTCAACTTTAGAGTCAACCCGATCATGACCTCTAGGTGCTGACAGGACGTTTCTGCAACATCATCTGTCTCATAGGACATAAGAAACCTTAAACAGCTAAGATCTGACAGCCTTGAGACAGCCTTGAGAGCCAATGCTGGAACAGTAGAGGTCCAGTCTCGATCCTCCAGCCAAGGGATCAATGTGGTGGTAGAAGCTGACATTTAGGCCTCTAAAACAACGAGGCTCTTTCGCTCTGGTCTCATTCCATTGCGTGCAGCACAGTCACTGGCAGAGGATGTGAAACCAGATCTGGGAGAGGAAGCAAAAACAAGGCAACCTAACGGACGAGGAGCCCCCTATGAGGAAACTGTAAACAAAGCGTGCTTGCCACATAAACTTGTAGTCTGACATTTTGACATGTTCTGCGGTGTTGCTGAACTCCTTGTGCTGGAGCTGGGGGGGGGTGTGTATGTGCAGGTTTAACTAGTGGAGCAATACAACAGCTGGGCACTGGTGAGTGATAGGAACATTAGACATCAGAGCATAAGATTATTAACTCTGACGTCGAGAGAAAGTCTAGGCAGAACAAAAAGTTGGCGGGATGGGGATGCTGTCTAAAGCTGTACAACTGGTTTCCAGAGAAGCATGTTTTCATATATTTTCACTGTAGAATTACTCAGTGCCATAGCATTTCTACAGCAGACACACTCACATGTCAAGAGTCAGTACGTTTAATTATTGCGATGGTCGAAGTATTGCAAAGCAGCTCTGATAGGCGCTACAGAACACTGTACACCAAAACCACTAGACACAGAAACAGTTTCTTCCCCATCGCTGTAACACTAATGAACAGTTAACTACAAATTATATATTTTATTATAACCTGTTGTGTTGTATATTTTTGCTTTGCTTTGTGACTCCAGCTACAGACAACATGAGGTTGTTTACGCCTGGCTGTGTAACAGACAGAATTGTATCTTTCATCAGCTGAAGTTCTGGTTGTGGGAGGCATCATACATATCACATCAGGATACCTGACCCCACTACCTTGTTAAGTTGATGTGTGACTAATATTGACAAATTTTTCGAATAATTAGTCTTTGTTTGACCTAGCAACACACACAGAGTGCCAAAACGCCTCTTGTTCACTCAAAGTGGCACAAAGAATGTCTAGAGTGCTGTTTGGCCCATATTCATATGTGCAATTTCTCAAATGGGAACATAAGAATAAGACTGAAGAAGGGGAGGGGTTTGACGGGAAACAGTGGGAGACAAAACAGTAAAAGGATGACTCAACCTTAGACGTCTGCCACAGACAGGGATGACGTTGATTGGGCGTCTGAACACCATGAAGAATTGTTGTGGTGTTTTGGACACCACAGTTCCAATCACTTCCTGGTCTGATGGCTACAAACATCCAATACAACCCATCTCTGGTTTGCAGTTAAGTGGATGGGTCAAACGGAAGATTAATAATGGAGGCTGAACAGAACATCCCACTGTGCACAAAGACATCAAGAAATAGGAAGTAAAAAAAAACAATAATCGAGGGTTGCATTCATTCATTCACTTGACATCTAAACTTCTCAAACAAAGTTCCTAAAAATAACATGTTTTTTTCATCAGGTTAAAATAATGGGCTGGAATAACTCTCCATGTCAGAAGCCAGGAAATGGACACGACAACTGTACAGAGAGTTCAGTCAACAGTGCCGGCAAACAACCACAATAGACACGTACCAGAAACAATGGACTCCGTACAACATCCAGGGCTCGATCAATTATCCATCAACACCCCTGCGTTCTCTCTCACCCTCAGTCTCTTCTGTGTCGGAGCTCAGAAGACGTTGCGGACGTTGTTGTAAGATGACGAGGAGGAAGAGGAGCTGGAGCTGGAGAGCTGGGGGGCACTAGGGAGGGGTGTGGGGAGCGGTGGGGAGCCGAGATCAGGGTAGGGCTGCAGGCCCAGCTGCTTGTTGTCCTGGAGCTTGCGCACCACCAGGCGGCAGAACTCCTCATCTTGGTGGTTGCAGGTGTCCAACAGCTGGCGGACCTTGGCGGTGCGCGTGGGCTTGTTGACCACCAGCTCGTAGTCTTCGCGCATCAGCAACTCACGAGCCAGCAGCGCGTCCAGGCTCTGGTTCAGGCACGCCTCAGTCATCTGGCGCACCACCTCCTCGCGCCGAGCTGAAATCCAACGTGCCGCCAGGCCCAACGAGTCCAGCGAAGAGGCGACGGCTGCAGGGGGTGAGGTCAATGGTTAAGTGTATGGGACCAATCTGACCACACCATATCAAGTACCCTCCATGCAGAAATGAACTAGAGTCATAGAACTGGAGTTTATTTCTGGAGATGAGCTTAACACAGCTCATATAGTTTTGGAACACTGTCTCAAGTTTACTGAACATTGAACTAAAACAACAAGCCATGGTGAATTTGACAAGTCACACAGATCTTGCTTGTGCATTAAATCACACAAAAGCTCATAGCTGCCCTTCACTTGTTCCTTCTCCCACTGACAACAAATGGGCTCAGGATCCGTCCTAGGCTGGCAAAGAACACGCTCTTTCAGTCTACTACACACATCTCTGAGTAAGTGTGCACTAAAAGGCAAGACGTACACCAGCATCATTACTCGTCTTATTGTCCATCCTACGTGTTCAGATACTAAAACCCAGATAAACAGCTCTATGACCTTCCCAAACACAGCCCCTGATGCCCTGCCGATTCATGTCTGTCATGAGTCCATGTCACAGGGGAGTCGTGCGATCTACCTTGCGGGTGTGGCTGGAGAGTAAGGCCGCTGATGGGGATATCGAAGTTGCTCTCCAACTCCTGCCTGGGCTTCAGCGGGATGTTGTAGTCCGTCTGTAGCAGGGGAGCCGTGGGGAAGTCGCTCAGGCTGTTCTGGTCAATCAGGGGCTTGGGAGGGTCCAGGGTGTGAGGAATGAATGAGGAGGGAGCCCCACCTGGAAGATTCAAGACCACTAATTTGGTGGGTGAACAACACTTCAATCGGAGAGTATAAAATGCATGACTAAATGAGGACAATCGTCAGGGGAGACACGATGCATCTGTTAAACTGAAAATCATGCACCTTTTTTTAATCCGATGCTATCGGAAATGTCAGGAGAGGCCATTATTTTGTAAGGCAGGTTTGGAATCTTTGATTCGGAAAACAACAGATGGCCTTCTTCCACTTGTAATTACTCATTAGGTGTGGGTTAGGTTTATTGTGCCCCTAACAAACATTCCAGGAATGCACTGTACCATTGTTTGATCTTCCTACCCTCCTGCTGAGACTCTTATCTCCATCCTCTGTCTCTCACCCTGTGCTTTTCAATGTCAGGGTGAAACTAGGGGTAGGTAAGGTATGTTTTTATGTGTTGTATGTTTCTTTGTTACTTTTAGCCTTAGATTATTCACCTAATACTTGTTGAATGTGTAACTGTATTAGTAACTTGTACCTGACTTAATAAAAGGTTAAACTCTGACCCACTGTGGACTCTCTGTAACAGACTGTAGGTATCAAAATAAAATACCAGAGGAGAGCCTACCAAAACGGCTAGCAATCTACATTAAAAGCCAGGAGCTAAGGCTGAGTTCCTAATTGAGTGGAGTTATTTAAAATGGATAGAGATTAATTATGGTTGTGCCAAGAAGGGTGCTTTAATAAATATACATTTTTCAGCAAAGCGCAGAGAGACACACAAGCTTAAACCTTTAGGACACCCATTGCGCCGTTGGTTTAGTGGGCGTGTCCTACAATTTCCTTATCCCTTAACATTTGATTCTACATATGCCCATACACACGCACTCAGCACAGATGCCACGCATCTGTCCACGCTAAGCTCTTCATTTATTCAAATCGGTCTGAGTCAGAGCCTCATGACTTCAACAGAAAAGAGTCACGAGTGTTCTGTGGCTGTCCCTCAGGGGCCGGGTCAGGAGCGAGGGTGATAAGACTTGCCTTTGGGGTTGCTGGAGGGGGGCATGCCACTGATGGTGAGGAAGGCCGGCTGGGATATGTCCGTCTCCTGGGAGGAGCAAGACCCAGATCCTGACGTAGAGCTTGTGTCCTGCTCACACACACACACACACACACACAAATGAGGATAAGAGTGTGTCTGTCTCTGTCTGTGATGTCTGTGATGTCTGTGATGTCTGTGATGTCTGTGATGTCTGGCCCTTGTTCAATGGTTTCGCCATCTAGGATTTCAGGAGAAATGTCAGTTTACTGGTGGAGGTCAGTGATCAGTCCTTTAGCACGTGTTTCCGAGGGGGGAAGCCGAGCCACCTCTGTATGGTCTGCTAAAAATGACTACACTTCCATGACTGGATCCATGTCAATGCCAAGTCACTATCAGACAGGGGCCAAAGAGAGAAGAGGTTGTGAACTTACGGGCCAGGCGACGCTAATCTCTTTAGCACATCCTTCCCGCTTCTTCTCACACACTGCCACAGACGAGGAGCAGCACCCTGTTCTTCTTATGAGCTGAAGTATATGAATGAGAAAGAGAGAGACAGAGAGAAAGAGGTAGAAAAGGTAGAGGAGGAGAACAGGGATTGTGTATGTGTTTATGAGAGAAAAAAAGAGTCAACATTAATGACTCCTTACGCCAGAAATTTCCACTAGGTGGAAATATTGGACAACTGGCATCACATTTTCAGTAGCTAATATTTACTCTCAATATGAGTCATGAAACATGAAAAAAAAAAAACATATTTTCCCTTCTTCCTCATACCATGGTACGTTTACTTTGTAACAGAACTGATACATCTGTGGTTGACACATGCTTGCCACAGTCTGCATGTGGTTGAGACTAAAAAGTGCCCAGGCATGACAGAATGGCTGATACAGTTATACCCGAGTAGTGTGCTAACATATAGCTTTTGACATTAAAAACAGAAACGGTGTCTTCCAAGCAGCCTTTTGGCTATTTATTAACCACAATCGCAAGCTGGTGGCCTGATTATTAACTAAACAGACCCAGGAGGAAAGAACAGCAGCTTTTTTCTGTTTCCTCAACCTGGTCTTCCCTTTTGCAGCTTTTATTCAAGCAGACCCAAAACCACACCTGAAAAGGTGTCTCACGCCTTTCCTGTTCCCATGTCCACAACTCAACTCACCTTTGACCGCTTCACCTCCAGAACAGCTTCTAGAACGTCGATCTCATCAAACTTCCTCAGCATGGGCTCCAGCTCGATCAGACAGTCTACACACACACACAAAAAGTTTAATTTCCTTCATACAGAGGAGGCCTAGAGAGAAGATGCTCCAGGACAGTTTTGTGCAGTCTCCAAAAACTCCCTCTTTGTTTACAAGTCTGATTAGTAGCCTTTAAGAAAAACAACTACAGCATATTTCTCAAAAAAAGACAGACTACCGGTATGGACAGCAGCAACTTTAGCAGCATGTAAAGAAATTACATTGAAAGTACTGAAGAAAACAAATTCATTGTATCTCACAGGCCTTTGAAAAGAGGAAGATCTCTGTCGTAAGAGTAAGATATGACAAGAGTGAACAAGGACAAATCACATTAACATTTGCCTTCAGCACACTGAACACTTTATCCATGTGTGAGTAAGAAGTCTGTCCTGCTGTAGTTTTGCCAAGATTCCCACTTTCTATGACAGGTTCACTTGGCACAGCTGGCACTCACTGAGGAAGGAGGGTCGGTCGTCTGGGTTTGTCGCCCAGCCACTGGTCATGAGGTCAAGGAGGATCTCCCGGCAAGGGATGTCGGCTGGAAGGCTGTCCAGGCTTGTGTCTGGACGGGTGCCACGCAGCACGCTGAACATGATCTGCATGGGGTTGGTCGCCTCTGACCCCAAACATCAGAGTAAGAAAAACAGGTCAGAAAGTGAAGCTGGCCCAACTACTCAGAACACCCGACTGAAAAGCATGTGTTGACAGATGTGAGCAATGTTGTGATGACGGCCTCATATAATGATATAGGGTTTAACAGGAAGTTAACTTAATTTGTGAAGCTGTAAAAAACAAAAAAGAAGCTCACACAAAAGCCAGAGCACTGAATTACCTTCATAAGGGATTCTTCGTGCCAGCACTTCCCACGTGATTATAGCGTAACTGAAAGAGGAAGAGAGACGGGCATGAATTGGCTGTGTCTTACATCAGACCACGGCAATCCCCCTGGCAGGCTTCTGTAAGAGGGGGATTCTAGCTTACTTACAACTCACAAGGTGTTGGATGAGGTAAATATTGAGGTGTAGAGCATACATCGATACTTGATGTATTAAAAATTACTTAAAAAGAAGTGAGAAAGTATTCAACTTTGAAGAGAACACAAATCCCCCTGGCAGGGTAGAGTCGAGCTGGATGTCATCGCCATCATCATTTAGCCATCTGAGCAGACACACAGCACTCAGAAGCACCATGACTCAGCGCAATCATCATCTCAGTAATGATTTAACTCGGACTGGTAGACGCCTGTGGGGCCATGAGCAAGCAGTAGTCTGTGGAATGCTTTCAATACGCAAAGATTTTAGAAAGAGATTTGGGTACATAATCCCAAGAAGTGAGTGGAAATCTGCGAGGTCAGGATGAGATTTGAAGGTGGTAAGCGTGCTGGCTCTGCGGATTTGATCCATTGGTGCTCAAGCCCAGGTAATCCTACTGGCCTCAGTGAACAGTGAACTTAATCTCCTCCCAAAAATCTCCCAATCTACTGGGTGTTTCTTTATGTATTAGTTCAGCAACACACTGCCAAATATCACTCAAAGAGGACTGGAACACAATCAAAGACACAGCCTCACTCATTCAAACGGTCATGTCTTTCTTTAGAATGATTTGAGCGTCTGTCTGACATGAGGTACAAGGAACCAAAATCAGTCAATGGCAGACACATCAGAATGGAGCTGTTCTGAGCTAACAACTTGTGCCACCAGACATTTATTCCAGTCAGCACTACTGGGTGTATGTTGGGCACAAGTTGCCATAATTTGCGTTGCCCTTAACACTGATCTACATTACTGTGGTCTATGCCAACCTTCCAGAAAAACACTACAAACATTTTGTATTTTTTATTTGGCGATAACCTTTCAAGCATACCAGAGAGTGTATTGACAGCTACATGTCACTTGAAGTGCCTGACCTATTGGTCATTCCATTACCAAAACCACAATGAATGGTGTGTGCTTGCAGTATGCACAGTCAAACTAAGCAGGTTAAAATACTGCTATCTTTTGATAAAAAAATAAAATGTCAGAGTAGAGGAACTTAATCAGAGTCTCATGTTTATGGGATCTGTTGCTTTTACTACCACCCTAACAAAGCAATTAAGAGCAGGTTAACAAAAATGTATTCTGACATTTTCATTTTCAACAAAAAGTAACATTCTAATAATTTCTGTGTGTGGGCTCTATTCCAAAGAAAACAAAAAGCTGATTTGAACTGACAGGATTGTGTTCATTACCGTCCGAAGGAAATACACAGTGTTCTTTCTTGGGCTTTGTGCTGTGTGTCAGTATTTAATTAGACTAAAACTTGAACCTTCTTGTAAGGCTACAGAAAAACAGGACTATATCACATCAACTTGAAATGAATCACATTTCAGTTAAGTAAGCACACACAAACAACATGATAACAGAAGCTTATTAACCTATTTATTTTGGAATGTCCTGCGAATCAACCAGGTGCAGTGCACAATGTTAGCACAATGCACTTTGTGTCAAATTCAGCAAATTGCTTCTCACGGTCCTCTAACTCTCCTTTCAGTGTGCGCTCTCAAACAAAGTCTGGTGTTCGTACACAGTCCTGACTTTACAAGGGAAACAAACATAGTGGCTTAGACGGGGACATAAACAATTCCAGCCAATCAGCATGTTGCCTAAGGAGCACTAAAGGGAGGTGTGTAATTTGATTGGCTGTTGAACTCAAATATCAACAACCTTTCGCTAGAATTGCGGACTGCAACTTTAATTACAGTAACTCCAGTTTACACTCCTAAACACACTCCTTCACTCCTTACATACCTATAACTCCTGTACAGTACTGCAGTTAATAAAGAAGCCCTGCTATGTCAACAGCATGTTCACACCTATTAGTAGAACGTCTCACCTGTACATGTCATGCTTGACGTCTGCACGGCGTGTCTTGGAGGGCTCGTACTCCTCAGGAGGCATGTAGATGACTGTGCCCCCCATCTCTGTAGGCTTAGAACTGGAGCCTTTACTGATGGACAGCTGGCGCCACTTTGACAGGCCAAAGTCTGCAATCTGTGAATGGCCAAAAAAAAATCAATCAATCCAACAGGCAGTACCCCCAAGATTTCCTGCAATTGCGGTTTGCAAATTTCTTTGGCCGCAACACAACAACAAACAACAATAACAACAAACCCTCACAAGATCCTGGAGCGACAGATACAAGGTGAACTTCACCAAAGCTAGAGGGATGACCATACACAAGCATAGGATGACAATCATATTGTGGAGAGATTCCATATAATCTTTTCATAATAGTCAATCATATATAACATAGGCGAAATGGAAGAGCTGTGTGGTTGCAGAGCTCACTCGAGAATCCTCAACAGGAGCAACACAATTGAAAGTACCTACAGGTATTCTGCATAAACATATGACTAGAGTAAAAACTGTATAATGACTCATGAGGTTGAGGCCAGACAATGCAAATGGCTGTTGATATTACTGGTCACATAGCCACAGTTGTGGTTTATAGTAAATTGACCTCATCAAGTGGTTACTTATACACACACATAACAATCTGTTTTTCATTATGAAACAAAGAACTGATGAGGGATATGATAACACAAAAACAGCTCTGTGACCTTTTGGGGCTTTTAATCAACCCTACTGTGGGGTTAATGATTTAGATGTGTAAATGTCTACAAATGGATATGTTTGCAAAAGGAAGCCAGGCGATGAAACCTTAGTGGGTCAATGATTCTTCTATCTATAGCGCTCTACTGACTGCTTTTATTTATATCCGGAAACAAAACATAAAAAACAAGATGCTGAATACAGAGAAGGTTCCTGTCCACTGTCTTATGTCCACAGTACATTTCATAAATTGAGATACTAAAGGTCACTCATGGGTAAGTATTATTGCAGTTATTAATACAACACTAGTCCACCCAGTCTCGCTGGCCACTCCACTAAGACAAGTTCTAAACTAAAATCCCTTTATTCCCTATATTTATTATAACAGTTTCAGACAATAACCTTAGCCTTATCTAGAAAAGGACAAGAACATACAGTACATGCTGATGATTCAGGGTTTGATAACTGGAAGCTATTAGCAAAGTCAAATTCTGTTGTTGTCTGCATATCTCTGATTATTTGTTGGAAGCAAATCATTGTTTGACAGCAACTTGGGTATAAGGAAGTCACAGCCAGCAATAGAGGTGCTACGTTAGGCAACTGAGTTCAGATGACTCAACCAAAGAAACTATTTCTTCACAACAATCATGTGCTCTACCCCAATAACCTATTCAAATTTGAAAACAAAACTATTTTGTGACATGCAATTACAACTTGTCTGAAAAAAAGATATCACCCAGTCACAATAATATACATACCTTGACATGAAATTCCCCATCCAGAAGGATATTCTGAGTTTTCAGGTCATGATGTAGTAGTGGTGGCGTCATGTTATGGAGGAAGTTTACACCCAGGGCTATTTCATATAGAACACGCATTCTCAGTGGCCAGGCCAACACTGGGTACATGGTTTTCTGTTATGGGTGAAATGGAGTGACAAAGTATGTACACTTAATTAGCACATTTCATAAAGATACACCACTAACAGATTCAAAACTTCATCACAGACATGTAGAACTCGTTTCTAACATACCTCGTGAAGCAGTTCATCGAGGGACCCATTGCTCATGTATTCTGTGACTATGCAGAAGAACTCTGGCTCATTGCATACCCCAAAAATCTGGATTATGTAGTTAAATCTGGCTTTGTGAAGGACCTCAGCTTCTTTCAACAGACAATTTCTCTCCCTGTAAGAAATTCCAAGCATTACAAAAGGGTATACAAAGAATATGGCAGACAGGTTATATCAATGTTTACTGCGCGCAGAAAAAACACTAGGACAGTCAGTCTTTTTCTGTCAATTTCCACACAGGAATATCTAGTTTGTAGTTGTCCTATAGGCTAAGTGAAGTTTTCCTAAGCAATATTGGAAAACTGAGCACCTTACAACTGTCACCGTACCACAATCCAGTTGGATTGTTTAGCAATGCCCTGTCCAGGCCAGTACCCCTGACAAAACATGAAGTTCTGTAAAATGAAACCAGTTTAACCAAACAGAAGCCACAGTTGATTTAACAAGGTACACCTAAATTACAGATGAAATGACTACTTGTGATGCTGCACTGTCGCTCGACAAGAAACCCTTGAATGAAAGTTACAGCTTGAGATGACTGCAAGAAAGATATTTACTTTTATAAAACATTTATACCAATTCATAGTTTTAAGTGTGAACCATCATACATACCTTTCACCAACGGGAGAATCCAGTTTCAGACACTTTATTGCAACAGTGGTGCGCCAGTCAGAATGTAGAGCCCTAAAGACGGTTCCGAACCCACCTTTACTTAGGTAGTGCAGGTCCGTCAATTTCTGATAAGGTATCACTGGTAGTGTACTAGTCAGACTACAAATGTTAACACATCCTACATGCTCCATATCCACGAATACGAGAATAAAAAGGCCCCAACTGACGTAGCTAGGTAGCGCTACGGGAACACACGTAACGTTAACTGTCAATTACAAAAAAAGGAATTGAAACCACCAGTTTTGCTTTAAAAAAAAAGCTTGATAAATCCCCCGTCCAAGATGTAGGCGTTCACATTAGCTTGAGTTAGCTGAACAGCTAACCTTACACTTTCCTTTTACTTTCCTTTTCTCGCGTTTAAGGCCAGTCAAAACATTTTACTTGAGTCCTTGCTCAATAACAAAAATAAAGCGTACCGTTTGCAGGTAAGCTAACTGTCTCACCACGGCTAGCAAGTGCGTCAGTAATAACGCACCAGCTACCCAACCAACTGGTCTGCAGACAGCGAACACATGCATAAATGAAATGTTAACAAATCAGCTAGCATTACCAAAAGCCTGTATGATTAGAGCAAAGTCTGTTTTGACTCATTCCAATCAACGTCAATAACACCACGAATCCCACAACCCACGCGGTGACATCAGGCTACAAAGACAGAGATTTATCACGTTACCTATCCTGAATCTGAATCACGAATATCGATTTGTGAACGGTTGAATCCGTCATCCCTGATTGCTCTGATATCACCTCTTTGGGAAACCCACATGCCCTTGCATACAGAGACAGTTCTGTTCCTAGTCCAAAACTGATCTAAGAATCGCTAAGTGAAACCATTCAACCATGTATGAAATACACCAAATTACAAATCACTGTCATTTCCGGGATTGCTCATGGCACGTTCAAGAGACGCAGAAAGCCTGACGTGTGATGGCAGCTATTTTCTCTTCACTTTTGTAGTTTAACCCATGTCAACAGTAAACTACTTAAAATGAAATCAACAATGTTATGGTTTAGGTAGGCATTTGTCTCTATCCACGTTAAAATAACTTTTAAGAGTTCAAAACAATCAGGCAGGCTTACACGCCCACAATGATGTATATGTGTGGTTAAGTAATACATTGCTTACTGATTAGGTTACTAAAGTACATGTGAATGTAGTGTTATAGAAGAACAGCACATTTAACAGTTCTTTCGAATCGTTGATGTGATCCATATACCATCTGCTTTGCGTCACCACCAATCGTGGGAATTTCCCAGACGGAATTTCCAAATTCTTCGAATTCACTTCAATACAATGCAATTTAAATAATTTACAGTGGCTCCTGGTTCTCTTAAAAGCAGGTAGACTAGTAAGAGATTATAACTCACAACAAGATAGGATAGTTTATAGGATATAGGCCTACTTTATTTATCCCTGATGGTAAATTAATTGTACAACTTCAAATCAGAAAGAGTTGGGATGGTATGTTAAATAAAATGTTTAACTGAAAACAGTGATTTGTGAATTCTCTTTGACCTGTATTACATTGAAAACAATACAACAGCAGATTATTTTATGTTTTACCTTATGAATTGGGGACCTCTATTGGGGCCAAGTCAGGACTGCAGGCAGGCCAGTCCAGCACCCGCGCACCCTTTTCCCTCAGCCATGCCTTTATTTGAAATGTGTGCAGAATGTGGTATTATTGCATTGTCTTGTTGAAACATGCATGGGCTTCCCTGGAAAGCATGTCGTCTTGAAGGCATGCTGCTCCAAAATCTCAATGTACTTTTCTGCATTAATGGTGCCATCACAGAAGTGTAAGTTACCTTTGCCAAGGGCACTGACACAACAGTCTGGATGGTCCTTTTCTTCTTTGGTCCGGAGCATACACCGTCCTTTTCTTCCAAAAAAGCCCTCAAATACTGATTTGTCTGACCACAAGATACCTTTCCCCTGTGTGATGGTCCATCCCAGTTGCCTCCGAGCCCAGAGAAGTCAAACGGCGCTTATGGACAGGGTTAACATAAGGGTTCCTTTCGGCACAGTTTAGTTTAAACTGACATTTGTGGATGTAACTACGTATTGTAGTGCTTGACAAAGGTTTGCCAAAGTAATCCTGAGCCTATGTGGAGCGTAGATTTTTTGGAATATTTTGCAGGCCTGTATGGCAGGAATGGATGTATATTTACAAATCAAATGAGGTTGACTAGACAAAACATGAAATATCTCGTGTTCATACTGTCTGCAATAAAGTCAAGGTAAATTTATAAATCACTGCTTTTTTTTCTTATTTGAATTTTCCATACAGTCCCAACTTTTTAACAGGATTAGTTCCTACATCATTCAGTGACATGTGCCGGTATTACAAAGCTAACCGTTATCTTGTAATTAGGCTATATAATGTTTTTTTAGGAATCAAATGATTCCAACTGTATTTGAAAATCTGCTGATTCTCATGGTGGTAGGCTACAAACCAGCTCAACATCCTTTACTGTTGGCGTATGTATGTATGTATGTATGTATGTATGTATGTATGTATGTATGTATGTATGTATGTATGTATGTATGTATATGTACTGTATGTATTTATGCATGTATTCATAATTACAGTGTACCTAAAGTTTAAAATGAATTGCTCTTATCTTCAACCCCACACACACACACACACACACACACACACACACACACACACACAACGCATATACACACAAATAAGGCCAGAATAATAGCCTAACTTTGACATTCACCTTCATCTAAACATGATTCACAGCAAAGCCATCTGAACACTCAAAACTAACAACACAATAACAACAAATACATTTACCTGTATCAACACAGGATTTACAGCGCCGGTATAGTGAATTAAAGCCATCAGTACAATAAAATACATTTTTGACCTGTATTAACAACAATACAGGATTTACAGTGCAGGGACAAATAAAGTCAAGTACACCACACTCAACTCGCAATTATTTAGTGTATACACAATATATATACACATCAGCAAATGAATAAAGTAGACCACACGCAACCCCGGCTCTGTGGAGGCAGGGGCTTTGGCTTTGGCTCTGCCGCTCAGTACTGAGCTCTTGGGCCCCTGGGCCCAGTAGGCTTGTGCATTTTGCAACAACTTGGCTCTCAACACCACAAAGACCAAAGAACTCATTGTGGACTTCAGGAAGAAAGTTGGCACACACACCCCCATCCATATCAACGGGATGGAGGTTGAGAGTGTTGCCAGCTTCAAGTTCCTGGGTGTCAACATCTCTGAGGACCTCTCTTGGACCCTCAACACCTCATCCATAGTAAAGAAGGCACACCAGCGTCTCTTTCTCCTGAGGAGACTGAAGAAGGTCCATCTGTCTCCTCAGATTCTGGAGAATTTCTACCGCTGTACCATTGAGAACATTCTCACAAACTGCATCTCAGGGCACGCAGCATCGTCAAGGACAGCTCACACCCCAGCCACAGACTGTTTGCCCTCCTCCCCTCTGGGAGGTGCTACAGGGTCCTCTGTTCCCGTACCAGCAGGTTCAAGAACAGCTTCATCCCTGCGGCTGTCACCCTGCTGAACTCTGCTCCTCGGGGTTACCCCCCCCCCCCCCCACCCACCCACCCCTTCACACACCTCCGCCTGGGACTGTCCCCCACCCCCCCCCCCCCCCCCCCCTCCAGCAACTGAACATTTGCACTATACTCACTTCACCCCACCCTGGCTTGACTGCCAAACATCCTCCTCTTGCCACTGAACATTTGCACTATACTTCACTTCACCACCCCCCCTCCACCCTGGCTTGACTGCCACCCACCCTCCTCCAGCCACTGAACATTTGCACTATACTTCACTTTACCATTCCCCCCTCACCCTGGCTTGACTGCCACACACCCTCCTCCAGCCAGTAAACATTTGCACCATAATGTCTTTTTAATACTGTATCCACTTAACTGCATTACCTGTATTAATTGTACTTTTCTACCTCATTCACTTGATTTCACTTGTTACCACCAGTATACTTACACCAGCACTTTATATACTTATCATACCTCACTCCTACCTCAATTGCTGCTAGTCTCAATTCTGTTTATATTACAATTCTGTGTCATTTTCTAACTCTTACTGTACATATCATATTCACTTATTCCACTTTACATTTGCACATAGTCTGCACTTTTATTGCTGTTTTGCACTTCTGGTTAGATGCTAAACTGCATTTCGTTGTCTCAGTTCTTGTACTTTGTGCGATGACAATAAAGTTGAATCTAATTTACACATCCCTGCCTGTCAATACGTGCAGTGAGGTTCGGAGCTGGTGAGGCACAGAAACCGGAAGTGATTACGTCATTTTGAGCTCTAGTTTAAACTATATATATAATATATACATGTATATATGTCTATGGTTTTAAAATTGTCATCTGATCAGAACTGAAAAAACGTTGTTTTATTGTCTAATACCATTATTTTCAAACGATTGTTTTTTTATTGTATTATGATGAGTTATTAATAACATATTAATAGTTGCCAGCTAGTGTATGTAGCCCTCCCACCAATGATATGGCTCATTTCATTTTGTCTGGAGAAAATATAACTACGGTGGTGGGATGCTAATTTAAATGACCATTTAACCAACTCGGACAGCTTCGAAAAAACAATTCCATATTTATTTAAACAACATATTAACATGTAAACAGTTAAACACCGCATACATAGCACACAATACCAAAATGTTCTACTGGCCAGTATAATTTAAAGTTGGTGCACTTTCGTTGGAGCTCATAACCGCCAGTTTGAGGTGAAACAAAATTAATCCACTCACGATTATCAGTATAGATCAGTGGAAATCCGTTGTCCTCTTCTTGAGTGAATGCAGTCAGTGGCTAGTTTAGCTCAGGATTAGCACCTACCTAGTCTGCTCACAACTTCAAGGCAACTTTCCTGCATCAACAGCCTTTAGCTTCTTTAGGTTCGTGTTGCGCATGAATATGTAGTCCCGTTGGGAAACGTGAAATACTGCAATGCAAATGTGTAATACTACTGTGTTAACTTAAAATACTTAAACGTTCTTAGTTAATTCAACATGCCTCCAGTCTTGTTTGGACTGAAAGTTCAGTTTTGAGAACAGCTTCAGGTTAGCAATGCAATCTTCCGTTTTCGCTGTCAAACTCAAGTAGAGAAGTGAAGAAGAAAGTCCAACGTCAGATTATATACCCAACAAGTGCCCTCTCGCTCGCCACCCTTCTTGAATCCGTGGTAGTTGCGTGCCTCCCTTGCAATATTTTTCAATGCGTTTTCAGCTCAACTCAAAAGGTTCTACGCTTGCGCACGCATGCGTAAAACCCAGTTTGGAGTGATTTCGCAATCCTAGGGGAGGCACTGCCTACCCTGCCCATAGACTGCAATGCATCTGCCTCCCTTGACCGCACGTCCAATGTTCATTGGCTGATCACTGGGAACCGGAAATGCTCAAATTCAGCGATTTTGATAATAAAAATGCTCGAAATGATCGGAATCATGCAGAAATGACACTCGTAACACAGATAACTAGAGAAATATGAATATTTATTTTATAATACATAAATATATATGATTATTATAAAAAAATATATATATATTTTTAATATTTTTTTTTTTTACTTTTCAAAATGACAGGTGAGGCTCTGCCTCCCCTGCCTCCTATGACTGCACGTCCCTGGTCAATATCATGAATACGTCATCAACCTCAGTCCTGTCTCAGGCTAGCATCCAAATTAATTAATTTTACACCAAAACGTTTGATCAGTCTTTGTCAATCTCACACCGAATAAGCCTTGTAAGTTTGCAACCTCAAAAATACATCTTGTAATAAATTACACTTTTTAATGTACATCATGCACAATATGTGCCTTTATCAGGTCGCAAACAACATTTAATTAGATACCACATACTCCACATTCAAACTCTTGGAGAACAATGTATACAGTATTTCAGCAAAACTCTATTTTTGTTATACTTTTGGTTATGGAATCATATATAATACAATAAATAATAATCACAATAAAAACAACTATGTCATATTTGTGTAAAATCTTGTAATATTACTTTACATTGTCAGTCGACATGCTTTTTTGGCTTGTGGCATTGTCTTTGCTGGTTTCATATTTGTCCGGGGAACTGCAAGAAGGTTTGCTTGTCCAGACCTAAGAGTCCTTGGTGTGAGATGAGGGGTGAGGAGATCCTGGAGATAGGCCGGACCGGTGGTGTTTATGGCCTTGTGAACTAGAAGTAGGACTTTGAAGTTTATTCTCTGGTTGACTGGAAGCCAGTGGAGGGAGTGGAGGACTGGGGTGATGTGTTCGGATCTCCTTGTCTTGGTGAGAACCCGGGCAGCACTGTTTTGAACATACTGCAGCCTCTGGATGTTTTTTGCTGGAAGACCTGCCAGAAGATAGTTGCAGTAGTCCAGACGGGAGCTGATGAATGCGTGCACCAGCTTTTCTGCAGCATGTTTGGGAAGAGAAGGTCTCAGCCTTGAGATGTTTCTCAGGTGGTAGAATGCAGTTTGGCAGATGGATTTGATGTGTGCATCAAAGGACAATGAAGAGTCCAGCTTGACACCAAGGTTTGTGACGAGTGAGGAGAGAGGGGTGGGGTGGCCATTTATGGTGATTTGGGTGATACCGGACTTTATATACGTTTTGGAGACCACGGAAATATAAAGTTTTGTCCCTCTTTACTACATTCATATGTGTTGAGTTTAATTTCCGTGTTTTAATTACCTTAACTTTTCCATACTCTGTAATATCCACCAATTTCCAATTATATTAAATGGAGCTTTTTCGATCTGAATGTTTTGCTGCTATATCAGTTTCACTGATATGTTGTAAATGCTTTAATTAATGGCGGACCCTCCACCGTGAAAGCGCAAACAGAATGGAAGTGACATAGGAAGAGGGCAAGTTTGCAAAAAGCCCCGTGTCCACTTCACTCGCATCACTGCGGTTGCGTGCGGACATGCAACATGTTCAGAACTGTTGTGCCAGCCAGCCGATAATCCAGTTAGAGACTTGGAGCGAAACTGTTCATATCACAAGAGAAGTTGCTGCATATCAGATGATATTTATCACTGGTTAGTTTGTAGCACGTAGCCGACTGGCCAGTTCAGATCAGTAAAACGGCAGTCAATGTTCCAACCGGTGAAACAACCACATTGTTTAGCCTACCTACTCCTCAATTAAGAGAAGGACATCAGGATTCGGAAAGCAGTAACTTGCTACTGCATTGTAAGTATTGTTAATTGCAAAACCATTCGACTTAAGTCTGTGATAATTTTTCGAGCATATAAAACCGACTTTGGGTGATTTTGTAAAGTTTTAGCTGGCTACCATTCCAGTCCAATCAATTCCATTGATTGCTTTTGACAGCAACAAACGTAAACAAATGTTAACCAGAATGAACAGGTTAAACAGATTTAACAAACCTTTTTTTAAACTGTCTTCGCAATGGCTAATTTTCTTGCTCAGTGCAATGCCAGGATAGACTGCCTCCCTTTTTCCATTTGCACATGTCACATGCCTCTGACTACTGACTACAATTGCATTGTCTACTAAAATGTTCTCATTCCAGTGAACCAGAGGCGTTTTATTTTTTGCAAATTAGTAACTGTGGTGGTCAGGTGTACAGATTCCATGATTCAGTCTTTCCTGGGAGTCGACCTGTGGGAGTGACCATAATGTACAGAATTTGTTTGATGAAAGGTTTGACACTACTCCTGCTATGTATATCATGCCTCCCTTTCTGCAGAGACACATCAACCACTCAACTCTACACAGTGAAGTCTCAGCTGCAGGAAGTACTCAGCGGTTTGACAAGTAAAATGACGAGTCCCTTTGTACCTGTTGCTGTATCTGTGGAGCGGTCTCTGCCTAGGCCTGGGAGTAGCAGATTTGTAGGAAGTCTATCCAGCAGTCCGGAATCTCCGAGAAGTCATTGCCTGTGGATGAGAGGAAGTGATGACCGCTGCATTCCCAGTCTTCCCTTCCAGCCTATGGGACCACAGGCGTTAATGATACAGAGGGGCTTTGAACAATCTAGTGGTGTCTTTTCCAATGTAGAGAGTAGTTTTTCACAGGACAACTGGGAAGACAGACCACCCAGCCCCATCTTGTTGGGCTATGAGGTTATGGAAGAGAGGTCAAAGTTCACGGTAGGAGACCAGAGGAAATGTAATGTGATAATACTTTCAGTAGTGAAGCTTATAGAAGTCAATCAAGGCATCTTTGTGTATATTTTCCCAGCAGTCTGACAGTCTAGCTTAACTGTCTGCTTTTGTGAGAGGAAGTAACTTCCTGGAAAAAGGAGGTCTCAAAAACATTGGCTATACAGTCAGTAAACTGTATGGTGTTTGGAATTGATGTTACAGACAATTGGAAAAGATGATGCATAGTTCTTCATATGAGTCATCAGGCAGTTGTTATAGTCAATCCATGTTATGCTTTGCAAAAATGCAGTTAAAGAGCTGCACCTGTGCTACAACATGATGCTTTGAGATTTCCTGTAATTGTAATGAAGGTCCTTCTCCTTAATATCTGTTCCCTTCTCTCTCAGGTGTATAAGATTTTGGTGAGGAGGACTCCAGATGAAAGTTGGGTCGTTTTTAGACGCTATACAGACTTCTCCAGGCTGAATGACAAGGTTGGGAAAAGATGAGTGGTCATGCACTGTGTGGACAGAGTTTGTTCAGCAGACTGTTTTGTCTTTGTCAATTGTTCCATCTGCTTCCTGTTTAGTTATTTGTTCTTTTATGGCAGTTTTTTCTTCTGCCATTCATCTTCTCAATTGTCGTTTTCTACAGTTTCTTCTTGAGTGTAATACTGCATTAATTTGTTTGTTCACAGCTGAAAGAAATGTTTCCTAGATTCAAGCTCTCCCTGCCACCGAAACGCTGGTTCAGAGACAACTATGACATGTCCTTCCTGGAGGAGAGACAGCTGGGCCTACAGGCATTTCTGCAGAGTCTGGTGGCTTACAAAGACATCACTAATAGGTGCCTTTAAATCATGGCTCCTCATATCTTGGATTAGGACCAAAATCTATACAAATGTTGTTGTTTGTATCAGATAGTATGAATTCAATACGCTCACAAAATGTTCACAACATGGCTAAATGATGTGATCATTTGCATGGTTTTCCCGCAAGTGACTGTAAACACCAACAAATATGTACTTTGAGATACTCTGAGATAATTAATATCCTCAATACGGATTGAGTCCTAGCAGCACTTCTGTGTCCAGCTGCATCTGCCTGGTCCACTCAGAGTTGTGCATGCTTGTGTAGACCATCCACTGCCACTCACTGCCACTCCCCTCTATAGCAGTGACACGACTCACCTGAAAACATCTGCTTGTGGGATATCTCCTAAGTTGCCCCTGAAGGCCTCTGGCATTTACTATGTAATGGTGACACAAAACATTGAGAGTAGTTAGGATGTTACAGAACAGCTTATGTAATACCTGATTACAAAATTGTTTTGTGTCTGTTAGAATTTGTCACTCAGAAGTGTTGAAGGCTATCGTTTTGGTGTCATTTACTCAGTATGTAAATGGAAGGTAAAACTTTTCACAACTTGAATGTCTGTTGTGCTGTATGAGGGGCCACTAACTTACTGTGAATTGATTATGTACCTCATCACTAACTTGAGTATTGTTGTTATTTATTTAAGTGAGGCAGTCAGAGCATTCTTGTGCCTGGATGACCCACCGGGTCCATTTGACAGTCAAGATGAGAGCAGGGTAAGTTCCTTGTTTTATCTTTGGATTTGTCATGAGATTTGTTTTCCATAACTAATATGTAAACTGAGAAGCCGCCAACAAATCGTTCCTATTGCAATATGAAGCAGAAATAGTGTTATTCTGTGGGGAGTGAGTGATGGACCTGAAGTCTGATTCATTTTGGACATTAAATGGGATGTTTTGTGCATGGGGTTGTTGTTATGCAAGGCCTTCTGTGAGACGCTGGAGGAGACCAACCACCGCTTACAGAGAGAGCTGGTTGAAAAACACAGAGAACTTGAGTCTCTTAGAAAACTCCTTGAGGAAAGGGAGATCAAAATCGGCTTGCTGGAAAAAGAAACGTAAGGTTCTTCTGTCCTCATCTGGTCTCATCTGAAAATTTGACTTTGACTAAAATGAAATGTGATCTAGCTGTGTGCATTTTTACTGTGATGGCAACCTATTTGGTGCACAGCATGTACAGAAAGGATATTCCTTGTGTGGCCGTTTCTATAAACTCTCCTCAGAGGATTTTCTTGGACTTGGACCCTGGATGGACTTGGACCCTGGCAGCTTTTTGTGTTGTGTGCCCCCCCCCCCCCCAGTGGCAATGGTGTTGCAGTAATCCCAGAGAGACGCTGCGAGCCTCTAATCTGCAGTGAGAGCAGCACAGACTTCGACACAGAGGAGGAGGACACAGAACAGAGATCTCCCTCTCCTGGTCACCGAAGGCATGCGCAGAGGTGTGTACTGCACACACTCGGAAAACCCTCCTGAACTTCTCTCTGGCATGGTATTCTGCGAGCCCATGTCACTACATACACATTTGTACGTCCCAGTGAGGATTTGTTGGTGCAGACTGGAAGTGAGTGGCAGCAGTAATAATACAATTAGTTTGCCATAACTTTTTTTTTTAGTCCATTTCATTGCCATACTAAACACATTCACAGATTGGTTATCTCTATCTCTCCCTCCCCCGCTCCATCCCTTCTTTATTTCTCTAGTTGTGAGATCAAGATGCCCAGGAAAGGCCATGGAGTCTGTTGGTATGGCCCAGCCAATGGCAACCCCATAGGACACTTCCATTAGACCTGAATGTCTTATGCTCTTTCATGCACTGGGTCCATATTAAAGCACATCTTCACCCATCCCCCCACTCGTGTGCACACATTTGTTTGTGTGGATCTTGTGTTTGTGTGAATAGTTGGCATAGTTGGAGAGCGCAATTGTCATAGTTTGTTGAATCCCTCACACAAGGAAGCATTTGTGCCTATGATGTATGTTTTTTTTTTATTCATCTTGAAATTCCTTTTTGGCCAGATCTAACAGAATGGAATTGTCCTAGTTCTGAACAGGAAATCAGATATTTTTGACTGTGGAAAAATAAAAGATACTCTAAACCCTTTAAAACTTGGTCCAACTTGTTTCTTCATGCCTTCGCTATGGGTATTTGTGTAATTAGGTGTGAGAAAATGTCTCTTCTTTTTCATATACATTTGTATACAGTAGCAAACATCACCGCTCACAAAGAAGCGGAGTTTCTCAAGGAAGTCCAATCTGAGCTTCAATTCATTTCGATTCGTTTTGATTTCACAAAAATAGTACATAGATTATTTCAGTCATTATTTCATTTTTTTTATTTCAACTCCCCTCTTCTAAAACGTCATATTTGATTGGTTTGACACCCCTCTTCTAAAACATCAAGAAGAGTTGATGCATACTATCATGTTATGCTCTGTTTATGTATTTGACCTTGAAATGCCTTTGGAATGAAAATATTTCCAGAAAATGTGTTCAACAAATCAATCCTGGAAGGGGAGGATTAAGTTTATGTCCACAGTATTAACTGTAGTCTGTACATTAAGACACTTACAGATTTAAATCTGTCCAACATGGATGCAGTGAGTGAGTTTATAGCATGCGTTTAAATTATGTACTATTCTTTGGAAATTTAAATGAAGGGGCAATATAATAAATTGGATCACATCAACCCTCCTACACCACCATTTTCTATTCATATTCATATTTATGTGCGTGTAACAGTAGCATCTGAATAATGTTTGTATCATTCCTGTTGCACGTATGTGGTCAGCATACTTAGATTAGTTTTTTATGTCTGGGAAAGTCTGCGTGGTTCACACATGTATGTGGTTCAAGATTCTGTCCAAGTACAACATTGAAAGTGTGGGACATCACATTTTTCAGTTCTGTACATTAAATCAGCAAATACCATCTCTCAACGAGAGTGTGGGACCAGCGCCAGGTTTGTGCGTGACATTTGATAGGATTTACTCAAAGTGAATAAAAGCTGTAGACGTATGATCCATGTTTGTAAGGAGGCATCAATATTCTCTTGACAGAGCCAACTGATTCTCTGCCAAGATTTACCAAGGTTATGAAAAAAACATGGTTCTCCCTTATACTAATGTCCTGTAACTGTTCTTTTCAATTACACGTGGAAAGCATTGTGACTCCCCTTAACTCACCCCCTACCCCCCTTTGGCAGTCCTGACATAAAGGAAACGCAATGTACTGGATATACGTTCACTCTCAGCCTCCCCATTGCTCTACAGACTGATGGAGAACAGATTTCAGGCAGGCTACACCAGGATAGTTTAAAAAAAAAAGGTTATTCTAATAATCAAGGAGGACCATTCATCAGATGGTTTCAACACATTCTTCAGGGGATGTGTCCCCACAGGGGTCAGCACTGAAGCAGATCCTGTTTCTGTTTTTTTTTTTGTATTAACATCTTAAGGTAAAGATCATATATTTCCTACCAAATGTATCTTTCTTTAACATATCAACTTGACATTACCTGGAAAAGGTTCATTATCAGAGGTGTCTATGCTATTTAAGTCCTGGTGCAAATGAAATTGAAATGAAGGCCCCTGTGTACAATAAAAAATCCATACAACACCATCTTATTTCTTCTCTGTACTGTACTCTGAAATGCAATTGTGCAGAGAAGACAGATATCAATTCTCAGACAAAGTTTGACTAGATATGTTGTTAAATAATAATAGTTTCCACTCCAGTGGTGATAGCTAGCTAACTAATAAACAAGTGAATGAACAAGCTAAAGAGTGTCTCTTTCAGCCACCGGACTAGTGCATTTCTAACCTGAGCTAACCCAGGCCAAGATCCTCTGTGTAACATTAAATGCAGCCAGCTAGGATCACTTTGACAAGGTTAATTATCCCATAACTCACTTGAGCTCCTCATTTTACAAACAATTCAAATACCCCACAAGTGGCAAAGAAAAGAAGAATATACTGTAATAATGACTTTAATGATCCTCTGTGTAACATTAAATGCAGCCAGCTAGGTCGTTATACTATCTATCGATAGTTAGCTACAAATTCTACTTTCAATCTTGACAGCAGCACAAAATGTAGCATGCAGCTAACTACAACAATTTCAATTTAATATGTTCTGACTTTAATGCCACTGCCGGACTGATACTGGCCCACATTAGAGAAACTGTCTGGATTGCAAACTACATCTTTAACTTGAGGTGGTCAGGGGAAAATGAAAATGAAAATGAACATGAACATCAAACATGCCTGTTTACAGTTCACAGAGTATAAAAAGGGCCGAGATCCCCTTCACAGAACAACACTTTTCAGCACAAAGTCTGCCATTTCCGTTGTTGTTTCGTTGTCATTGTTTCGTTCTTCACAATACCTGCAGAACTGTTGAAGATTCAGCTGTAGAGGTCGTGGTAATTTTGGCTGAGCTAGAACATGGACTGGTGTATGTAAATGTTGGGGTGTGTATATTAATGAGCCAGGACTGTAACACAACTGTCGGGGAATTCCGAAATGGCCCATTTGACCACCCTCTTTTGCATGTGCATGTTTTTCATTTGAAGGAGGAACTTGTACCACTCTTCAGCCGAGAAGTCATTATCTATACAGGCAAATGCTTAAGCTCATTTGGCTTGTGATATCACTCTGTGTGGCTATTGATCTCTGCAGAAGACTCCAGTTTTCATGGAGGAATAGCTATGTTGGCCAAGGTTAGTACATGGCCATAGGGAAGCTATTATGTAATATGACACACTTGCTCAAGTGGATGTATGTTTTTGATTTTAAAGTCATTATAACAGTAGGTTCTTCATTTCTTCGCCATTTGAGGGGTATTTGAATTGTTTGTAAATTGAGGAGATCAAGTGAGTAATGGGATAATTAACCTTGGTGTCAGTTGCTGCAAACAACACTGACCCAATTAACACTCTAATCCAGAGGCCAAACCACTTGGCTGATGCTCTTGGCGTTTTCAGGGCCTCGTTGAGAGCTCAGGTCTGAGTACTGCCTCAGGCATGTATGGCTCTGAGTATGCAGAAATAGTTTGGAAACTGGTGGACACTGAGCAACAAAACCTTCCCCGTGATACAGTATGAGACGCATGAACCAGATGAATGGGTATGAGCAATCTTTGGAGCAGGCGTAAGACTTGCTTGACCCTTGGTTCAGTTCAGTTCAGCTTAGTTCAGTCACACAAGTTCAGTCAGAGGGTAACCTTTAATTTGTATCAAGCAGTAGGAGGCAACCATGCTGAAGACGCAAACGCACATTCACAGATTTACAGAGCAAAATCAAAACGTTTCAGTTGGAATCCGTGGGGAGCAAAAAGTAGGACACCATCTGAAGTTGGCACGCATGTGTTGGAATCAAATAAAGGTAGGCTAACACAAAGCTGCAGTGAGAGAAGAGAATGTGTTGACACAAAAGCTGCTATTTTGTAAAGCTGAGGGAAACAGAACATTGTAACCACTGGCACTACTTTTCTTCAAAACTAGATTTCAGAAATCAACAAGACACCCACTTATCCAGATTAATGAAGTTAACTGATTTAGGTTAATTTCATAATCCCAGGTAATCTTCTGGTGGAGTGCTATGACATTGAGGTTGAGTCAAATGTCATGAATGTGTCAAACAGGTCATAAACCTGGCATTAGTTACCCTCCATTTAGGAAAGCTACTGTGATCTCCAATTGCCTTGCAAGGAAACTAGGTAGAAACATGGGCCTTGATATGTTTCCATTATCTCCTGTAAATCAACAGTTCTTCAGTGATCCAGTGAAACTAAAAACCAAAACTCACAAATCTGATTTCAGTGCGTGGTCAATAAATACCTCAAAGCTGGATGGAGGTCATTTTACCAAATATCTGGCTTTTTAAACTTGTAAAGTGTCTCATCTGATCTGTTCAACACACCTCAACACCCTAAACTACTTACTGTACCTTACATTTTATTTTTCAACAGTTCACAGTAAAGCAATCGGCAAAAATGTCTGTCTCATCATCACAACTGACCTGTTCCTCAGAGTCTTGGCGTTTAACTTCTCTTCACTCCTAGAAGTGATGTCTCACTTTGTCTTTTAAAATAATAAAACACTCTGAGAAATGATTGACATGTTTCTTAAATCTTCACTAGTATTTACACTAATCCACTAAAGCTACGTCTGAAAATGCTGTCAGATTGTATTATACATTTAGGCGCAGCAGGCAGATGATTACTAATAAATCATAACACTGCTCTCCGTGGGATGGGTGACCAGGCGTTATGCGGCTTGAGTGAAGAATGTGAAAAGCCAGAAGAGAATTTGCCTCAGTGCTTGAAACGGGGTCATGAACTTCTCCCTCTTGTCCGTCAAGTTTATCTCTGCACAGGGAGGCATTCACTAAAAAGCACTGTAAGGTGATGGATTCCCAAGAACTGAAGTTTGGCATAACTTTACTTTTATCACCTCAGACAGTTATAATTTATACATTGTATGCCTTTCTCTTGAGGCTACAGAATAACATTAACAGGAGGAGTGTCTCACATCAGTGCTGCAGTCAAAGTACAGAGAGAACACATTTGAAGTGGAGCATAGCTCCCTTGTTGCATTTAAAGTATTTATTCAAGTTCTTTGCACTTTGCCTGAGAAGTGTTGGCGACTCCATGTGTGCTGGCAGATACAACTGCTTTGAAAACACACATCCCTTCCAATCCCAACAAGCTGGTTGATACCAACTCAGTCTACTACAAACTAAAACAGCAGTCTATACTACTCAATGACATATTGCAAACTACCGACTCTATTTACTAAACCAAACATGTGGATTAGATGGGGATATAAGGGTTAAACGACGTTTCCATCTTATCTGGTTTTCATACATGTTTATGTAGATATATTACTGAAAATATTTCCCTTGTAAACAAACATTATTTGGATTTTTAAGTATATAAGTATATACTTGCATAATCTATAGGGTCTGCCTTTTCCCCATTGGTAAATGTTTCTAGTCATTATATCCTGATGGACATAGACTTTGGGTTCATTTTGGAACTATTGAACCAGCCTCTAACCAATCAGCATTGATCACTTTGGGATTGATATACTTCGTCACAAACAATGCAAGCTGATATATCAGGTTTTTCCCAAACCCTGTTGGCAGTAAGGCAACAATGTCTTTAACCTTGACTAATAATATCACACATTCTTCTGGCTCTGGTTTCAATTATTTGATGTTTGCTAGCGTTGCTACAACTGTTTGCATCCCTTCGTCTAACTCTAGCACTGGTGCGTTTGTTATTACTACATTTCAAACAAACCCTTTATTTCAACGTCATCACATTTTGCAACTTAGACAGTGTCCCCAGATTTGTGGGCCATTGACTCATCTAGCAAACAGCAGCTCACGACTCTAATCCCAGGGAGAACTGAGCTGTGAGCAATGGGGTATTGTAGCACTGCAGTTAACTGAAGGCTTCTTTTAGGTGACCGGACCACTGTTTTGCCACTTACTTTAAAAATATTTATACTTTCATGAATTTTCACCAACCAGTGCGTACCAAGTCTTTAATTAATCAATCATTTTTCATCTTGAGCTAAGAACTGACAATTTAAAAGGACTATGTCATGGATATGATTTAGAAATAGTGGGCTAGTGTTAGATGACAGATAAAGGAACTCTTACCTGGTTCTGTCTTTTCCCAGTCAGACATCAATGAGCTAGTTGCGTGTTTCATCAATGCATGTACTTCAGTCCTTGACACTATTGCATCTATGAAAGTGTTAAACCCAATCCTTGTTCTCTGCCCTAACAACAATTGTTAGAAAAAATGGTCTGAATGCAAATAGAAAAAGAAGGACAGACTACAGGTGTCCTATCCATAACTGCACTAAAGAATATCAGGAAGCTGTAACTATTTTATTTATTTTGTTTTGTTTTTTCCTCATTACTTTCATAGGTCTTTCTGTCATTTTTGGGTCCATGAGATGTGTGATTTGTGTCCGAGGTTGGGATCGGTGGGAGTATTGTGATGTATTGCTGTTTTTATCTTACTGTCATGGGGAGGGGATACAACAAGTGGTAAATGTACACAGCATAGACAGGGTAGCTGTACATAATAAACAAACATCATATGGCAAATACATGATACAAACAGAAACAGCTTAGTATATACAGTGTACTCATAGGGTTACTTTTACAGGGGTAAGAAGAGTAAGACAGTAAAACATCAGGCCACCAATCAGGCCTTTATGGTAGAATGGCCAGATGGAGGCCCCTCCTTAGTAAAAGGCACATCACAGCCCGCTTGGAGTTTGCCAAAAGGCACCTAGAGGACTCTCAACCCAGAGTCATATTTGTGTAAAATCTTGTCATTTTACTCTACCATGTCAATCAACATGCTTCTTTGGCTTCTGATGTTGTCTTTGTCGATTCCATGTTCTTCCGCTTGTCAACAAATGTTCAAGCTTTAATATTATCTAGGTATTTTGTCTTTCAGCCTATTTTCTTCACTTTAATTCCTTTGACATGTTTTCTTTGTTTTATTCCTTTGATTTTTTTCTTTTTTAGTCTTTTAAATCTCATTCCTTTAATTTATATGTTTATTGTAAATTAATTCACGTCGACTGGAAGCACTTTGGCTCAGCTGTTTTAGAGGTACAGTGTATAGTTTTTAGTACCATCTAGTGGAGAGGTTGCTGAACTGCAACCAGCTGAATATCATTCCCTTTTCAACCGTGTGCCAGTGCCTACGGTGACCGTCAAATGCAATAACAACGCAAAAAGCCTTGTCTGTAGCCAGTGTTTTGAATTGTTCATTTTGGCCTACAGTAAAACATGCCGTACTCGGTGGAAGAGGACCCGCTCCCTATGTACATACCAAGGGGTCATCTAAGCTAGCGATTACAATTTATAGTGGCAGGTAATTAATGCACTAATTAAAATATAATAATGAATATTCCATTTCTACCAATAAATGCCACTAAAAACTACACACTACTTTTAACAGCAGTGAGTGCCTAAAATATCTATATTTAATTTATACAATAGATAACGTCTATCAAATCCTTAGGTCTAATCAGTTTGTTTGTAGGCTACTGGTTGTAATGAGAACAAGTAATCCTTAATCTTAAAAATGTTTAAATGTAGCTCTGCTCACGCTGTCAACTTAGTAAAGCATTGGTTAAGTGACTGTAGTCCATCATTTTTCACTTTTAGCAGAGGGATAGCAACCAACATATTTCAGAGATATGAGTCTAAAGTCGGAGACGACATGGACTTTTTTACTAAATCGAATGCGGGGTCTCCCAACCAGTTATTTAACTACCAGGGGCGTTACTTTTTTTCTAAAACCCTATTCATTTTTTTTTTTATAGGGAATTTTTAACCAACCAGAATTTGAGAAAATGCTAGTCCGCACCATACAAAATAACTACAATCACTTGTACACTTTAAAAGTGGGCGGGCGGAACGAGACTGTCATTGCAGGAGTCTTTAAGATCCCGTCCTCCTGTCATTCTGTAGGCATATATTACACTACACCCCTTCGACAAAAAGGAAATTATTACCAACATTTAGCATGGGTAAATTGGACAAGTTTATTATCTGCATATGTCTGCTGGCAACAATTGAGTCTGTCGTGGAAGGAAACGAAGGCAAACGCAGAAAGCATGAAAATGATCCCATGCACGATGGTGGATCAGTTCAGTCAGGTGAGTATAATACATCCATGCTAATGTAAAGCCGCAGAAATTATGAATATTCTTTGCCAAAAAAGTACGTTTCTGGTAGGTTTACGTTTCATTGGAGAATGACATAATCATTATAAGAAATAACAACCACCTGTGTTTTAGAGCTCATTCTTAAAGAGCAGCTAGTGACATAAGATTTAATGAAGCCCTTAAATTCGTTCGAAATTTAGTCATGAGTGTTGAGATTGGGAACGCTTCATTTATCAGCAAATCAGCTTTCCGGCTTGTGTAGTTAGTCAGGACGAGCTCCTGTTCAAAGTTAACCAAAAATGGCTTAAGGTTGTACGTGATCTATTCAGTTGTATGAGCGTCAAGTAAAAGTAAATGCTTGACCGTCTGTCTCAAAGCACTTTCGAGGCAATGTCACTAGGTTTTTTTTAAAGACTCTCCTTCTCTGTATGCTGTGTTAAGGAAATCTTTCATATTCATATATTCATTCAGACTCTCTTTGAAGTGTGCTACACCCAATATGCATGTTCACCCAAGGAATTTCAGCATGAAATACCACAGACTTCTTGTTTAAGTCACCTGTTTAACCACCTGTTTATATTGCAAATTTCAACCAACAGGTATTTGGACCCCAGAGAAACCAAGAAGGCTTTTTGCCAGAACCCGATTTGAACTTCAGCAAAGACTACAAGTGATGGTACACAGCTAAGGAAGTCTATTTATAATGTTACATTTAGAAGGGTGTAATTAAAAGATAGATAAGTAGGCTCCAACCCCCTGCCAAACACTGCTTCATTTGATACCAGACATGCATACTTGTAAATGGCAACATTTTCACTAAATACAATTTTTTTGTATGTTGTAAACCATTCACTCTTTACATTTGAATGTAAGGCATTTGGCTGTATGTTCTCTATACATGCATTAATTGTGAACAGCCATAACAACAACATGTAATGCTTCCAAGTAACCGGCAGCTGGGATGTGTGTTGGACTATAGAGACCCAGACCCAGGCCTGTGACTGCAAAACCTGCCCAAGCTCTTCCAGTCCGTGCTGCCCCTCGTGATGCCCCTGTTGTGGTGCGGCGCTGCCCGGGGCTGATGGAAGCCTGCACACCCCACAAGCCCTGCTGCGACCCCTGTGCCACCTGCCACTGCCGCCTCTTCAATGCCATCTGCCACTGCTGGAAAATGAGCAACCTTTGCTCCAAAACAACTTAACGACCATCGCTTACACATTTATATACACTAAATTGTGTAATTGAGTGCCATTGATGCATTGTTCATATTTTGCACACATAATCTATAATCTGGTCTAGATGTTAGTGATCCTAAATGTATTTGACATTTATGTATTGTATGATTATAACATGAGAAGCACATTCACGTATACTGTTTGCAGCCTCACATTTCGAGTTAATTGATCTTATCTGATCATATATGGCCTCTATCAGTGTTGCCCATGGGTATTGTGCTTCTATTTATCTTGCTTAGTGACTTAATATGGAGGTCAGCCTTCTTTGTGCATTCAGAAAGCATTTGCTGACTATTTAACTACACAGCCACCAAATGACACTAAAGTCCAAGCCTTGGTTTCTTTGGTTTGGTTTGGTTTAATGGACTGCAGATGGACTGGACTGATTTGTTCATCTACGGGTCTGATTAACACTGACACGATTCTCTGCTGCTGGCTCTCAGATCAAGATGACCACTTAACAAGACACACTGCAGTGTTATTTTTGTACAATAAATATTTTGATACATAACTTACTTGGCTTCCTATCCACGTTGTGTGCAAAAACGATCTCGTGTTCAAGTGCCCATTTGTTCTTGCAGTTCTAAAGGCTTAGGCTGTCATGTGTTAGTCTGATCTGGGAAGTGGGTGATAAAGAAGGAGGTGCAGGCTGTGCACACACACACACACACACACACTAATCAGAGGAAGTAGGTGGTACACTCACTAGAGTAAGAGTGGGAGGATTACGTTTCGCTGGCAACTCCTTGTTCAGCTTAAAAAAGTTGCGCCCTCCCTCACCTCCCCTCCATTTGCAGTCATAGAAGGGGCGCAGAGGAGCAGGCGTAAGCCTGACAGAATGGGGATAGATTGGTGGGTGTGTTTGGGTACAGCCTGTTCCAAAGTCTCATATGGCTGTACTGATGGATTTGTCAGGCTCTGCATTTTTAGGTGTTGAAAGTGGAAAAAAATAATATGCCGTGTCCTGACATGCAAAAATACACTTCAGCTGATTTGATACAGCTTTGTTGATGCTTCCCATATAGTACCATATTGTTTAAAGTTCCCAAAAGGACTGTGCAGTGATTGCAAAGAGAGAGGGAGAGAAGCTTGCATAACTTGTGTAATTTGGCATGTCTGTCCCAACCTTTCAAGTTCTATAAGAAAAATGCAGGAGATAAAAAGGGAAGAAACAAACAACAAATCTGTTGTGACATTTGTTTTAACTACAAATGTGGTCAGTGTGTGTCTGTCTACTACAATTAGAATGCTTAACAGTCTTTATGGGACAATACAGATCAAAAGAAACTTGCATAATTGTTTTTGTGTTTCACTGAGATAAAAAACACATTGGTTGTGTGGAGAGGACTGGAAGCTGTTCTTGCATTAGAAATCACACGTTTTACGAAGATGTTGCAAAATGTCCTCCCTCACTGCCCACAATCCAGATCTGCCTAGACAAAATAGCCTTTACACAAGAGGGGGATATTGTTGGTACAAATCGCTGTGTATTCTCTAACAAAATATATGCAATAGAAATCACAGGTCATTATTCAATGGTGATTATTGCTGCAGTGCTGCATTTATATCAAGACAGAAGCAAAACAAACTCCAGTTATGCTAACCGAAAAGTAAAAAATAAACAGACACCCCATCACAGACTTCAAACCTATATTTAGAGGGCAGTTTCACCAGGTGGTCACTGCTATTAGTAATGGACACTGTCGTTTGATCAGTAAAATACAATACAATTTACATTAGACAGTGTAGAATTGTGAGGAGGTTGGATTACATGTGCCTTCTTCTCCCGCTGCGGGTTCAAACTTACACGGTAAAATGTGTCACACATGGTCTTAAGGAATGAAGGTCAGAAACAAGACCATAAACAACTATAAATGCATTACAGTTTTATTGGACCAGTTCTAAAGGAGCGCGCCACTCTATACACATTGTGCTGGGGGCTCCAGGGGAACATAGTTTCTCCGACACAGGAGGACGTAGGCTGTGGCCAGTTTGCATGGGGTACTGCGGGAGGGCTCCAGAGACTGACACACACTTCTCTCACAAACTGTGAGGAACTGCACTGGATCCACCTACGACAGCAAGACAAGTTCATTTTACTGATTCAAGTTGAAAATGTATTCATTCACTGGAAACAATTTCTTGGTATTTCTCTGAGGACAGTGAGAATGGTGTATGGTGGCTGCAGATGTACGACAGGAACAGAACTTACAACTAGGAAACAGGAGCTGAGCGAAGAGTCTGGGCTGGAGAAGAGGGCTGAGCAGCCCGAGACGTCAGAGGTCATGTTCCGGCAGAGACGCACCTTCTCGGGTGCCTCGTTGGGACATTGCGGCTCCAGCTGAAAAGCCACTGAGATGTTGTTGGAGATGTACAGGAAACACTGAGGATCTCTCTGACTGGCTCCACATCCCTCAGAGGAGGTGGGTTAGAACAGGCGCATTATACACTGAGTTGTAGTTTATTTACATAGGACAATTTACGCACTCTGGTCATTCAAATGTTTACATAGGATTCTTATGAGAAACTCTTTAATCCTCTGGTCATCAGTTTAAGGGTAGTTCTCCCTTTTGAAAAGAAAAGGTTCCAACTCAAGCAATGGTTTGAAGATTCCTACACAGAATCATGCAGAGCTAAGGATGGCACCATTTTCTCTGCGGGTGTATTCCTGGAAATTGGTACGTAGCCGAGGCAGTAAAAGAGGGATGAAATAAAACCTGTGTTCCTCTGTACCTGCCAGCTTTGGAAGAACTCGGCCAAGTCTGCAGCCTGGGAGCCATCTGGACGGGTGAAGTCATTAGCAGCCTCATTGTCATTAGTTCCCAACAGGCCAGTGGACACACCTGGGGGGGGAGTCAGAGGTACACAGGTACACTCACTGAAAAAGATATTCATGCGCCATTTCCATGTCTTCATGGCCATTCTCTTGGGTTTAACTTTTAGGAACAGATATAGATCAAGATAGTATCCCCTCACTACTGAGAAAAACACCAGAAATACTGTGTTGAGGTTCATTTATATGAACATTTTAAAATATTTACCAAAAGAAAAGTTTGGTTATAGAAAAATGACTGATTGATAACAAAAAATACAAAATTTGGTAAGAAATTCTGTTCTTGTAATGCAAGCAATTTTGTAACCAGGAGCCAGTTTGTTTTGAGCCATGAACCCAGCAGGGTACATCAGATTGTACCTGACTCCCTTTCTAAGTCGAGACCAAGTCATTTCTCAGGCTTACTGTGTAACCGGATTCAGCCAGTCAACCAAAGAGATAGGGGTAAAGCCAGCCATCTTACCGTGCAACCAGCCATCCAGGGTCACAGTGCACAAATTCTGTAATGGGTCACATGACACCTGCAATCCTCTCTCATTGGACACCTTGGTAAGATTAATGTCTCTCTGGATAATGACACCAGTGTACTTGTAAGGTGGGTGAGTTACACGACAGTCCACCTGCACCTGTAAAAGACCCACAGTTGCATTGTTAACCTTTGTCTGATTAAAAATACCATTTTGTCATTATCTGCTAGATTTTTAGATATTTTATCTATATCTATCTATGAATTGTCATGCTATTGTCATCTATCTAATCTCATAGCGCGCCATTTTATCAAATCTCCTGTTTTTACTACCATCAATTGTGAAAGGGGTATGGATGTGTACCTCTCCATTGGAATGAATAGTCACACTGGTGTTTTTCATCTTCACCAGCAGGGCACGCTGTGACTTTCCTCCAGGACTCAGCAGCACTCTGAAGGAGTCCCCACTGGCATCAGAGGCCAGCATAAGGCCACAGGAAGCAGGCACTTCATAGAGATGCCCATCAAACGACACCACAAACTCATCTGCTACCAAAACAGCTTGGTCTGACAGAGGGGAGCAAAGCTTAAATTAGCAAACTATTATCAGTACTGGAGGTCTGAGTCTCCTAACTGTTAGAGCAGAATGTGGGCTCGGATCCAGGAGGAATAGGTGCTGATGATGATTGTTCACACAATGCTATGTGAAAAGGTGTTGGTATAATAATAATTACAAAAATTGGTTTAACTGTTTTCTCAGTGCACAGCCATCTTTACAACTGCGCTGCTGGTGTGCCAGTGCTGACACTCACGGTTGAAGGGGCTGTCCATGAGTCTCCTTTTCAGGTGGTAGAGCTCCGCAGAGGGGCTCAGGGAGCTCAGCGCCATCAGGGGCCGCACAATCAGCTCCTCCAGCAGGACCTCCGTCACCCCAGCCTGGCTCAGCCGGCGCCAGGAGCCCCTCGGCAGCAGCAGACGCAGCCTCACCTCATAGTCGCTGCAGGAACAACGACACAGCACGGTGCACTCATTATTACATATTATTGGGTAGACCCCACGAATGGGAAGTGAGTGCTTATGTTATGGTAAAGAGCATAAAGGCGTGATCTATTCTTGTCCAGTGTTGGCCTGGTGGGTACTAAACTAAGCCATGCTCTGTTCATCAGTCTCATGCCTTTACACTAACATGAGTTACAGCATCCAGTTAAGGATTCAGGAGAACAGTAGTCCTGCGCTCCATGACTTCCCTCAGAGAGAGGGAGGTAGTCTGAACAGAGGCCAGGTTTAAACATTGCATCGTGCGGATAAGGAAAAATGCATGCACATGCCAGGTGGGGCACTGTGATCGGAATGTGTGAGTGGATGAGCCAGACCACAACCAAGGGAAGTCTGGCTCTCTTCATAACAGGATCTGAGGTAGGTATGAGAGCAATAAGAACAGGAGACGGAGTAAAGACCACAGGTATACATACAGTATCCTTAGTATAAATGCTCAAGTGAGGTCAGATGTTTGTTATCCGGACACTGATATCCCCTTCCATATCGCATACACATGCAAGAGGTGAATGCATGGATTAGGTTCTCCAGACATTGATATGCTGGTATGCTGCAATGGAAGGTGTGAATGGGGCTTGAGGTAACTCAATCGTGCGGTCTGATGTTACATGTGTCATACCTGTGAGAGAGCTGGTACACTGACGCTAGCTGTCTTTTGGCCCCGATCAGTGCCGCTGCCAACCTGGCCTCTGCCCAGTGTACAGTTTGGTGACACGCCTGCGGTTCATGAAAGAGGTTAACAGGGTTTCGATGACTCAGATGCAGCCCTTTTCTTTTTTAAATAAGAGACACTCTGAAGTAAACTTGCTTTCAAAGCTCTTAATCTGAGTTTTAGTATATTTTGCAGTGAATACTGTAAGCCATTTACCGACCAGTGACTACATGGTCTTCAAGTTTCATGGAGAATTCATTTTACCTAATGCATTACGCGATGATTCCGAGTTGAACGTCTGCCAAACAACCTATGCTACAGTATAATTTGATTTTAACGGTAATGTCAACATCAATTTTCTCAATGTTTGAACAATATCTTTTGGAACAAAAAAATCATGAAACCAAACAACCATTTTCCCAGAGCAGGGTGTTGGCCTAAAAATGGAGGGGGTCTCCAGCGCTGCAGAAACCCACTCCCTTTAAGTTTGCCAAGCTGGATCAGACACATATGTCAACTTTCCCCGCTGGCGTTGCTACAGTGATCTCCCGGTGGTGTTCCTCACCAAGTCCAAGGCGATAGTGAGTGAGTGCAGTGCGGCCTGAGCTGGCCCTCGCAGCTGGGGGTCCTCCAGCACAGTGGGCAAGAGCTCCACCAGCCTCCGCCCCCACAGAGCCACGGCCTCTCGCCAGAGCGCCTCCAGACGCTGGCCCGTCACGTCATGGTAAGCCCCCGCCAGAGTGGCCAGGGGCTCTGTGAACATAGCAGGAGGGATCAGGGCGGAGGGTGGAGTAAATCCTTGTATGTGCATACTATCAGCCAGATATCCGTCAATAAGCATAGTATAATTGGTTATAAGAAAATTTGATTATATTACGTATGACTTTGGTAATGAGTTGAGAATAATGTTGAACTGTTTAAACTGTAAAATCAACTGAATGCCGAGGCATTTAAAGTTGATTGCATATTTTATAACACACCTCTAAGTCACCTGTGTGTCTAAGTAACAGTACGCACTGAAACTGAGTGTTTATGAATCTGTGGTGCAGTTTATGAGCACCTGTTTGTATGAGTGAGTGTGTGTGTGTGTGTGTGTGTGTGTGTGTGTGTGTGTGTGTGTGTGTGTGTGTGTGTGTGTGTGTGTGTGTGTGTGTGTGTGTGTGTGTGTGTGTGTGTGTATGTGTGCCTGTGTGTGTTTGTGTGTGTGTGTGTGTGTGTGTGTGTGTGTGTGTATGCCTGTGTGTGTTTGTGTATGTGTGTGTGTGTGTGTGTGTGTGTGTGTGTGTGTGTGTGTGTATGCCTGTGTGTGTTTGTGTGTGTGTACTGACTGTGAAGCTCCTGTTGAACCAGCTGTGCGGTGTGATGCAGCAGCAGCAGGGTGTGGGGCAGGGTCTCCGTGAGGCCGCGGCGCAGTGAACCCGACCTCCAGGCAGCCCAGGTCAACCCCGCCTTCTGATGCAGCATGACCTCTGCCCTCTGGATCAGATGCAGTGGACCTAAACTCAACTCCTGCAGGAACGGGCTGTCCACTGACTGAAGAGGAACACGACAATCACTTTGCTAGTGTAACTTAGGGATTGACATGCAAAATAAATCTCTTTTCATGATTGTTGTAGTGTTCAGTTTATGTTGAAACAGTTTAGGTGGGTCGGCAAATCAAATCTATGATAATTCTGGAGGATGTAGTTTGTGTTAAATTGTACTAAATTAAAAACAATTTTTTTTTAGTTTAGCCTCACTGATTGAAAATAGGTGGTCAAAATAATATAAAAATGTGCAAGTAAAAGGCAATACGATTTAACAGCACCACAAACGGCAGCCCAGTTAGCTCAGTGTTCCAAATAAACTAGCTGTGTGTATCTCTGGGTTACCCACATGAAAAAAGGTTTGTAAAAACATACAGGAATCATGTACAGTACTTAAATGATAAATCAGTCGTATAGAGCTTACATGTACTGTATATTTCATACTAAAATAGCATAATGCCTTTAAACATGAAAGGTTGGTCATGAATAAAATATATATTTTATCTTTGTCACTGTATATGAAAGGGACCACACTGTTATCATATATACTATGAAATGAACATACAGTATAAGAATTATTTTCAAGTTTTTCATATGGCTGTACAGTATGTACTGTATATTCACCAGCCAAGTACATTCATGCTGTGTTCTGAACAGCCCCGGTACTTTACTGCACATCCAAATTACAGTGAAAAAATAGACAAGATATGAATGTAAAGATCTTGTATGAGGGCTATACTTTTCTTCTGAAATCCATCAGGTGATGCTGCATCCTCTGCACTCTGTCCAGCAGCTTGTTCCTTATGCGAGACCCAACGTGGAGAGATCGTGTCTGTGGGGATAACACTTTAACAGTGAAAAAACAAATCCACCAGGATGCTTGGCAACTTTAGGGACTTTGCTATGAGGCTCAGATTAACATTTCCAGAATCCTTACCTCAAGATCTGCCAGGCACTCTGCACATCCCTTAGCACTGAAAGCGAGGCTCTGATTGGCTGCGCTGAAAGAGACCAGAGCCAGTGTTTCCCTCTTGACTCCGCCCAGAAATCTCAGTGCCTCCAGTGTAGCGTGGTACCGCCCCTCCAGACACAGTCCCATCGTGACATCATCGAGAGAGTGCGGCCCTTCATCCAGAGACAGACATGTGAACATCTTACATGACACTGATTCACAGAAACAACAAGAAAACACACATGGTCTGTTGGGAGAGAGCATGGAGTTGACAAAACAGAAATCCTTGGTTCATTCCAACAAGAAGACAAAGACTGGTATAACCTCCTCTAGCTGTATCCTACTGTAAACTTGCTTTGGATAGATGCTAAATCACGATGTCCACACATAAGTGTAGAGGAAGCGTCGTGACCTGCACTTTCTGCAAAAAAGTAGTGGTGGACCCCAGCCATACCGTCCTCATAGCCGACTCCAGCTCTCAGACAGCGCTTCTCCATCGCCCCCTGAACCCAGACACGTTCAGCGCCGTCCAGTTTGGCCTGTAGCCGCATCCCCGGACCTCTTCCCGACGACACAGCACTGCCCCCCACCTCCAGACTCCAGTTTCCCATCTGCCACTGCAACACACACACACACACACACACACACACACACACACACACACACACACACACACACACACACACACACACACACACACACACACACAAACATAAATTATATTATAAGATAAGGACATTGTGTTTTTCACAGGTAAATCATAATAGCTAAGTTAACACAACATAGTTGAATGTCAGTGATGTTTTAAGTGCTTACCGTTACTTAGACACACAGGTGAGTTTTTTTTAATAAAATATGCAATCAACTGTCAATGCCTCAGCATTCAGTTAATTTCACAGTTTAAACAGCTCAACATTATTTTCATCACCATAGCCATATAATCAAATGTATCAAATGTTCTTATATAATAACAAATTATAATACTCTTATTTGATCATTTAATGCTTACTGAAATTGGGTTTTTAAAACTGGTCAGTCATGCGACTCGAGTAATTGTTGAATTAGAAACATGTTGTTGGACATACAGTAGATGATGATGGCACATTTGTATGACTTGATGCTAACTGCTGTGCTTGTGCAATGTTCACGAGCAGCACTTCCTCCCTGTACCTCAGTGAGCATGGAGAAGTTGGTGCGTTGGGTGGTGGAGGTGTTGGTGAGGGCCAGAGTGAAGCTGCTGAGCTGGAGCTGTCCTGACACAGCCAGCCTCGTCTGACTGTAAAACACCTCCTTCCCCCGGTTCAGTCTGTGACTCCCTGACCACGACAGGGCCTACAGGACAACAGGAACTAGATTGTATTATACATTTTAAATTGCGGAATTCATCAAGTGATTTGCGATGTTCCTTTTTATTCGCATTTGTTTACAGCACTTATTCAGTTCTCCCTGAGAATGGCATAGCATTGCATTGGCTTAACTATCATTACTTATCTATTGCTTTGTTTTAGTAGTGACATTACACTCCCTCCCCCAGATCCCCAGATCCCTCTACCAAATCATCTACAAGGCCACTCCCTGTACACATTGGCTTGAGCCAAGGAGTAGTGTTAGGTTGTGTGTGTAGGCAGACTATCTGATCTGGTGACGAGTGACTGAGAGCGTTATGGCCCCCGGGACGGAGAGCGTTATGGCCCCCCTGGGGACTCACAGGGCGTGGGGGACAAAGCCCCAGCAGCAGGTGGTGCTCCAGGGTGTCTCGGCAGTTGGTATGGATTTGGGCCAAGAGGTGGTGAGTAGGGCAGGGAGACGGGGAGACATTCTCAGCTCCCACCTCCACCTGCAGAGTATGCATGGCCTTTGGACCAATCTGGATCGTAACACACAGACCAGAAAGGGAAACAAAAAGAAAAATTTGAATCCCTTCGTTCATCAAATGAACAAGCTACTCAGGAATTTGACTTGATGAATCAGCACAGTGGGAATAGTTTAATTAAAGATAGAAATACATTTCAAAGAATAGGAATCATTTGAGGTTCCCCTGTTGTAGGTGAAGGTCCACACTAAATGACTAAAGTATCACTGACAGAGTCATAATGACTACCATGCTGAAAGTCAATCAGCAATATATTTCAAGCCCCAACCACAGCATCTGATTATCCTATATATCCTTGGTATGTATCTGGTATTCTGGGATGATACTTCATCTTTCATAGACCTCATAATACCTGGTATTTCATGCTCTGTGTGATCCTCTTGTCACTCCACTGGAGATCTGTGTTTTGAGTGTAGGACGGCCCCTCCTGCGCTGCTGACATGCAGCCCTGCATCTTCACTAGGGGGAGCTCTGCCTGCAACTGAGACAACACCATAGAGCTCACACAGGCAGTGGCCTTAGAATGACAAGGACCTGACTGCCACCTAAACTACTCTACTCTATTGTAGACCCAGTGAAGACCATACTTAAACTGTCTGTTAAGCTACACAACACATACAGGGGTGCTAGAAATTTCATGAATATAACTGTGATTGGATCTTCACCTAAATCAATGAAATATTGATCTATACTGTATATGTAGGTATATATAATATGCAAATATAATTTCTGTAGCACATACAGGTGCAGACAATATATCAACTACTACAATTATCTGTCTTTCATACGTACATACATACAACTTATATGGTCATGGTAGCCTACTGGATTTCATTTATTTTTTAGTAGAGGCCTCTGGTGATAATTGGTTCACCCACGTGTTGTAACAGATTTGTTGGTAGGGGTTTTCTACCTGTCCGGGTGAGAAGAAGAAACAGGCCTGGCCTTGGCTGGAGCTCTCCTGGGAGTGCTGGCTTGTTGTTATGGAAACATTCACAGGCCTTCCTTTGTCCCAAGAGAACATGGCCTAATGCAGAAATTACATTACATTTCTATGTGCACTTAGAGAGAAGAAAAAACAGATGTGAAAAGGAATGGAAAAAAAGAAAGGATGGATGGAAGGAATAAGAGAGAATGACAGAAAGGATGGAAGAAAGAAAGCAGAGACAGGTTTGTGTGTGTACCTGATAAGTGCTGTGTGGCCCATTCATGGGCTTTTGTGAGTGTGCGTGCAGGCGGAGATGGGAGAGTATAGAGGTGAAGGGCTGCCTCAGCTCCACTGCACCCTGTGAATGCGCTCCCTCTGTCACCCAGGAGCCCACAGCCTGGATCTGAGTCACACGGACACACTTTAGACTCACTGGACACTCGACAAACATCCTCTGTTCAAAATATGCCAAGCACACAGTATGACAAACAGCTGCACATTTAAACACACACATTTGAGGGCAAGCGTATACATAACAAACTAATAGCATGTACATGAAGTGACACTCACTCTCTTGTGTTTGCCCTGAGCAGTCCAGCCAAGGTGCAGATCTACTAGTCGCCTATGAGGGGCGCTGTCAAGCTTCACGCCAAGACCCCACCCATGTGGACCGGGGAACCCCTGGGCTATGAGGACATACATGCTTTTAACTGGCCGCTCTTTGTTCAGCATTTCATCTACAGTACAAAGCCCTCACAGAATATCACCGAAGGTTTGACAGTCAAATGTATTTACATTTTCAAACACGCTCTCAACCGGCAAATGGTATGGAGTAGTGGTACAGTATATGTTCTACATGTATATATATGTTCTTGCCCTTATGTCAAGCCTGCTTCATGTTAAATGATCCTGACCTGTCTGCACGTGACTGCGGTGTTGTGTACCTGGGTTGACAGTGGTTGAGCCAGAAGGTGTCAGGTCCATACTCGTCCACTCTGCTTGGTGCTGGAGCACGTGGGTACAGTTCCCCCTCTCATACAGGGTGCTTACTGTAGCCGTCCGGGGCACAAACATCAGCTGGTAAAAAGCATACATTTAGGGTAAGAGAAATTAAGTTGAGATGGTGGATCCACAGTCATTTATATCTTGACACTCGCTCAACACTCACTTATAATTAAAACGCAATGATAGAAGAACATGCATTATTTTAACTGCACATAAGGACAATAGTAATACGGCAGGTCAATGATGAAGTGTCACTGTGGTGGGATCTACCCACAATTCCCTGCTAAATGAATAATGTCCGCTGTTTGCCACTGTGCTGTTGTAATGGTCTCTCACCTGTGGGAAAGTGTGATTGAGCTCTAGCGACTGCCTGAAACCTGCAGCTGTATAAGTGATATCTCCCTGTGCGGTAAACATCCTTTTGTCTGTTAGGAGCTTGGCAGCCCCGCTCACCACAGACCATGTGTGGTTAAACTGCACAAGAACAAAATGGAGACGGGTTATATCTCAATTTGACAATATTACAAGAGATGAGTTGACATTAAAATCACCTTACACAGATACACACACACAAACAGACACACTCACTGACAACAGCCTACACACCCACTCACAGAGAAACACACAGATACCTGGGATCTGCTGTAAAATCTGGCTGGTAGGTATGGTTGCAAGACTGAAATGTTGTTGGCGAAACTCAGCACCAGCTTCTTACTGAGTAAAATGAAATATAAGTGATAAAAGTACATTGATAAAGTTCATTTAAATTATTCATATCCATCCAACTTGGCTGTCTAAATCAATTTAATTGAGATATATTCAACAGAGCTGTTTCAAAGCATACCACAGACGTAAATGTATCAGTGAATAATTCAGTGTACCAAGTGGGAATCCAGTGGCCACGTACACTAACTGCCAGGAGCTGATTTAGTCCAGACTCCACAGGCACAGGAATTCCAGTCAGATTGGTCCAAATCTCTACCTGCAGCCCATTTACACAAACACACAAACATGACACACTGCACAATGATCAAACTGGAAACAGAAATGCTGCTTAAGGAACAGTATGAGATCATTCATTATGGGGTCATCTCTCTCATCTGATTATCTGGTGCACAAATATTTTTGAACTGACATCCTAAATGGTCTGTTTCATTGTTGTGCCTAGACCATCCTCATTCCTCATTTACACTGGATGAGGATTTTTATTTTTTTAAGTCATAAACGGGAAAAAAAAGGAAAAGCGTCACTGCTTTGGTCAGTTTCGACAACTGGCATCAATCACTGGCACTTTCATCTTATCTACACAATTCTTGCTACACAGATGATACTGGTGGTGATAATACTGTCCCCCAACCACACAAGTGAAAGACCAGTACCTCCAGAGTCTGGTCTACAGCTTGTCCAGAGCACTGGCCCAGCAGGTGGTCTGAGGCAATTCCCCCTGTGCAATTCACCTGTGAAAACAAGGCCCCCACCCCAGCCCTCGTCTGAGTTTGTTTTTGAAGTGGGAGAAGAGTGTGAAGACAGAGGCATTTCCTCAGGGGTAGCACGTCAAAGCGCTGTGGAGTGGGTGAGTCTCCCCAGGGGACAGCAAGGCCCGCTGTAATAACACTGGGGCTCACTCATCCCTCTGAATGCCATTAGCACTCTCTGTTTGATCTGTGCTGTCAGAACATATGGTCCAAGCAAATCTCACATGTTCAGATCATTTCATCAGACACCACGGTAGAGAATAAGATTATATTGAAGATTGTTAGAAGCTTCAATGTCAATGTTTTAAACATACATAGCAAAGTATACGGTATAATGCATGTTAAATAAGCAGGACGAAAGGAGAAGACGAGTAGATTTAAGCTGTGCACAGTATATTGAGAGCGTTAATACCAGTGGTTTATGTGTGAAACATCATGAAATACTATCATCCACGCCTCTGCATTGCTAACAGTACTGTCATGGATGTAAGATTGCATTGCATAAGTGGAAGACTGTGGAGGAGCAGTGAATGTCGGGAGCCAGTCTCATACCTGAAAGTGTCCTGTGACGTCTGTAGAATTGATCAGCTCTTTCCTCATCCTGACCAGCAGGCCGTGAGTCCCTGAGTGGAGCCTCACGTCCACCAGAGTCTGCTCCCCTACCCAGACCCAGCTCACGCCTGCACTGCTTTCCTTAGGCACTCCTGCTGACGGCCAAACAAATAGAGCTCACCACCTAAGACCACTCTATATAGCACTCACTGTCATATTTCACTCACAGTTCACTTTTGATAATTTTTGTGCTTTTAAAGCTACTCTCAAAGCAGCTGGCCTATACAGGAAAGGCACACATCGGAGTTTGGATGTTGCACTTATGGGTGTGCCTTTGCTATACTGTCATGGGCTACACGCTACAGGGCCACATGAGTAGTACGTCATTTTTGATTAGTCAGTTTTCATCTATTATTGCATTATTTGTGTGTTGTCTCAGTCACAGATGTACTACTGACAGTAAGGACGAGATGGGTTGAGAGAGGGAGATCATGAGACAGACCAGAGGAGCGTAACCAGGGGAAGGAGTGAGACAGCTGGCCGTCGATGCTCCCTCCCTCCTGATGGCTGGAGTGACTGGTCATGTTCACACAGACGTGCTTGTCCGCCGATCTCACACATAGCCAATCACGTGTCCCATTCTTCCTCTTTCCCATCATGCCCTCTTCTTCTTCCTGGTCCCCCTTGGCGTTCTCCCGGTGCTTGAACTCAAGGCTGTGCAAACCCTTGTTCACCAACAACTTCAGCTCCCCTGGAACAGAAACGCCAAACTTGTTAGATGTTGTCTTCAGTCATATGCTTTAGCAAAGAAATGCTACCACACCTTCAATTAGTCCTGCAGGATGAGAGATGATTTTGCCTTCCAAACACAGGTTCTTGGGCAAAGCAGAGAGGCCAAGCAAAGACCTCTTCGAATCACCTTTGCCAGACACTCCAACTCCAGGACTGTGTGCCATGGCCCCAGTCAACTGGACCTGCAGAGGCTCACTACGACAGACAGACAGAGCCAAGGGGTTCAAAGACAGTAGAGAATAAGGGAGGAGGAACAGACAAAGCGAGATGGGGAATAAGCACTGATACAGAAACCCCAGGAGAGGAAGGCACAGTATATGAAATACATCTGATAGTTATCGCTTTGAGCATGAAATAAGAAACACACTTGAAGGTTTATTTGTAAGAGAGTAAACCTGTCAGTGGAGACATTGGTAGCCAGCTGCAGGTGAAGGCTGCTAGAGGCAGTGGGCAGCAGGGTTTGCTGTAGGCCCACATGGACACCCATGGAACGCATAGTCCCCTGAACGCTGTTGGCCAGAAGGACCTCCAGAGACGCCTGGCTTTTCCCATCAGTCCTTACACCTAAAGAGCCACTGACGCTGCCTGCAGGGGATATGCCTGCTGTGACATAGGCCTACAGAGACATGTGATAAAAACAGAAAAGTCCATGAAGCAATCCCTGCACAATAACACAACAACAATCACCTTATAAACCGTCTAAATCAGAATCTGTCAAATAATACTGTGATAGACTATAGCTTGGTGAGAGGCCATCACACACTGAAAACTTTAGAAGTCAGAAACAGTTGTTGGTCTAAAGCAACAACTGACCTGGCCCAGTCATAGGAGCAATGCTCTTTCATAAGGAAGCATGACCTTGCTTTGTCTGACCTGCAATGTCTTGGGTACTCTACAAACAAATGGATGACGTATGTTTGCAGAGAGGCCGATCTCCTCTGAGGACCCGTTCAGAAGCACCAAACACTACAAAAGAGGAAAGGAACAAGAACTTTGGAACACTTTGTGATGAATATGGGAAATAATAATTTATGTATGCACAAATCGGAGGCCAGCAGAGCAGTACCTGGCACACCTGGTGATTGACTACTGCTTTTCCTTTGGCGAGGTAATCAAACCGGCTATTATTCATTTGGATCCAGGACACAGCTCCCTCCACACTGAGAGAGGCTGGCATCTGTACCTAGAACAGTGGCATAGTAACCAGAAAAAACATTACGAACATTACCAGGCACGTCTCAGAAAATGGAGACTTTTCTAGGGAATGTAAACACGAGGCCAACATCAACAGCAAAAGCTTATGTCAGTTTCCAAAATAGAGCCTAACAAGCATGCGTGTAAAATTCTTCCTGATAAAATGAAAACTTTCGAGGTGAACGCACACATTCCTGTCAAGAGCTTATGCATCATAGAGGCCAGATTGGACCAGTTCTGTTGTAGGAGAGAAGCTAGTTATTTAGCTTCACATTGAAATACACTAACTGCCATCAGTAAATAAGTAGCAAAAGTGTTCTGTTTGTCAAAGAGGCCCTGTCCTTACCTGGAGTTGGTGAGTGAGGTTGGCTCTGTCCTTACCTGGAGTTGGTGAGTGAGGTTGGCTCTGAGTGTGACTCGTTGCTGGGCAGAGTGTGGTTCACTGAACTGAACCTTCCCTTGGACCAACAGCATGTCCCTCTTTTGAACTCGAAACTTCCCTTGCAACTCTCGATGCAACTGTGTCAACAATATATGCATTTGATGTAGATGAAGATTTCATGATTTATTATATTCTAAGTATGTAATGACAGGCATTAATGTAGAAACATCAAACATAAAAATATTGAAACATGAACATCTCAGTATAGTTGCTTTTTGATTACCTGACCATGACCCAGAGTGAAACACATCTCAGAGTCCTGAGGGAGCGCATCAGAGCTGAAAGGATGGACCAGGGTTGAACAGATCTACACACACAAAATCATCCAAAGAAAACAAAACAATATGATCTTGCAATGTCTGTCCAATTAGATGTCTCACAATAGAAACAAAATGACAAATAATGCATTGTTTTTTTTTGGATAGATTTGTTTTGATCTCAACTCACAAATGGCTTCTGAGACTTGTATCCCATGGTGAGGGTGTGGGTGAGTTGTTTGTCATTATGGAGCAGGGCCTTGGACTCCATGACGTATGTGCCCTTTTCAAGATCTACGGTGAATGTCTCCTGGAGAAGCAAGCTCTCAGGGAGAAACTGGAATGGCTGCCTGTAAAGCAGGATGAGTCGTCATCATCAGCTTTAAGTTTATTTTTTGAGCTTTTTGCCTTTATTTTGATAAAACAGTGCAGAATTATGGGAAATAAGTGAAAGACAGAAATTAAGAGTGGTACTGGGACATGGCCGTGGGTCGGATTCGTACCCAGCTCCCCGGGGCCACTTGCACCACAGCTTCCCAAATCATCATCATCATCATCATCATCATCATCATTATCATCATCATCATCACCATCGCCGTCGTTATCGTCATCATCATCATCATCATCGTCGTCATTGTCATCGTCACCATCATCATCATCATCATCATCATCATCATTACCTGACGCGGAGCATGGCTCTCTTCTGGTACATCCACGAGTCCCTCCTCAGCTCCTCCAGGCCTCCCTCCATCTCCAGCTCTGTGTCTAGACCCTTGAGCTCTGACAGCTTTATCTTCAGGGTCACATGCCTCTTCTTTAGCTGCTGTATGGAGACAGGGAGTGGGAGAGAACAGGAGCGTAAAACACTTCTAATGCTAACGCAAATCACAGCCCATAAACACACCACAATTTATGACAGACAAAGAAGATTCAGAATACATCAATTATACTTCATGTCTTAGAGGTTATGTTTAATGTATTGAAAGATAAACTATTATATATATTTATCAACTTAAAAATGGCAGCCAGGTTCCATACTGAATAACAAGCACAGATATATTTCTAAACAGACTGACACGCTAGGCATCATCATAAACTGTGCCTTTGCTCTGGCAGGGTGTTAAATACTCGTTCCCCACTCATACACCATTGGCAGTGTCTCCTCCAGACGGTGTGGCTCTACCTTATCCATCGAGCTCAGGCTGGTGGAGAGACTGAGGTTGTGCCGTCCGCACGTCACGCTCAGCTCCAGGGTCTTCAGCTGCCTGCTGGCGTCGCTCAGGCTGATTTGGCCCTGAACAGCCTCCGTCCACGCCGAGCTGAAGGAGCAGGAGGCCCTCAGCCCACGCTTGCCCAACACACCGTGAGCCCCAGCCTGGCAGCGTATGGAAAAAGACACCCTTTCATAACCTCTGTTCTTTCATTATGAATCATCGATGATGGCCTAATGTGAAGGTGTGTTAGCTTTACTTTCATCACAGGCTCCCTGATCGTATTGTTAACTGCTCTGGGATGTATTTTGCATATAATCACCTCGTTGCTACTTTTATTGAGGGTGTAGATTTGGCAAGGGTACATATTGCTGGGGACTAAAGCCTTAGCTATGTTTGGCCTGCTTCGCTAACATCACAAAATGACTCAATACTCAAGGCTATGGAACACATCTTGAGGGGAGAGACGTCTACCTTCAGATAGGTGACAGTAGGGGTGAAGAGGTGTAATCTGGCCTCCTTCTCTCCTTTCCTGTCCTTGTAAAGGCCCTCCAGCACAAGGCTCTGTGTGTTCAGGAGCTTCCGGGTGGTCAGCTCCGAGCTGAACTCAACCGTGCCCCGCTGGAGCTGGTTCAGCTTATGAGCACACAACACATAGAGCCAGGGGGTGTCCATGTTAAAAGATCCTACATGGGGG